>NC_133156.1:206321433-206646850 GCF_040802235.1 Manis javanica
GGTACTGGGAAGGAGAAACAAAGGGAATCTGATCAGAAAGACATCAACGTGTTGATGGTATTGCAACCATTCTTGGCCCTGAGAGGATCAGTTCTGTGCTCCCAGGTACTTGCAGGTCCGGGATTAGCATTAGCCTCTGCACATGTGTCTGTGTTTTCTTCCTCTTCTTTTCTTTTCTCTTTCTTTTTTCCCCTGACTATATTTTCAGCATTGTATCGTCAATGTGTTATCCTAACTGAAAATCTAAAAGACAACTCTAGAGCCTCTTTTTCTTTAAAGCAAAAAAAAAAACTTTTAGGATAGTCTGATAGCTCTAGATGGTATTTCAATAGGCAGAATATACATTTTATTTGCCTCAACAGAACGACAACTTAAATGCAAGAGAAAAATTGCTGAAAAGGACAGTATAAACTTTTAAATTAAACATCAATGTGAAGACAGCATTAGAGAAATTTCATTAAAATTTGGGGCATTAAATTCACTCTCCTGGTAGAGTGTTTAGAGAAATATCACATCAAGTGTTTACGAAATTTGTTTACCACACTTTAAAAATACATGAGTCTGATGGCCCTTCATTTACAATGAGGGTGGAGCAACAGGCTGAAGGGACTGGTTAATTAGTTCTGTTTTCACTGAAGGACTTCTGAGCATAATAGGCACAAGCAAGAGGCAAGAGACGCACCAGACAGTCCCTGTCTTTGGGAGCCGGAGAACAAGACACAAATACATGAAAGTGTAAAGATCAACAACAACGACAAAAAACAGAAGTCTTGGTCGCCATTAAGTGATCTAGCTACAAACGTGCAGATCATCCACCCTTTGCTCATGTGAAGCACATCAAAACTGGTTCTTGGTTTCAGGCTGAAGCCTCTGTTTGTGCTCCTGTCTCAGATTTGCTTCCCCATCACCCCATCATTGGTGGGGTCAGGCAGACCTGCATTATAATCCCAGCTCTTCTGGAACCCAGGGCAAGTTACTGAACTGCTCCGTGTCTCAGGTTCGTCACCTGTAAGTAACAGTACTGCCTCCTGGGACAGAGCCATAAATGAGGCAGTGCCTGCTGCGGATGCCGCGTTCCGTGCGACCAGCTATGGCTGGTATTCATATGCCTGCTGTTCCCCATCCCTCCCCTGTCAGCCAGTGGTGTTGCATTTAATACCCACCGATTCCATATGGATAAAAAAGTATTGCATGAAATACTTCAGTAAATTGCTTTCTAAATGCTCACTGCTTTCAAGTCTACTGGCACTCCCAAATACAACCCGGTTCAGCAGGGATGGGAATTTAGGGTGATTCATATCACTATGTTTTCCCCTAAGTGCAAAATTACACGCTGCACAAATAAAGGAACAGCTTATTCCACCACAAGAGGATTAACTTTTAAAGGTCTTGCAATATGTGTAGAAATCCTTTTTGGCACCAAGGCCAGTGCTTGGTCCCAAATGTCAATATTCTGGAAAACCTGACCTTGCATAGTTTTCACTGGCTTTATGCAAATGACTCAAATGCTTTTTCTCATCTCAGTCTCATCTCCCACGTCAGGCAGCTTTCTTATTCATCTCTGCTTCTGAGAAAGTCACCTAATTGACAGCCAAAGGGCCCATCGTCTTCTTTCTGTGGTGATCTTCCTTCTCAGGCACGGCCTCCCTGTAGGGCTCTTCTAGTCCCATGCCTTGCGGGCCTGCCTCTGGCTCTTCAAGACACCTGGAGTCATCCTGGCCCTTCTCCTGCCTTAGCCTCAATTCCCACTGTCTTTGGAAGACACCATGGCTTTCCCCTTTAGAGCTGTTAGTGTGTACAATTTCTCTATCTGCTCTGTGCCCAGAGGCTGGAGGGAAAAGGTGCCATGTACCAGACCCTGAGGGTTATTTATGAATGAGTACCTGGCTCTGCAAACTCTCCCTCTTCTTGCCAGCCCCTGCCATGCCTGTTTCACTTTTCTAATGCTTGGATAACATCCCTCAAAAACATTATTGCTGAAGACATTAATTTATTATGTCACATGACTGTGGCCTCACTGGGGGTAGCCAGGCAGTTCTGCTCTGCATAGGCTCACCTGGGGTCGCTGGTATGGCTGCCTTCAGCTCCTGGATGGGCTGGGCTGACAGGTCAAGGAGAGCTTCCCGCCTATGCCTGGTACCTGGGGATTCTCCACGTGGCCTTCCTCCTGTCGGACTTCCTCCCAGCCCAGCAGTTTTAGGATGACCAAACTTTGTACATGGCTGCTGGCTTCTAAGAGGGCTGAAGCAGAAGCAGCCTTAAGAAGGCCTGCATTTGGCAGTTCTACAACGTCAGCTCCCCAACATGCTGTTATTCAGCAAGTCACAAGGCCAGACGGATGAAACAGAACTCTTAATGGGGGAGGGAGTGTGAGCAGAAGAGGGCTTCATGGCAGCCGTCTCTGAGGACTGTGGGCCCCGTCTCCACCCCAATGCATGGCTGGTGTGCAAGCTGCTGGAGGGTTGAAAACAACAGCAGCCAGCAAACAGACCCCAGAGCCCCACCAATCCCCATGCCAGATGTTAGAATTTCCCATCTGAGCAACTGTGATAAATGCCGGCGGCTCTGCGCGCTCTGACTCCTCACCACACACCTTTGGTCACTGCTGTTTCTCAGGTGTGAGTCCTTTTCCCCCCCTAATTAGACCAAAAGCTCCCAGGGGTAGGGACCACCTGTTCTTCTCTCATATGCCTAACTGTACCTTGAGGCAGGCTAAGAGGCACTGAAGAAGTTGGATTTGTGTAAGATTGCATGAATTTGCATTTTTTGAGAACTAACCAGAGGTCTAGTGTTACAGCAGTGAGCAAAGCCCCCACATCCCAGACCTCACAATATTACTGAATAATAATAAGGATGCAAACAATTGCATCCACTGTGTATTAAGCATCTCCCTCTCTGCCACATATAGTACCTGTTGCTTCATGTACATTGTGTCCTTAATCATCCCAACAACTCTATGAAGAGAAGTTATTATTGTCCCCTTTTACAGAAAAAGAAAATGAGGCTCTAAGGAGATTATCTAATTTTCCCCAGGCCAGAGTGTGTATCAGTGACAGAGCCATGATCCAAATCTGAGACTATGTGGCTCTAAAGTGGGAACACAACCTCTACTCTGTTACTATCTAGCTGTCAAAATGCCAATTCTCTATGCATAGTTTGCAGTTATCCCAAGAACATCACATTACCAAAAACAGAAAACAAGCCAAGCCAGGCATGTGCAGCAGGGTCCAGGGGTGGGGGGAAGGGGAGCAGCAGGTTGGGGGCAGGGGGCATGCACATGTGCACCTGTGCAGGAGAAGGCAGTGGATGTTGGAAGAGCTAACAAGGCTGGTGTTGTAAAGAATGGTTCTCAAAGTGGTCCATGAGCCAAAACTATTTTTGTAACTAGCCTCTCATAAGTGCTTAGACATTATTTACCCTTTTCATTCTCATTCTCTCATAAGTGTACACAGGCTTTTTCCACAGGCTGTATGTGTGTTATCGCAACAGACTGCACACAGAAGCATACACAAGAATGAAACTGACTTCCAATAAATCAGATCTTAAAAAGAGTTTCAAAAATGCTAAACAATGCCAGGCTTCCCACTAGGTTTGTTGTTTCTGAATCTGTTAGTTTTCATAAAAATGTTTTCCTTATATATAAGGGATTTATTATTGCTATTTTTAAATGAATTGATAAATAAGTATTTTTAAATGTTCAGTTTTCATTGCTACTATGGAAACTATTGGTAGATAAAATTTATATATATAAAAGCTTATGGGAGTCCTCAAATAGTTTTTAAGAGCATGAAAAAGAGCTTGAGAACCACTGCTGTTACCTGCAACTGGAGGGAAAAAGTTGGGGACCCTTAGCTCATAGGAGCAGCTAAAGGTATATGTCTCTCCCCAAGTGGTGAAAAGCATTTTCAAAGATCTTAACGAGGTGAAATGAGATGCTCTGGGGACTGTGTGGGGGGAACCACCAAGAACCCACTGAGAGTGAGAGTCAAGCAGGATTTTCTCTCTCTTCTCCAACCCCAAGGAGAAGGTCCACGAGTGAGGCCTGCTTTGCCCATTGTAGATTATGGCAGCAGTTATTTGCTGCAGGGATAGAAACTCTTATTTGTTCTGGAGAACTAGTACTCAAGAAAACACTCTCAGGTGATGAGCACAGCTCTGATGTCTAAGGACGTTGGGTCAGGGCTGACCTGCAGATACCCAAAATCAACACGTAGATTTGGTTTGGAAAAGAAAACCAGGCAAAGCAACACTGCTCATCAGCCTGGTTCTCCAGAAGAGGCTGACTCCGAGCCCGGTTCCCCACTTCCCACCCCTCACCTGGCCTGGATCTCTGGGTAAGGACTGGAAAAACAGGGGCAGTGAGCTGAAGTTGCAAGGGGGAAATCCATTGCTTGACCATTGCTGAATTCCCTGTCTTTATCTCCAGCATCTTGAATTTGAGGTAGACAGTCCCACTGAGCAACTTGATCAGCCCCAAATTACACACTTGGTCTTCCTCAAACTTCATCACAGTTGTGAAGATGCCAAGAGTGATGTGAACAAAACATGCACACAAGAGGCCTGGTCTGCACAGCCCAGCCTCACCATGTGACCTGCAGTCAGGTTAGAGGAGCCCCTGACTGCTGATGGGCAGCGTGGAACCAGCCCTGGGCTACCCAGTGAGGTTGGCTGGAGGGCTGTCAGCTATGAAGCAGCTCATCCCTCAAAGTGGGATTCCAGGCCCAGGACAAACTGGAATAAGGTGAGTCCAGGTTTTTGGAAAAGGATTAGAGCCTTAGCCCATAAGGACAAATCATTGCTTTCTGTAGGAAATAGGTACACAGCTCTCTTTCCTGTTCCCACCACAAGCGTTGCTTTCTTTCTGCTCCAATTCTCTTCTTCTTCATCTCCCACTCCTGCTTTCCAATACGATTTCTTCCTCATACATCCTCCCTTCCTTTTCTCCGCTTTGCTCCTGGAATCCATGGAATGACTTTGCCCTGCTGGAGACCTGAAAGGGAGGTGCTGCTGAACTTGTGTCCTAATATAGAAGACAACGGGGGGGACCTGGGAGAAAGGGGGAGGCAGAGTCAGAGTCAGCAAAGTGCCTTCAGGTTCAGAAAATAAGAAGCATGTGACTCCTGTTGTGCAGATTTTCTTTAATTTGATTAGGATAATGATGCTATCTTTATGCAACCCCAACCATAGAGATGAATGTATCTGAATATTTAGTGTCATACCAACCGCATATTGAGTTGTTGACAGTGCTTGTCCAGAAGGCTTTCAAAACTACAAAGTAATCCATCTCTAATGGTGGAATCCCAGGCACTGAGGCAGACCAATGTGAATGACACTCAGGGTAGACGAGCTATTGCAGCTGCTCTCCAGTTTCACTAAATGGGCAGCCATCTAGTCCAATTATGTAAAAGGCAGCCTATGTCAATTTTCATCTGAATGCACTTGCTTGTAAACTAAAATGACTTCTGGTGAGTTACCCTCTCCAACCAAGAGTTATAGGGTCTTAAGGTTTACAGAAGTAATCCAGTTTTTCAAAATTGAACATTGCTATAGCAAAAGGTTAATTCTTAATCCCTCAGGCCCTACCCATGAGTATCTGGGTGCCTTGGCTCTATGAGCAGAGGGATATAGCAGCATTCATTCATTCATTCATTCATTCATTCATATAACAAATACTTAATAAGGGAGAGGAAGGAAGAAAGGCAGTGAGGAACAGAGTTCAGGCTCCCCAGGGGATGGGGGTGGGGGTAGTACCAGCTTCACAGCTGGGGCTGAGCCTCCTGGCCAGCAGGACCAGCTTTCCAACCACAGCCAGAGGCTTTGAGAGGGGCTCTGTCCCAGAGCAAAGGCTTAACCCCCAGAGAGCGAGGAGGAGGAGGGGAGGAGGGGAGTCTGTGGGCCCAACAGTGCCAGCTTTTCACTCAGAATGGTACCTCCACCAACATCTCCCCTCCCTGGCTTTGCCTTCCAGAACTGGGGGAAAAAGAGTCCTCGTAGGCTCTTTGCATGAGCATGACTATTTCCCTCTTGAGCAGGTCAAGTGAGAGCTGTTTGCTCTGAGGTCTGCTTGGAAGGGAGTCAGAAAGCCTCTCCCTTCTCTCCCACCAGCCTCTCTGGGGCTGGCTTCTTCTTCTAGTGTAAGTGCCAGGTCCTAAAATACAAATCCGAATAGGATCGAGGTACAGATCGAGTCTGAGCAGCCCCTCCCCCAGCACGGCAGTGGTGAGAAAGCAGCTGCTGGTAAAGGAACGGAACCTGATATTTAAATAGGAAGACTTGGATTCAAATCCTACTTCTCTGTTACATGATCAGGGACAGGTCCCTTAACCTGTCTGAGAGAGAGGTATTTGCTTCCTTTGTCACTGGTGAAGCTGAGAGAATAATATCACAGGTTGGTGTGGGGGTTAGGAGAGTATTTATTAAATATGTTTTTCAGGTGTAGAGCACAATAGTATCAATTATTCCTATTCAATTTTGTCAGATCGTTTTGTGAGTGACAGCTGGGAGGAAGCCTATAAGAGACCTGGGGAGGGGCGGGGGAGCCCCACCAGCAGGATGTTGTCTGAGGCAAGTGTGTTGAGTGAGTGGGGCTGGGCACTTGCAGGGCACAAGACGGTTGTATGGAAATAGGGAAGGGTCTTGAGGGGGGGACAAGGGGGTGCAGAAGAAAAGCAAGAAAGATGCTCAGCCAATCTGGTGATTTGTATGAGACTGGGGCTTGGTTTCCGTTGCTAAAACAGACCATGAAGGATCCTTGAGAAGCCATGTGCAGAGGCCTGGGGCTGGGTTTCTGGGGCCAGGGACAGCTCAGCAAAGGGAAAGGGAAGTTATGGGACTCTCCAGCTTCCAGGCTAGGATGACTTCTGGAGAAAAGCCTGGGGTTTCCTCACTGCTGTTGTCCAGGCTGGTGTAAGGGTCTTGCCTGTACCCCACTGTGGGCCCCCGAACTCTCCAGGCCCTGCTTTGGGATCAGAGGGTAGTGGACAGTAGGTGCCCAGCCTGATTTTTGGAACACATACTTTGCCCACCTACTGGTAACCTACAGACCAGGGTGAGGGGGGCCACAGAACCCTCATTTAGCTCACAATAGATTAAGAAATCACTTCTAACAGACCAATCTTCTGATTCTAAGACCTTGGCTATCCTAGCTTATCTGGACTTCTGAGGCATTCGGGGTTTTACCCAGGGAAACACATCCGGCTGTGTGGGGAAGAGGGAGGACTCGTGCCAATCAGTTTAAATTAACTTTAGACTGCTTCTTACAACGGGAGCCCCAGGGGTCCCAGCCATGCTAACGCAGCCAGAGGCTGGAAGGGCAAATCCCCCCCAAAAACCAGCACCGCCACAGTAACCACTCTCAGAGCTTGCTCCCGGCCTCCAGGCTCTTACCACATTGTAAACTATACATTTGCAAATCTCACAGCTAATCCGCAGCACAGCCTGCGTGCAATCTAATATGGGTCTGAGAGCCCGGGAGGCACCCTCGTGGCATCGGCAGACCCTGTCTTAAGCCTCACACTGAAAAGTACAACTGGTTAGCCAGACTGCAAAATATGTAGCTTGAAGTCCCCTTGCCATGAGAACCACATCTCTGGAATTTCCTGGCTTTGGGAGGGGTGGCGTTCAATTTCTAACCTTTGCTTTATGTTGGTGGAGCTCTTGCATTTTATTCCCCAGGTCTTTCTGTGTTGGGCAGGGAGATGAGGGGGCAGGGAGAAAGGAATGAAAGAATGTCAGTAGGAAAACCAGAGCCTAAGGCTGCAGAGAGCCCAGTGTGGAGCCCCTTCCGGCCTGGGCACAGTGGCCCGGGACCGCAGCAATCAGCGGCCGTCCCAGGGCCCCTTCTGGCCCCTTCCCACTCACACATAACTACAGGTTTTCCCACAGCCTGATAACTGCAGCAAAGTGAGAAGAGCTATCCTGTCAGGGCAAGAACACTGGACTTGGGGTTAAAAAACCTCATTTCCAGCCCTGCGTTTACTGCTTGCTCACTTAGGGACCCTGGGCAAATCTACCTTTCTGAGTTTCAGCTTTGTAAATGGGGCTAACGTACCTCACAGAGCTTGTGGGCGTTGGATAAAGTAAGTGGGGGAAGGGAGGGCACCCAAAGCCCATGTAGGAGCTCTTTGAAATATCTGAGTTCAGAAATGTTTTCTCTGCAGTTTTGCACTGCAACAAATAAAATACCCAAGGAGCAGCTACCGTGTGCCGGCTGCCTTGCTTGGCCAGGAGAGTAAGGAAGGTCACCATGAATGTATAGTGCTAAGGACAAGCCGCTCCCACCTCCCAAAGATGTGTGACATGACGAGGCATCTCTGCTGAGCATCAGCAAATACTGAAAAGAACTCAGAAGAGAGCAGAATGAGCATTAGCTAAGAGATGATTGATTCTTTCAGAGAGAAAAAGAGGCCTTTAGAAGGCCTCATCCTGTTCTCTCTGGTGTCCTGGGAGTACTTCTTGCCCCAGAAAAGTCTAGCCAAATGTGCCCAAGTTTGAACAGTCATAGGATCCTTAATCTAAGTGGGCCTAAACAATTGGAGTTTAGAAATGTCCATATTAAATGGCTTCCGGGAAAGGGGGTGTCTTTAGCCTGACAATTTTGTCTTTTATGCCCCAAGTCTATTGGCCCTGACACCATGCGGGGTTGGGGGGGGGGTCAAGTTACTATCTGGGATGCATTGTCTCTAGAATTTTATCCTACTGGATGTGCATCATCTTAAAAAAATCATTGAATGTCATCATATGATTCAATTTCTTGGCTCTGGCCTAAAAAAGCCTGAGATCTCCTCTGAGGGAATTTCTTGTTGATAGCTGAGACCTTCAGACTGGAACCAAGCCACACATCCCATCTCCCCTGCAGTCCTGGGGTTCAAGCTGCAGCCACAAGGGAGGACTTGAGTTACAACTTAAAGAGCACAGATGACATTTAAAAAATAGCCACGCATTACTGTCACTGCCTGAAAAACTTCTCCAGGCATTTCCCTATGCGAATATTATGCGACGAGGACCCCATCCTACAGAGTTACTTCCAACCTGAGCAATTTTTGAAGGTCACACTAAGGCTGGAGGTTTAATGAAGCTGTATTAACATATATTAAAAATAATGTGGGAGCATGGTGCCTACAAGCTTGAAGTGGGATTTCTGTAGAGAACTCAGTTATTAGCTATTAAAGCAGAATCAGGGATAAACATGGAGACAGACTAACAGAGAGGGGAAAAGAGTAAAAGGAAATGCAGCAACACCTTTATAGCTGCTATCTGAAAATGTATGACAGGTGATGTTTTTCTTTTCTGCAGTGAAAATTAATTAGAAATAATCGATAATTAGAAAAATTTCCAATAGCTATGAATTTTAAAATAAAACAAAAATGTTCTTTTGAGTCTAAACCACTTGGGGGCTGGCTTCGGTATTGGGCAAGTTAGTTAACCTTTTTAAGTTTCAGTTTTCTCATCTAAATCAGAAACAACAGTAACACTGCCAACTTCAAAGGGTTGTCCTGATGGTTAAATGAATGATGTAAAACTGTTAGAGGAGCCCCTGGCAGTTGGTAAATATCAGTAAATTTTAATTGTTCATGATCATCCCTCATTTCTTGGAATTAAAAAAAAATTTGCAGAATGAGGGGATGCCACCCCTCCTGGAGAGTAAAGGGAGAGAAATTCAAGCAAGTTCGGGTGGGATGGGAGAGAGCCCGGGGCTCAGCACGATGAGAACAAGGTCTGTTGTTCCCAAACATGCCCATTGGAGCAATAGTCTTCCAGCATGTGAGAGGGCGCTGTAGTGCCTTTAAATGGTTAAAGCATAGCCTTGGGTAAATGGGTGTAGTTTTCTAGTGAGAAAAATGCGCATGTCTTTCTAGTAGGGAGGTTGAACTGGATCTGGGAGACCCACATTCACCCTAATAAAAACAGAGCACAATCCATCCCTTCAGTGTCTGTGACACAGCACAAGAAAGCCTCTGTGAGCATCTGGCCCGAATTTTGAAGGAACAAGGTGCAAAGGGGCAGAATCTCCTCCCTTTGTCAGGGCTGGGGGGCGGGGGAGCACAGCTGAAGGAAGAATAGTGGCACCTGACTCAAACTTTAAGACGGTGGCAAAGGTTGTTCATTAGCCCCAAATCCATCTCCTCTCCTTGCTTTTGTAACAGATCCTTGAATTTTAACTGGGTGAGTTAGTTAACCACATGGGTACCCAGAATAAAGACACATTTCCTAGCCTCTCTGGCGTGTCAGTGTAGCTGTGTGGCAGCTAGGTTTCTGGCCAGTAAGATGTGAGCAGAAATGATATGTGCAACTTCTGGTTCATGCCCCTAGAAGGAAGGAGCATGGTCTCTTCTCCCTTGATCCCCCTTCCCACTGGCTAGATGTAGACATGATGGCTGGGAGCTGGAGAAGCTTCTAGATCACCAAAGGGAAGCTGTGTGTGAGGAGAGCAGAGCATAAAGATAGGAGTCAGTTTCACACACTGTAAAGCTGTCATAATAGCCAGGTACTGTTCATGCTCAAACTGTTAGAGAAAAATAAATGTTTAAGCCACTGTTATTTTGGTTTTTATTATAGGAGCCAGATTTGTATTCTATTTAATACAGGGAACAAGAGGAATAAAAGACAAAAAACTGGATTTGGAAGAGGAAAGTGGGGAGGTTGAGAAGGTCTGTGGAGGACCTTCCTTGCAAAAGCCTAAGATTGGGAGGGCCAGTGCTTTGAATTAGGAACTGACTGGACCATTTGGAGAGGGAACCTGTCCCTCCCGTTACTCACCCAAGACCGCCTAAGCTCAGGAAGGAGCTTATATACCTGGGCCTGTTTGGTCTGGAGGAATTTTGCAGGACAAGTTGGCTTGGGGGAGGTAAAAGTCTTTTCTGCCCTTTATATAAAAACAGTACCCTTCAAAGTTTGTACCACACACTAGCACCAACCTTCGTGAGATGAATATGAAAATTCAGGGTAAACATTTGGCTACTTCTATAGTGATTTGACATTGCTGCAACATCTGAGCATGTGGTTATTGTCCTAGTAATTCACTTTTAAAAATATTTGACAAAAGTACTATTCTGCAGTGGATTGGAAATAAAAGCACTGGCTCCTTACCACAGATGGTTTGAGAAGGTGGAAGGAGGGCTAAAAATGCATTGAGAAGATGCTCCAGGTGTGAGAGTTCCTTGTTGATTCCCATAAACTATCGGGATGCAACAGCCAAAAAAGAAAAAAAGCTCTCTGCCACTCTTACTGCTCTCTTAAGCTCAGAGCTATGCCATCACTAGTGGGCAAAAGGTAAAGTAGAATTCATTATTAAATACCCTTAGATATTGGATAGCCAAGCACACCGAGTCTAAGCTAGAATATAATTCTCATATGGGTAAAATGATGACATCTGCCGGACCATCTAAGTATCATACTCAAAGAATTCTCCTTAGCGACTTCCTGGAGTTTCACTGGTAAGTGCCCTTTGCAGTGTGCCAGGGCCCCAGGTGGGGATGGAGAGCAGCAAACCTCGTGCCATCACAGTAGACCTTTGCACCCAGAACACACCTCCACACACATGCTGCCTGCCAGAGCACAATGCCTGCAGATGGCTTAAAACTGAGCACTCCGGGAGGCCACAATTCTAGTCATCCTCTCCCCAAGCAGGCAAAGCTGTTTGGGTAGGAGGCGCTGAAGCTGGTGCAGTGAGGCAGCACAGAAACCCTGGCATCCTCCTACCCCTCTCCTTACTATCACTTCCTCCTCAACAGGATAGGGGAGCTCTAGTCCTAACACACTTTGGGGTAGAGCTGCCCCCCAACACTGGATCCTCTAGGGGAATTTAGGTCATGGTCTTATTTCATGATATGTCTGGGAAGACATGGGAAGGCCAACCAACCAGTTTCTTTCAAATGAGGCTTATTTTACCAAATTTTGAAAGTTTGAGTCAGAGCTGCCACCACAATTACTGCCATCACCTTGTTACCAGCTTCAGAACATGCCTAGTGGAAGAGGCCTCCAGGAAGACCAGAAGGCACAAATTATTTTTGACCATCAAAATGCCATGTGTACTAACATTGGCTAACTGCTCAGCTGAAGATAGTTTTTAAAAACATAAAGGCACTTTGAGGTACTCTTTAAATGTCAGGTGAAGATGATTAACCTGGTGGTAATGAATTCTTAAGCAAATTGCTTGCATACTCCAAATCAGACATAAGCAGCAGTGGGCGTGTTCGGCGATCTCTCTAGGTGAGTTCTTATTTCTGAGAACTATTTGTGTCCCATTGTTTTCCAAAACAACATCAGAGTATGTAGCTTTCAAAGAGAGCAATGTCAACTTCCAAGCAGATTCACAAAAGAAAAGTCAGGTTGTAGATTTTTCTTTGGTTTTCTCAGAGTAAACACAACTTGTTAGAAACTGATCATTTAAGTAAATCTTGTAGAAAATTTTTGCAATAGCAATCATAATTCAATTTATAACATATTTCTGTTATGTTAAATACATCAGCTTATGTTACTAAAAGACAAATCCATGCAATCATTCTAATAACATAGGTTTATAGGTTTGACATATCAGAATCATGCCAGAGGACAGGCATTGCTGCCAGTGTAAAGAGAATAGAGGAAGTATCCATGTGAAGCAAAAGGACATTGTATTTGCTAGGCTCCTGCAGACAGGAGGCTCATCTCCCTGGTATTATCTGGCTTTTCTGGGACATCACTCTCAAAAGCAGAGTTTTCTTAGGTGTTACACACCCAAGACAGGCTAAATCCTTAGGAAAACCTTGTGCCTCTGGGGGAACTTCACAAAGCTGTTAAGTGTTCATTGCATTTGAAGTAGTTGGCAAAAGTCAACACCTGAACTGCAGTTAGCTAGGTCTGCTTTTAGGAGGATAACTGGGGTCTCAGGAAGAGCAGACTGTCCTGAGCCCACTGTTCCCCACCAGCCCCACTCAGAATGCCCCCTGTTCTCAGCATACAAGACACCCCCTAGCCGCCCTTTGGCCCTTCCTTCTTCCTTCAGTTCTGTTATCTGAGCCATTATATATAGGTACTCAGGTATGGAGGGTGCAGAGATGAGAAAGATATGGACACTGTTCTCATCTCAAAGAGCTCAGAGAACACAGCAGCCAAGAACCCCTCACTAGCTAAAAGTCAGTGGGCAAACTGAACTGAGTGTAAGTGTCCTTTTCCTCTCCCCAGCCTTGGCCACAGGAAGACTGTGAAGGTCTTGGGTCTCTCTGGGTTTTCTCCCAGGGGTTGCACCCCACTCATGACCCAGACACTGTTCATGGGGGTGAAGATCTAGAAAAAAAGCACTGCCATTCTTTGAATTTCCAGCTCCCTGGGACCCGGGGCCACAGTGAAGTAAATAGTATCAGAGAGGCTCTGATGCCCCTGACACGCCCAGTTAGGATTGCAGGCAGGCCTTGGTGAGATAGAGATTCTGTGTTTAACATTTCCGGAGGTGGGACTGCCTAGGCCTCTCCTGAGGGCATAGCATGCTGCTCTTGCTCTCCAGCGGCAAAATGCCTTTTCAGGGAGGGAGGAGCCAGATGCTGCTTCTTCGCTCACCCTTAAATCCCAAGCACAGGGAGGAGATTAGAGACATCAGTGGTGAATTAATGTACCATGTCCAAGCTGGACAGACCTCCTGTGATCGCCACAGGGCTAGCTTCGTGACACAAGCCCAGTGCAGGACAGAGCCCCAGCCTTAGATGGGCCCACACTTGGCTTAATGCTCTGCTGTCATGGTCTTAAAGTTCTCAACAATTTTCGAACAGGGAGCCTTATGTTTTCAACTGGCACTGGGCCTCACAGATGAAGCAGCTAGCCCAAAGGGCCATGTGGTTCTTAAAGGCACCAGGCTTTTTCCTCCCACTCTTCCTGGCAAGGGCAACACTCCCATTTCCAACTTTCATTTTCATCCCTTAAGTCACCTGAGCAGTCTCCCAGGCAGCCCGTGTGGGAGGTGGGAGGTGGGAGCCTCCTGGCTGCCCATCAGACGCAGGCTCTGGGTGTGCCCCCTCCCCGGCCAGGCACCCGCCCAAGCTTCGGCCCCAACAATCAGTGTAGGGGGACTCAGGCAAGGACGGCAATCTGCTCCCAGGGGAGGCAGTGCCTCCCTGGGTGGACAGCAGCTGGCAGACAAGTCATGGTGTATGCTGGGCACCACAGGGGACTAGTGGTAGCAACAGGATCTTAGAAGGAAGTGCTCAGCGTTGGGCCTGGCAGTTGGGATTTAGTGGGTGGGGCTAGGCTCTTACCTCCATCTCTTCCCGCAGACTGACCCTTGACCCTGGGGAGCCCACTTATGAAAACGCACCCCTGATCAGAAGGAGGGGCGGTGAGGAGGGTAGAATACCCCCACCACTAGAAAATAAAACTGCCATCTGAGTCCCTTGCTGATGCTATATGAAGGGAAGCTCCATATTTATTTATTTTTTTTTATTAAGGTATCACTGACAAACACTCTTATGAAGGTTTCACAAGAAAACAATGTGGATATTACATTCACCCTTATTATCGAGTCCCCCCATACCCCATTGCAATCACTGTCCATCAGTGTAGTAAGATGCCAAAGAGTTCCTACTTATCTTCTATGAGCTACACTATCTTCCCCATGATCCCCCACAAACCATGTACACCAACCATGATACCCCTCAACCCCTTCTCCCTCCCTCCCCACCCGCCCTCCCCCACCCTCCCCTCCCCTCCCCTTTGGTAACCGCTAGTCCCTTCTTGGAGTCTGAGTCTGCTGCTATTGTTCCTTCAGTTTTGGGGAAACTCCTTACTATAAATAATTAACTCAATAGTGTCTCATTCAGAGGAGAAAATTAATTCTGGTGAGGAGGTGGTGAGAGCCCATAAGGTGGGTGGGACTTAGGTGCTTCTCCTGGGCCTCAGGGATCCACATCCCAGTAATTAGTTTGAATCTCAGTTCTTTACACCAGCAACATAAATTCTCTGTAGACACAAGTTAGGGTATAATTAATTCTTTAAATAATGTGTAAAACTTGATGCTCTGGAGCTTTCTGCCTGAATTTGAATCCCCCCCCCCGAACTTTTTTTTTCTTCTTAACTAATTGCTTTCTGATAAAACAAACATTTATAGCATAGCCACTACATGATGGACACTATGCCAAGGGTTTATACAGATGATCACTTGTAGAAATATGTTCTGGAATGAATGTTTGTATTCCCCACCAGATTCATATGCTGAACTAACCTGCTGCGTGATGACATTAGGAGCTGGGGCCTTTAGGAGGTGATTCAGTCATGAGGCTACCATGGGATTAATGCCCCTATAGAAGACACCCCCCCTGCTGAGAGAGCTCCCTCACCCCCTTCTGCCATGGGAGGACCCAGCAAAAAAACAACTGTCTGTGGACCAGAAAGCAGGCTCTCACCCAGCACAATCTGCTGGCACCTTAACCTTGGACTTCTCATCCTCCGGAATTGTGAGAAATACATGTTTGTTGTTTAAGCTACCCCATCTACGGTATTTTTGTAACAGCAGCCTGAACTAAGACACTACTATTATCTTTAATTTACAAATGAGGAATCTGAGGCATGGAGAGAGTAACTTGCCCCAAGTCCCTTAGATACAAGGTTGTAGATCCAAGATTTGAACCCTGGCCATTTGGCAAAGAGCTTGTCTTTTAAGTTCTCTGCAATCCTTGCCTCCCCATCTCACACACCTCCATTTTGCCTGCAGCTGAGCATAAAATAATTACTTTAGATTGACTGGTTCACTAGAGCAATGAGAGACAGTTGTAAATTCAAAGGCTCTGGGCCTTTGACCACCCTTGCCAGACCTTTTCTCTTGCAGTTGGGTGAAGGCGGAGTTGTCTTCAAGATCTTGAACTCACCCAGAAACTGTCTATCACTTCTAATGTCAGTTAAATTAAATGTGGAATTTGAAGAGTCTACCAAATGGTGAGCATCTTTGGAAGTATCTTAGAAGATGCTAGGAAGTATTGCAAATTTCCATGGAGCAAGTTGCCCATGCTTGCAGATCAGTCATTTACTTGTTCTACTTAGAAAAATTTCTGGATAGGGTTTGCCAGCTCAGGACCTTCCCCTCTTGGTCATCATAACCTCTTATTGTCACAGTGTTTTCTCAGCCAGTTTTCTTCCCTGGTGGGTGAGTAGAAAGGCTAATGTAAGAATCAGGGCAACTTGCTCCTCTGGACTCCCCGGGCCAATGTACTCATATGGGCAGCAGCCACCCTTACCAGCACTTACCTTCACACGCAGTCCTTGCTTATATGTGTTTGCGTGTGGAGAAAAATGACTGTGTACGCTGAAGCCCTGCAGAGTGATCGTAATAATCATGGAGGAAATTTGTAATTGTTCTGTGATCTTTAAAAATTTTTTGTGAAGACATTGAGAAATCTCTTACAGTTGGTTATAAATGTTTATTGAAAGGGAAAAAAAGTAAAGTCAATATTGACCTAGTATGTTGTAATTTAAAACATTAAAACCATTGAGAATTAATTTGAGACCAGTCTAGAGAAGTTTGAATAGTGCTCGACTTTTTCTACCATAAAATGTACAATACAGAGTAAGCATCTTTTCTATACTCTTTCTAGCTTTGGATCCGCTTCCAACACTTTTTTTGTGCCCTCAGTGTTTGTGAAGTATTTCTGAGAGTTCCTTTCATGTGAAGTTTTTTGCTGGCATCGTTTCCTCTGGGACATCTTCATCCTTCGTGTCACAACCACTCACATCATTGATGTCACTAAGTTCACCTTCACTAAAGTTCTCCTGCTGTATACGCAGAATCTCTAGAAGAGGCCTTGTCAGTGTTCCCAGGGCCAGCTACATTGTCTGTCACTCCATTAATGTTCAATTTGGATTTCACTGCAGCATTGTTTTTGTTGCTTTGCTGCATTTTCCCCTTCCTTGGCCAACTGCCTCTTTTGTTGATCACGTGAGTTTCTCACTGGGAAACAAAGCAGCAGCACAGCCACATGCTTTATTGTCAGAGCATGAACTGAGGAACTGACGTGCCACAACCGGTCACCGAAAGGCTCCGAAAGAAGTGATGCAGCTGGTCACTGATCATGATGTGCCTCTATCATTTACATAGAGATTTGTGTATTGAAGAGATAGCAAAGAAGCTTGTACTTTGTGCAATTACTCACAGTTAATACACATGGTAACTGAAAGTCAAACCATATTGTTAAGGTCTTGGTGTCAAACCAAAACCAAGTGCATGAAGTCCTCTTTATTCACGTCTTGGCTTATTGGAAGAGTGTCTATGTGTGGAGACCCTGACAGCATGAAATGGAGCCCCAGGAATCTCTCTCAAGAATTTGAGCAATCCTTCTGCACGGACCTCAGTTTCCCAAGTCTTGCAGCAGGAACACTGGGTGACAGTGGCTGCAGAGCCCTCTGGGCCCTGTACAAGCAGGGGCACACCCTATGAATCTCAAGAATGTGCAGGAGATTCCTTTTTCCCATGATAACTGAAATTCATGCTTATTTGAACTCTGCAAAGTGAAGACTGTCTTTATGCTCTCTTGTTTAAGTCTCATGGCAGCCTTAAGAGGGATGAAGATGATGCCATTAGAGTACAGATGAGGCGGCTTAGGGATGCCAGCTAACTCACCCACACACCCCTGGCAAGGCAGTGATGGAGCACTGCATCAGTAGCCTGCCCTCCTCACTGTAGCTCCGTGGAGCCTTGATTTGGAAGGAGGAAGGTAGTTGTGCCTTTCCTTGGAGGGCACCTGCTATGGTGTGTTCTTTTCCTACATATATATATATATATATATAACAGTAACAATATTATACACAGCAGTTAATAGTATAACTTTAGGTCCCCAGACCCAATTCCAATGGTGTAAGCACTTGGGAAGGGGTCTTCCCACACATAACATCAAGCAATTCTCGAACATCAGTAGGGTGTTGGAGAACTCGACTCAATTCTGGTGCTATCTGCCCAGAGACAGCACCAGATTCTTCAGGTTAAGGGCTCCATCCTACAAGACTGCCCTCCACCCCCACTCCCAGCGCCCGTTGCAAGCCCCAGACAGTTACACGGTGAGGAGGGCCAGCTCCTGATGCGGTGCTTCTGACCTGCCGACTACAGATTGAAGGTTCCCATGACCTCCCCGTTAGGATCCATTAATTTGCTAGAGTGGCTCACAGGACTCAGGAAAGCCCTTACCTTTACCAATTTAGTAAAGGATGCCAGTTAACAGTCTGATGAAGAGAGATACAGGGCAAGGAATAAAGGAGCTTCTATACTCACGGAGTTTGGGGTCTGGCTGGGTGGCATGTGGAGGTGTTCTGGTTCTCCAAGCTTAGAAGCATTTTCTCCGACTTAGAAACAGGATCCAGTCAAACAAAGCAGAGCCCGGTAAGCTCTTCTCTGGGGTTTTTGTGAGGGCTTCACTGCATAGTCATGACTGACTAAATTATTGACCATTGGCTGATTCAGCCTCCAGCCCCTGTCCTTGGGTGGGGGTCTAAAAATCTCTCATTAATATGACAAAACATCCATTCACCTTATCACAGTGTTTTCAATAACTGTGGATAAAGACCAGATATACCTGGGAAATATATATTTGGTCATATGACCAAATATGTATTCCTTCTGACTCATTATATCGTAGCACCTCATACACAAAGGGCTTTGGCAGCCTCTCCACACTTCTGGGGCTTGGGCCCCACGGGATCTTTGACCCAGGTCTAATTTAAACTTACCCAGTGATTCCTACACTGCTGACAGATGGCTTGGCTAGCCACCCACTGAGGTAGGTAAGATAAGCAGGATCCTGTCCATTTGAAACAGAGAGAGATGCAGCCCCAGAGAAACGCAGAGCCCAGTCCGCGCAGCACAGCCCGCGGCCAGGGCGCCTTCGCAGCGCTGCCCATCTGGTGGATGCAGCTGGAAGCTGAACAGGGCCTGGCCCCGAAACGGGGGTAACTGGGGGCTAAGAAGACTGCTGCTTGGCCCCCACCTCCCGCGCACATTGACCACGCTGTCGGGGATCCCCCACCCTGTCCCAGTAGCAGGTAAGCCTGGTCTCACTCATTTGCCTCTGCCCATATAGGGAGGATGTTTCTCATTAATAGGATTGGAAAAGACATCTCTCTAAGAATGAAAGAAACCATGGCTTTATTTGCCAAGGTCGCTCCCCTGGAAAACCCTCCAGGAAGCATACAAAATTGTTAAATTATCAAAACATTAATTAGATTGTTAAGTAAGACCAATACTAATCCTCAAAGCATGTGGGACAGGCCCCTTGCTGGATTTGGCCTAATGGCTTTAGGGTCTGGCTGGTACCGCCTTTCCAGAAGGTTGCAGTCTTGGAATGAACAGCTGAAACAAAAAGAGGAGGTGATTATGTAGAGACGTCATCTGCTCCTGCAGAGCAGACTTGTCAAGGCAGACTAGGGGCTCCTCTGACTACTGCAGCCACGACAGAGGCCTCCACACCCCCAGCTTCCCTGCTCCCAGTGTCTGAAACTTCCATCCTGACATTTGAAACCCTCAATTATATCCTGTGACTTCAAATTACAGGTTCATGTTTGAATCTGGTCCCTTCAAATGTATTACAAGCATCTTGAAGGCAGGGGCCAGCTGTAATATGCTTTATTCTCAACAGTACAGGTTTTAAATTTTGAATTAAAAGGAAACCATTTATTTTCTCTTCACTCTCTATCTGTTCCAGCTGATGTAAAAGGGAATGTGACCTAGAGATCTGTCATCTGCTAGTCCATGTTCTGAGACAACATTGCCAGATTAGGTCCCAAAATCAAATACACAGCCTCCTCCAAGGATTTCTGTACCGTGAATATGGTTGAAAAGATTCTGCCAGTCAGGCTGTGCAGCTGTGATTCAAATGACACCAGAGGAAATGAAATTTTCTGCTTACCTGCTCCCAGAATTTCTCCTTTTATTTTTTAGATTAAAAGTCCAGATTGTGGGACCTGTTGGAATAGGACTGGCAAAGTAAAAATCTTCAAAAACCCTATATTGGGCAGTTTGAACTCAGATAAGAAATCCTTTATGGGATGCCTACTAAGTGTCAGACATTGTGAGAGTAATTTTCTTAAGTCCAGAGTAATTCCCATTCTGTAAACGAGAAAACAGGGTCAGAGAGGGTATGTAAGTCCTCCAAGTTTACCTAGTGAGTGCAAAAAGGTGAGGAGGGCCAGCTCCTGATGGGTCAGTTCTACCTGATTCACCCGAGGTCTACCAGCTGTTGGGCTCCAAGTCCCCTTATTAACGCTTTGCCAGCATGCATGCAGATGCAGTATGGAGAAGCCCTTTCCTCTTCCACATTGTAATTCCTATTCAGCCTTCAGACTCAATTCAAACCCCCCCATTCTCGTTTAGCTTTCATCTCACTTCTCATAATACCCTTGGTTTCATTCTGTGACAGCACTTAGAACGCTGGGCTCTGATGTGTGGGGTTCCCTTGTCTGTCTCCCCTTCCAGTCTGTAGACTCCAGAACGATTATTCATCCCCACGCCCTCCGTGCTTACTGCAGTGCCTGTACCTTAATAGGGCTAGGCCAGGCCAGGCAAGCAGCTGCTCCCTCCCCACTCCCTCTGTTCCTCCTCATCACTTGCCCTGAGACCCAGCCATCATGTGGTGAGGAAGCTCGGGCCACCCTGGAGATGTGCTGGCCACAGCCCCAGCTGAGGTCCCCGGGTGAGGCCACTGTGCTAGATCAGGTGAAAGACAATGGTGATGTGAGTCTTGGTGGTAGTAGTGAGGATGATAAAAAGTGGCTGGATTCTGGATTACTTCTGAAAGGAGAGCCAACAGACTTTGCTGCTAATTCATAAGTGGAGAGAAAGAGAGCGAGAGGTCAAGGATGACCCCAAGGCTTTTGGCCCAGACACTGGAAGGATGAGTTGCCATTCACTGAGAATGAGGAAGGCTGGACCATATGCAGGTTGGAGCAGATGGTGGAATCAGGAGCTCTTTGTTGGACATGTGAAATTTGACGCCCATATCCAAGCAGAGATTCTGTGCTTGCAGCTGGAGATGAGTCTAGAGTTCAAGGGGCTGGAGTAACAATGTAGGAGTCATAAGCATATAGAGATTAAGCCATGAGAGAGGATGAGATTACCAAGAAAGTAAGTCTAGACAGAGAAGGGATGACTCCCACAGACTGTGCAGGACCATGTCAGTGTTCAGAGTGTGAGGAGGTAATAAGTTACAGAGCAGAGGAGCCAGCGGAGGAGTCTGAAAGGGAGGGGGTTACCTGTGTCAAGAGCTGCTGGGGGTCGGGTAAGATGAGGGCTGAGTGCTCACAGTGGATTTAGCAGCACAATGGTCCTTGGGAGCCTTGACAGGAAGGGTTTTGATGGAGTGAGGAGGGCAAAAACCTGACTGGAGTAGACTCAGGAGGGACAGAGGCCTAGCCTACTCTCGGGGGACATTTTGCTACAGAGAGCAGAGAAATGGTGTAGCTGCTGGAGGAGTGTGTAGGGTCCAGAGAGTTTTTTAAAATACAGGAGACATTACAACATGTTGATATGCTGATATAAATGGTCCATTAGAGGGAGAAAAAAGTGGTGATGATGCAGGAGAGAGAATTGTCACAGAAAGTACTTGGACAGGCAAAGGGGTGCTGTGTGAGAGTGGAGGGGCTGGTTCTGGGTAAGAGCAGGGACAACTCAGCCGCAGTCTGGGAGGAAAGGCAGGGTCGGGGGGACAGATGTGGGCAGGTGGGTGGATATGGTGGAAGGAGCAGGTAGGTTCTGATGGTGTTCTTGCAGAGAAGCAGAGAAGGGGGCTCTCTCGGGGTAGAGACAACAGTTTGGTATCTGAGGAAGTGGGAAAGTGACTAGACTAGGAGCAGCAAGCAGAACTAAGGGTCTGCTTGAAGTTAGCACTCATGAATGTGGTTGTAAACTGTGGATTTTACTCCAACCATATTTGGCTGTATGTGTGCAAACACTGATGGTTCAATTTTAAAAGGACTGTGATATCTCCAGAGATTCAAAGGAGGCAGAAAGGAGCCAGGGAGTTGAGAGGAGGCATTATAATCACAGAACATGGAATCCAAGCTGGGAAAGGAGGAAAGGCCGGGAGGGGCACAGGACAAGAAGCTATAGGCCCCAGGGGGCTAAATCAGAGCTGCCATGAGGCCGTGGAGTATCTTCAGTGACTTATAGAAACACTTCCCCTCTGGGTGATACAATCCATAATTGTGCAAAGAAAAAGCTGCCCCTTCCCCTGGTGGATAATGCCATGAGCTGTACACTGTGTAATTCCTGGAGCTCAGTCTGGATTTCAGGGCTGGCTGAGGACTTCTGTGAAGTACACACAATGCACAACAGAACACGGCAGCCCTGAGTCGAGGGACTTTTGGAGCTGAGTACTAGAGGGATGGGCAATGGGTGATCCTACAGCGGGAGGAGGAAATTGAGTATATGAGAGGGTTGCAGTCATTGGTAATGGGAAGATTACAAGGTATGAGTGTCTGGGATAGGGTGAAGAACAAGGTGTTGGAGAGGAGGTTGTTAATGAATTGACAAGTCCAGATGTGGAAAGGATCATCTTCATGGACATTGAAATCAACAAATGATAACTGGAGAGTGTGGGGAACAGTACAGTGAGCCTGGGCTCTGTAGATGATACAATAAGAGACTACTGTGAGATCTATGGGCTGATGGCATTTGCTTCAAAGCAGGCATTTTAGAGAGGAGGTCCCCTGGTCCCAAGCAGTCCTGAGGATCGGGGAAGACCCCTACCCAAGCTCCAGACCCAATGGCATGAGGCATGGAGGAGAGGAAACAGCCCTCACTTGAAAGGGCTGTGGAGGAAGTGGGGTGCTGTGTGAAAAGCCAGTATTTGCTTAGAGCAAGAGGGCAAAAAGAACATTCTGGGAGAAGCATGAGATGGAGATTTCACTTATGATGGGCCATGAGGTCAAGAAGGCTTAGGGAATTGAGGGACTGGGAGACTGGCTAAGATCAGGAGCTTCATGAAGCTGAATACAGGTGAGAGGGGGTAAAGGATGGTCTGAGGGTTGGTTGTCCCGGGCTACTGGGGTGATTGACATAAATGAGTATAAAGGCCATGATGGAGTAGACCCTGATGGCAGACTGTGGTCGTAAGGCTGCAAGGGCTTGGGTAAGAGTCTTCCAGCAGCACACAGAGCTCTGGGCCTCATTACGACTGCTGGTGGGGCGAGGAGGCTGGGGGAGAGGCTGTATTACCCTCCGTCTGTATCTGATTACCTTATCGGAAAAAGGAATGCCTTCCAATTAGTCCAACTGTGGTGTTCCCTCAGTTCCAGGGGTCTCTATCCTAATGACAAGTGTAATTCACTCTCTTGGACTGAACATAGTCTGTAATGCCCCAGAAGGCCAGGCCTCCCCTGGACTGACTTCTGGAATCCCCCATCCAGGCAGCTGCTCCCAACACAGAATTCCACCTGGAATGTCCAGCCCGACAGGCCCTCTGAGGGCCCTCATCCTTGTTGCCTTCTAATGTACTGGTCCAGCCCGTTCTGTAAACTGTTGAAGCCATCTTCAGCGCACTCTAAACCGGAAGGACTAGATGCCTATCGGGAGAAAGCAAAACACTGTTTGATTAATCGCCACCTTGCAAGCTGGAGAGTGATGGCTGGCCACGAAATGTGGTTGTTATCTAAATGGAGTGCCGGTCTGTCCCCAGGATCCTGAACAAATGGACTCCCGTCTATTTATAAACAACCCTGAGGGATGAGCAGCTCGGTTTACATTGAGAAGGAACCATCATTCATTTTTATCCATCATACTTGCTTTTAGTGATATTACACACACACCCTGCTTGGGCAAGAATCTCAACAACCCAAGAGGTTTATGTGCTTTTAACACCAATTTTGAGGGCCTCTGTGTACATTTCATCATGCAGAGTAACAGTGGGCCTGAAGCATAGTGTGTGAGCTGATTTCTCCCTCAGGGCTTCATGCAGGGTCCATGGTGATGAAATCAGGTAAACTACTGTTGGCCCTGAGGTTGTGGAGGTGATTACAGGTGTGAGCGGGTGTGAGCCTCTTAGACAGCCAGGATTCTCTGGGCAGAAAAGTGGGTGGAGGGGAGCCAGGTAAAGAAGACCTTCTGTGATGTACAGGTAAACTTAATGCAGCCTGCGCCAAAGCAGGCATATGGCATTTAGCATTTGCTAAATGGATAGAAAAAAAGGGAAGGGAGGGCTGTAAAGAGCAGAATTCCTCCACTTTGTGAATACAGATTATTTAACTTTAGAAGAGCTCTTTCACTGTTTCCAGCTCCCCTTGGGTATTAATTCTTATGCTGGAAATAGCCCTGAGATGAGGGCAAGGAACATTATTACTCTCCCTTTCTAGGTAAGGAATCCAGACCTGGGGACAGTGAGGTGTCTTGCTTGAAGTCACACATGTTAACCGTACGGTCAGGGTGAGGCCCCAGTTTTCAGACTGCTGGCTCACGAACCATTCCAGTCACTCCCAGTATATGCTGGGCTCTGAGAATGCTGAGGTCTCTTCCTTCCATGTCCATCCAGCAAGGGAGCAAAGAAAGCCAGTTTTGTGTAACAGAGACCAAGCAGAGAGACTAGTGAAGCCTGGTTTTGACAACATTTGCCGTAGATGAGGGTGTCCTGAGTGTGTGGGGCCGACAACAGCACTGTCCCACAGTAACACAGCGGGGGCCACCTGTGGCATTTTACATTTTCTAGTAACCACACTACAAAAAGTAAAGAGAAACAGGTGAAATTAAATTTACTAATATATTTAACACAAAATATCCAGAACATCATAACATGTACTCAACAGGTAATAAACAAAACTATTGAGATATTTTAAGTTCTTCTATTTTGCAATAAAGCTTTGAGATCTCATGTGTATTTTATTTTTAGTTTAACAGCGCCACTGAGGTCTAATTGATATTCATGTGGCCATGTGACCAATGGGACGATTATAAGAAGTTCATGTGGCCGATTCTAAGGACTTTCCTTAAGAGACAGCCAGTGCGTGCCTTCCGCTGCCTCCTTCCCCCTTCCTCTTTCTTGCTGCTTACCACAAAGCTATGGCAGGAGAAGGAGGACCAACCTGTGAGCTGGAGATGTCCCAAAATGAACCAATCTGGGCTCCCAAGGACTGTGTGGAGCAAAGCCACTGTGCTATTCTGAACTTTTTCTTGAGAGAGAAATCAGCTTCTTTGTCTAATCTCTGCTATTTCAGGTATCTGTTACTGGTAGCCGAAGCTAGTCCTAAACGATCTACCCCACCTTTCCTGTGTCCCTCACTGTGCCCGGGTGCAGTATCTGCTGGAAGGGAGGGGACCTGCCACAGAGCCCAGGGCATGCTGCGTGCATGTGTGAAGGTCATGGATGCGTTTACATATCCCAAGGGATGTGGGACCAAGGAGGGTTGTCTTCCCATGAAGCTGAGTTTAAAAAGTAATGGGAATTATAAACTAAACTTTACAATTCCTCCTATCTCCCTTTGCCAGATAAAATTTTGATTAAAGCACTTTTTTTTTTTAATTCAGTCAGCTGAAGAGTTTGTTTTGGTAGAACACAGTTCTTTTCCCAACACACCACTGAACAGTTGAAGTGAGCTATTTCCGTTCTTTAGCAGGTTATATGGACACTATTGGATCTAAATCTACCTATGTGTCTTAGGCTCTAACTAGGTTTTTCTACCTGCAAAAATATTTTTTCACATGTAACAAGTACTAGCTAAGCTGATAAAAACTATGTGTAGTTCCTGCCACAGCCTTACCCACCAGCATGCTCATAATGACGATTATATCAGAGACGGCAATCATTGCCTGCTTTGTCCATAGCCCAGCTCATAACCTCTGCTTCTACGTGACAAGCTGCCCACCCCTCAACTAGCTGAGCTCTGGGTGGGTGCCCAGCACAAGGTCAGCCAAGCCACAGACTGACCAGAGCCCTGCCCCCTGAAAATGATCGAGGCCAGTTGGGCCAGTCACATTTCCCTTAAAACACAGAAGAACAGCCAGTTAACACTGGGGACAAAAGCCAAAAGTTGTGAAGAGAGTTGCCACAAGTAAAGGGAGCTGGCAGGCCTGCTGGGCCAGATGCAAGGTGGAGTAACAGGAACAATGAGCGAACAGAGAAGAGAAAGGAACAGGCAGGCAGGCAGAGCAGAGAGTGCTGGTGGAGAGGGCCAGTTTCCAGCGCTGCCTGGTGCCTCTGCCCTGCTGGCTCCTGCTCCTCCCCACCTCAAGGGCGTGTATCCCTGCAGCAAGCATCCTACAGAGTGCCTCCTCCCCAGGGGTCTGTCCTCCTCCTCTCTGCACTTTGGAGCCCAGACCTGACGGGGCCAGCTAGTCTGTGCATGCATCACAGCCAGACTGGCAAAAACTGGCCTTTCACCCTGGAATTTTTCACTCAGGTATTCCTAAGTGCATCAAAGAGAAGAGGAGAAAGACCAGCTTTCTGGAAGGGCAGATGTAAAACGTGAAGGAACCAAAGCCTGCCATCTTGCTGCTTCGAGAGGGTTTCTGGGGGGCATCTGTTAAGCTCTGGGCTTCTTCAGCATTACAGGTTGTCTCTGTCGGACACCCTAGGAGAGAGAGAGGAATCACCTTCCACTGAAGTGAACCATAAAAGGTGGGGAATCGTACATTGAACACACCAACTTCTGTCCCTCTTTGGCTGAATAAGAAACCTCATTGGTTGGCTAGAGCTAAACAAGGCAATGCCTCTTTGGACTACTTGACAGCCCCCTGCCACTCTGAGGCTATCTCAGGACAGAAAGACCCATAAGATTAGGTTTGTGTGTAGACACTGGTTTCAGGTCTCTCCCTGAAGCCCAACCTCCAGCCCAGGCAGGCCGCATGAGCTCATTCTGCCCCAACTGGGAGAGTGAGAAAATGGTCTGTGAATTTCTCTTCCACTCTGTCAAAATAAGAACAGAAAAAAATACACCTCTGCAAAAGTGTTTTCTTTCAGCTTTTATTTGCACACATTCTGTATAATTATGGTCAGCAAGAGGGCATTTTCCATAGCCACATTGGCAGTATTTTCCACACAAAGGTTTATGCTGGCGGGCAGCCTGCCCTGGAGCTATTGACTTGTGTGGTGGATAGAAAACCGTCAGACCTACTGGTCAGTTAGACCCCAGCAAAATGGTTTCATTTGGAACTCTCACATAACAGGGCATATTATTTTAATTTTCCCTCCTTGTCCTTCCCTAGGTAAAGTGATTCAGTATGGTACAACCACCTTTACACAACCCACTCTGTAGTATAACGTCCACTTAACTACTAATGATCCCATGTTAAAATGCTTCTTTCTAGCTTTCAAGATCCTAGAAGTTTATCAAACATCATTCCTCGTGATACCGTCTCATTCCCTCTATCCAGTTAAGGCTTGTGCTTCCTTGGCCCCTCACACATGAGCCCTTTTCTTCCCCCAGGTCACTTCTCCTGCTGTGTCCCACCCACCGTCTGATCTTGGAAGTCTGCCTCCTGCCTTTAGCTTTGCTGAGTCCTTCCCCCCACACAACACTCAGTTCTGGCCTCCTCATGGACTACTGAAGTGGTCCTAATTCCTCTTTCTTTCCATTATGGGCTGGTCACTAGCTGCCCATTTTATAATTAATGAGTCACTAGACAACTTGATCAAAATGATGACATTGGTTTGTGCATAGAGCCATGGATAAATCAAATAATTCCTTTAGCAATTACTTACTGAGCACCTACCTTAGGTACAGCCCTGTGGGGAACATTCCATGTCAGAAAATGTGTAGGAATTTATTAGACTTGTTTCTATTCTTGGGGAATTTGCAGAGGCCTTTGAGAAAATAAGCAACATTTGAAAGAGCAATCCCAGAGCTGGCGCCCAAAGTATGATGGTTCTCAAGGCAGCACGAAGTAGACGGGAAGAGGAGGGGCAGCCAGCACCATCCACGGGAGTGGGGCAGGGCTTGGGAGGCGGTTCCAGCGGACAGCAGAGGCAACTTTCTGCTGTTCATTGGATGGATGGATGGATGGATGGATGGATGGATGGATGGAGGATGGATATAAATATAGATGAACCAACAGATGGATGGTCCAAAGGCATCTGTCCGTTCAAGAAACATATTGAACACTTACTATGTATCAGTCATAGGCTATAGTTTGTTGGACAACATAACGTTCAGTGAGGTGGTAGTGTAGTCTAGTGGCAAGGCAATGCAGTCCTAAGTCAACAAACAATGACTTTAAAAGTTCAAGGAGAAGTAATAATAGCTACATTTTTTTAAGCACCTGCAATAATATGTTAGGTGCTTTTCAAACATTATTGCTACAGTTCCCACTCTGGGATGCTGTAGTGAATTCACAGGGGCACTGTGAATTACTTTAAATTTTGAGGGAAACATAATGATACTCAAATTGGTTAGACGCTGTGCAAACGATTAGCTTGAGGTAGTTCACAGTTTTAACATGAGATCACTCTACATTCCTTTCACTGATGTCATTTTGCGGAGCTGGTCTTTGCTGACAGCTGCAATAAATAAACAAGAACCATATGAAAATCAACATGGAACAGGAGATGAGGGCATCGAGGGCCTGTCAGAGTCCAAGACTTAAGAAGTTGTACAGTGCCAAAGAGGTGCATACATCTCATTAATAAGTAATTGTTAGTGAAGATTGAAATAAAACTATTACTTATTTCTTTCAATGTATATGTATTACTTTGTCAGGATATAAATACTTATTAAGTTGTTTGGTCCTAACTTCTTAATAAATGGGACTCTTGGCTGTTTCTTAAGGCCTAGAGACACTGAAAAAATCAGAGATACTAAGGACACCATAACCTAAGAAAGATCAAGAACCTCTGTTTCATTGCCAATCTTCCCTGGTTACTGACAGGCCAAAGATCACATAGGTAGCAAGTTCCAGAGACCATATTTGAACCCAAAACTCTCCTAGTGGGCTCTAAAACTATGTCACTCTCACCTGTACTAATGATGGGAGCTCCTCAGGAGACAGATGGGTAGGGTGGCATGGTGGGGGCAGAAGTTGGGAAAGTGGGGTGGGCCTGGCAGATCATGGAACCCAGGACTTTGGGCAGAGCCTGGAGGGCACCCTGCCTAGCCACTCTGCTCTCTGTCGCCCTTTGTGCTGAGATTCTATGGGCCCCTGATCTAGTGGGTGGGGGGCAGGAGAAGAAATTACCCCTAAGAGGTGCTTAGCAACTGTGATTTTTCTCAGTGTGGTCACAAGAGGTGGGGGTGACAATGGTGAAGTATGAGAAGTATGGGCTGAGTCTGCACACATTTTGGGGTTCAAATAATTTCTTTTACAGCCTGCTGATTTTTTGAAAACTTGGTAGCTGCTATCAGAACAATATCCCCAAATGACCAGACTTGTGTCATTTCAGGTGGGCAGAGTCCTGCCAAGATTGTGAGGAGAGTGGAGGCAAGTTCTCCTGAGAGACCCTCTGGAATTGGGAAAAATTTAGGTCAACCTCATTTGAACCTTGACCTCCTGCTCTTTTGTCCCCAGCCAGACAGACATTTCCTTGACCTCCAGAAATTCCTCTAGTTCAAGGGAAGACACCTCCCCCACCTCCCAACCCCCCTACCCCCCCCACTCCCTGCTCAGAGGCCTCCAAAGTGGGCTGTGAATAGGGCCAGGACCCCAGGGAAGCCTGAGGACTTTGCAAGTATGGAGAGTGTGAAGAGACTTCTCTGCAAACATCTTCAAAGGCAAAGCCCAAGGCCCTGAGCACCCCAGAAGGGCATGCTCCAAAGAGGAGCACTGAAGGGATAGCCTGCATGGGGAGGGCGCCTGGACAGAGAGACCCCCTACTGTGGCAGCTGGCCTGCTTGTAGGAGCCCCAAGAAGCCTAATTCAATTACCCTTATCAGAATGCCTCTGAACTTAACAAAGCAGATAATCAGTTCCAGAGGCAGATACTGTGTGGGGGGCCAAAATTATTTTGCTTCCCCAAATTGGAGGCTGAAATGAGAGATGTTTGGGTAATGGAAAACATAATCCCTCCCTGAGCCCAACCCCCTCAGGGTACCCACACCTGAGACACTCCTACCATGTAAGCCAAGGAGGCTGGGATTCAACAACCATACCCATCTTCCCCTTAAGACACCTGACCTTGAACTTGACCTATTTTGCCACCGTCCTTGCTCCATAGCCAGAATATGGATGGAGGCTGGAAACAGGAGAGGAAAGGGATTGACATTTATTGAGCCCCCCATATGTTCCAGGTTCATCATATACATTACTTAATTTAAACCAACAAGACATTTGAAGAAAAATATTAGTACCACCACATTACAGAAGGCAATGGATATTTGAAAAATTAGGTCACTGCTAGAGGACCCATTCTTATAAGCAGCACAGGTTACAGTCAAACACAGGTATCAGACTTAACAACTCACTCTGCCAGCACAGCTTCTCTGCTAACATTGGAAAGCAATAGAAGCTCAAGGATCCATAGAAACCCTCCAAGGCAAGGATAGTTCCTTTATGGGAGAGGAAATAGACTCAGAGAGGCTCAGTGACTTTCCCAAGGTCACACAGCTAGTGTCTCAGTTGGAATTTGAGGCCAATGAGATTGAAGTTCAGCCAGGGCTTTCAGTGTTATCTCAGAGCTGCAACCCACTTGTTCCCTAGAGTCTTCCTATAGCCCTGGGTGCACAGTGCATTTCTTCTCATCTTCCCCATTGGGCCGAATACAGGACTGGGCCTGGACAGAACCAGCATGAGTCATTTGCTCATTCTTAGCCTGTATGCTGGATGGCCAGGGTTATTGCTGAATGTCAGAAACTTTCCATCACCAAAGGAACCTTTCAGCTCCTATTTACCTTAGAATTGTAGAAGGTAACAATGTTACACTGACCCTCTCATATCAGTGGATCACACCCCTTATTTATTTAAACTTACTGTTCCCATTAGGTAACATCTGACATGTGCAGAATAATATCTATGTAAATTATAAAGCATAGTAATCATAAAAATCTGTGAGCCCACTACTCCGTCTTATGTCTAGACCATTACTCTGGATGCACCTCCTATCCTCTGTGCCCACCTCCCTCACAGAATAACCAGTATTCCAAATTTTGTTTATTGATCCCTTGATTATTTTTATGGTATTGCCAACTATGGTTGTGTGGCAGTTTACATTATTGTTCTGAGTTCCTTAGATACTCTTTGACATATGATTTTGCATTTCCCCCATTAGAGGTGGAATACATTTCCCTGCTCAACGATGTCAGATTTGCTTCAGCCAGTAGAATGCTGTAGGCAGTGATGGGGGCCGATTCTGAGCCTCTCCCTTAAGCGGTATCACATTTTCCCACTTTCCCCTCTTATATTTCTGCTTCTGCCATGAAAAGGAAATACTCCAGGTCACCTGCCAGTCCAAGGAGGATGAGAGACATCTAGAGCAGACATGGACCCCATCTGAAGTTGGAACCAAGCCCAAATGAGCTCAGAGTAGGTCAGCCAACCCCCTGTCAACCCACAGACATCTGACTCAGAATACCTGGATTTTTGTAAGCCACTGAGTTTTGGGCTAGGTTGTTATGCAGCATTATTGTGGTAATGGCTGATATACAATGTATCTCTATGCAGCATATTGTTTAATTTTGCTTGCTTTTGAGCTTTGAAAAATAGTCATTAAGATTGTATGCCATCATCTTCTACTTAGTTGTCTTCCCCTACTGAATATTATGTTTCCAAGATTTATTCAATGGAATATAATACAGCAAATGAATGATACCAATAGCCTCTTCAGTTTAGAGATGAGGAAAGGGGACAAATCCACAGAGCTCATGTATAGCTGAACTGACTTGGAAGCCTGTATCTCATTCCTTTAGGAAATATTTATTGAACATAAGCAGAGCAGGGAATATTCTCAGGGGGGGCTATAAAGTCAAACTGGACATGTAAGATTCTTACCCTCAAAGGTTTTATGTTATAGAGGTCACTTCATGGAAAGAGGAAAATGCACATCCGAGCCTCCTACCATATCACTGCCAAGGGTTCCTAACTGTCCCTGTCCTACCAGCTTTGCCCCTCATTCCATTCACCAACTCCTGTCCCTGGAGGCAGAAAGTATGATTAAAGCGGTATGTCAGGAGAGCAGGCAGAAACTATGGAGTGGATAATTCTCCTTGGGAGAAGTGCTGGCAGACTGAGTTCTAAGGAAAAGGGCCAAAGTAATTGGGAAACTCAGGCCCCAGGACTGATCGCTTGGGCAGGCAGGTTCACATTTCTGCAGATGACCTGTATCTGCAGGGAATGGGTAGCTGTCTGGCCAGGGTGGGCCCTTCAGTTAGCTCAGCAGCACCACAGACCTGGCTCCTGGGGGGACCACAGTCTTCAGCAGAACAGGTGTGGAGGACAAAGAAAGGATGAGAAATGTTCCTCACCCTTGGGGACTTTATGGTCAACAAAGGAAATGGGTGCATGAAAAATGCAAGGCCTCAAACCCCCCATCAACACCAGACATCAGAAGTATAACCAGAGCCCACTAGATCCACGTGAATTAACACAGATGTGCAGACGCCCAGAGGGGCCTGAAAGGACCAGGACGTACTGTCATTCCATAGTCAGGTGTCTTCTTCTGTTCCTCCACAACACTTGGGTAGTTCCCATGAGAATCCCCTTTTATTCCATGCTTTAGAAAAACACAGTGAGAATTCCTTCACATTAAAACTAGACTGAACACAACAGCATACTCCCTCAGTGATTCAGAATGCATTCCAGGGTGTTGCAGGGCCTCGGGGACATCATTAGGAAAATCAGTTCCCATACGGGATTGGAAGAAATAGCATCCTAGTGATAGGTGGTTTCATCGTGATTGGGTCCTGGATGAAGTTCTTTGCAGTAATGAAGGATTAGCGACTCCTGCCAGGTAGGGCAATGGCAAGACCGAGGAGAGGGCTTGGCTCCCCCAGATTCAGCTCCCAGCCCTGGGGAGGCTGGTGGCTTTGCCCCTCCACCCGGACACCCATCCCTGCCAACAGAGCACTGAAAGGGCGCCCTTACTGCAGCAGCCACCCTGGCAGCCACGCTCTCCTCGTCCTTCCCGGCCACGGGTCTGAGTTGAGCACTCTTATAAACACTCTCCTGGGTCTCACCTGGTCAGAGACTGCTCAGAGAGCGGCTGCAGCTGTGCGTGCCCACTCCTTGAACTGAGGGTGTGTGGACCAGAAGGAAGGTCTGAGGTCACAGTGGAGTGACCTGACCTGGGGACAGGGGCACTCAGGGTTCTGTCTCTCCACCTAGCTGCCCTTTGGAAATTCCCATTGCTCTGTTTGGTTGATTTTCTTTTTTCCTTCTCCAAAATTAACGATTTCAAAGATGAATGATGGGAGCTAGTGGTTCCCCAGCAGTGACCCAGGTCTTACCCACTGCGGGTGATTGTCAGCTTGGGGAGCAGCAGAGTGGACAGGAAAGAGCCCGAACTCGTGAGGTCAAGTCTCAGCCCTACCACTTCCTAAACATGCAAATTTTGCAGGGCAAGATTCCTCAGCATCTTGGGCCCTGGTTGTCCCATCTGTACACAGGGGCTGAGAGGATAGAGGCTTCTGATGATAGACATTTTCTACCTTCAAGAGCCTGTGGGGAAACCAAATACTTCCAAAGAGGTGGCAATAAGAAAGGAAGAAAATGACCATATTTATTTGAGACAAAGTTGAGAAAATACCAAATGGCTCTATTTTACAAAATTCGGTGTATTTTCTTTCTGTCTTGCATTCATTGCTGTTATACATGTGCATTGGTTTTATTTCCCCAGTCAGATTACATATTTCTTAGGAGAAAGAAAAAGTCCCACAGAATTCACTGAATTTCAAAACAAATGTTATTGAAAATAATTGTTAAATGAGAAATTATATGAATCTCCATTTATTAGATTAGAATATATGTCAGTTTATTATATATCATTATAGATGATCTCTTTTATCAACATTGTTAGATTGTGTTTTTGTGCCCATTTTACAGTTAAGGAAACCGAGGGCGAGAGAGGTTAGAAGACTTGCTAAAGTCCACATGCGTAATGAATGGTAGAGCTGGGACTTGAACCATGGTCCTCAAATTGAAACACCTGACTTTTCAGAAGTCCTTTGGATCTCTGCTGTATTTCATGTGGTACACAGCACAATAAAGATATATAACAATCAGTAAATAATTGTGGGTTGATAGATAGCATATAATTATCAATTGCATGGCTTAAAGGCTGGGGCAGAATCACATAGCCATGCATGATATTTTTCTCACCCAGGAATACCACTGAGCTCCTTTAGTTGAGCCAAGTGTCCAGAGGGACCCGCCTGGACCTGTTGGCACACAGTACCAGTCATGTGGCTGGCCAGGCACCTGCGGTTCCCTTTCTCATATGTTCCGGCAGGAACAGGCCAGGACTGGAAGCCCCCTTTACAAATACATTCCAGTTTGCATTCACCCCTGGCCAACAGACAGGGCTCTACAAACCACCCAGCAAAACCAGCCAGGAAAAAGCCCTCAGTTCTGGCCACAGGAACTTCACCAGCACGTCAGCCTGAGCCTGAGGTGCCAGCTGTGCCCACAGGACACCCAGAGGCGGTAACGCTGGCCGGGCCATGTCTCATGGACTCAGTGAATTTAATTTGCCCATCAGGGGACTGAAACAAAATTGAAAAGCAAACACCTGGTGCAGTTAAATTGATATTCTTAACCACAAATAAGACTGGACATCGTCTACCCCATCCATTCTGATGGTTCACATGGGAACACATTTGTATGCCGCTCACTCAGGGTCAGGCACTTGGTTCTCCTGGTGACGTCAGCTCTGGATTTGGTCACCTTGCCTGCTTAGCCTCTTCCACTGACTGTGCGTAATGCTCCTTCCCTCCCCCTCCGCCCATGCATCATCCTCACAGTAACCCTTGTCTGGTTCCTCATCCACTGGCCCAGATCTCAGCCCCGAACCCACCAACCTGGCACTGCCAGGTCCAGCCTCTCAGGTACCCCTTTCAACCACCGTCTTCTATTCACAAAACCTCAAAGACTTCCCAGTTCTTATTTTAATAGATATGGACCTGGACCCTCTCCCTCAGAGCTCTTCTAATGCCTCCTCCAGGCCCCACTGCCATCTCTTCTTTCTGCCAGCATAGTTTCTCTTACTAAACTTGGCTCCCCATTGTCCCAACACAGAGCAGACCCAACCTGACCCCATCTTCTCATTTGTTCACATTGCTCTCCTCACCTGGAATGCCCTGTTCTATGTGCTCTCCTATCCTGACTTTCCCATTCTCCAAGGCCCCCTTCAGAGAATACTTTCCTGCTGGCAGTGATCTGTCTTCTCTAAAACTCAGCAACACTTACGTTGTATCCTGTCTTGAATTGTTACTAAACTGTTCTGCAATAATCACTACATGAATAAATATATAATAAATAAAGACCTCTCTTAGATCTGTCAGTTAGAGGCTCTGCACATGAGAAGGCCCTGCTGGGAACCTCCTCCCGCCCCATCTTCCTCATGGGGTGATGATTCTGTGGGACTAAGAGAACGTGCCCATCTTGAGTCTGCATCCTTTTTACTCCCACTTTTGGACCATGATCTTGATACCCACAACCCCAGAATTCTGTGCCCAAACAGCTATGAATCTACTGGGCCTGTGCAAGCCTCTCCCCCTGGTCTGGCCTTCAAAGAACAAGGGGTGGCCAAGGGGAGGCCATTTCCTGGCAGGTGCATTTGTGGATGGAGCTTGGATACCTGGGCTGGAATATCCACATGCACATACACAGGCCCTTGGGTGGGAAGAGAAGAGGAGTGGTCCTCTGTACGCTAGGGCCTCCAGTTGCCCTTTAGGCCACTGCTTGGGGATGGAGCCAAGTGAGAGGAAAGCAGAGTATTTGGAGAGAGAGAGATTGAGCAGAGATGCCACTGTTGAAACTCTCGCTTCAACCTGTGCCTAGACTTCTCAATTAACTAACCCAAAATATGTGCCTCCTTTGCTTAAATTCATCTGAGATGGGCTTTTGTTACTTGCAACTAAAACTGATGAATACAGTCATGATGAGGAGGAGGATGATAATGAGGGTGGTAGTACTAATAGGAAACACTTATTAAAACACCTGCAAGTTCCAGAAACTCCACTAGACCTATGTTATATCATTTATTCCTCCACCTACCTCAGGAGGGCATTGGTATTATTACCCCAGTTTTCTAGGTGAAGAAACAGAGATTCAGAAAAGCCAAGTAACTTGTCCAAGGCCACACAGTATTCAAGCCAAGTCTGTCTGACCCCTAAGCCTGTGCTCTTACCTGCTAAACTTGTTTTATTGGTTACCAACAAGGTGAGTTGAACCACTTGAAAGGTGTGGGGCTTAGGTAGTGTATACTTAGCTGCTGTGGAACAAAGCAAGGCTCTACAGAGGGGGGAAGGGCAAAGGGCAGGTGTCAATTCCCAGGATGTGACATATTCAGCCAGACACCCAGCAATCTGTGTTAACAGAGGAGAGGAGAACACAGTCCTCTCCAAAAGGCATTCCTCTACCCCCTCCCCGTCTGCCCAGGTCTAAGGTTCCTCCAGCAAAGCTTTGGGAAGAAGGACAAAACTGGGGGTCTGGCAGCACACCTTTCAGTGTCTCTGCAGGACTTAGAAGGTCATGCATTTCAGCGAATGCTGAGTAGCTGATGCCGCCACTGCGTTAAAGCCTGATAACGAGCAGAGGTGCATTACTGCACAGATGGCTGGGGGCTGCCAAGTCCAAGTGTTCCTCATCCCCGACCACTGAATACATACAGGACATCCCAGAGGTGGTCCCTGCCGGGGTCTAGCACACACCCAGTGAGTGGCTGGAGTCATATAACTTAAATCTGGCCTCTGCAGGTGGAGGAGGAAGCCTGCAGAGCTCAAGAGGGCCCTGGTTCCCGAGTGTCTCATGACCACACATGTAGTGGTAAGATCAGCCACCCTTTGTGTCCCTCCTTTAGGGAAAACAGAATAGGACCAAAATTCACACAAGAAGGCATATGTGGTGTGCAAGACAGCAGGACTGTTATAAAAGGTTTATTGCTGCAAGCGTGGGAGAGCTGCACAGGCAGCAGCTGCTCTGTCGCATGTGAGAAACGCTCCCATCCCAGTGTCACTGTCAAAAAATCTTTATACCAGGGAAGACAGACGTCCCCATTGTCAAGTCCTCAGTGTCACTCACCCAGCACTCCTGAAGCACGGGGGCCTTCCCATGTGCAGGGGAGAGTTTTCAGAATCTTCCAAGAAGGTCAACTGTCATGGTAGGATAATCTCCGTGGTGCCTCTTGCAACGAAAACTCACTGAAGTTTGGGCTCCAAGTCTAAATACGTTTTATTCCTTACCTTTCTTCAGTAGGAAAGAAGTGTAGTAAGCAAGTGCCTTTTTGCTGAGAGCCACTATGTCCAAAAGTAACACCCATAGGTCAGTGAGCCTGAAACCTGTCCCTTACCACATGGAATTGTCCCTTCTTTTGTTTATAGGTTAATCAGTATTTTTGAGCAAAGGGTTAGAGAGGTAAGGACAGCTGTCATGGAAGTAACAGTGAAGGGAGGATGTGAAATGATACCCCTGCATTTAATTACATTTCAATTAGTACAATTGCATTTGTATTTGTCACATTTCAACTAACACACTTGTGATAAGGGTCAGGTAGGAAACTTTCAGGGCAATGAAGCATGTAAAGGGAGAGAGAGACTAACCTAGGGATTGGGGAAGTTTCCTGAAGGAATTCCCTTTTGGTAGAGACTGGATAGATGAGTCAAAAATACACAGGTAAAGTAATGGGGAAGACAATCCCAACAGAGAAGAAACATGTGCAAAGGCCCTGCACCAAGAAGGTGCTTGATGACTCCCTCCTTCTGGGACCTTCTTTTCCACTGACTTCCATGACAACACATTGCTTCACCTCTACTTCTGGTGGCTATTCAGCCTCCTTCACAGGTTCATTTCCCTTTACACAGCCTTAAAAGTTGACAGGCCTCAAGCCTGGGTCCTGAATCCTCTTCTCTCTCTACACTTTCTCCAGGCAATCTCTTCTACTCCTAAGGCTCAACAGCAATTCAGATACCCACGAATCCCAAAGTTTACATCTCTATCCCAAATCCCTCCTCTGACTTTCTGTCCACCAAAGTTGCATCCTTGCCTGTTCTCGTTTGCTGCAGGTTTTGCAGAGGCAGGTCCCTATATGAGGAGGCTGCAGTGATTGGGTCGGCTTATGAATGAGTGGTCAGTCTGTCTCCATCTGGGTGTCAGAGCTGGGAAATCACCTGGCACTATGTAATCAAGCCACATTTTCCAGTATTGGATTTATCAGTCATGAAACTGACACTGAAATCTTCATCCACATCAACCTGACATCATAGAATATCAACTTGAGCAGAGGAAAGGGACTGTCATTTATTGGACTTCTCCAGCATCAGTAAGGCATAAGGAAAAAGGCAGTGCCATTTCTGTTTCCAACTCAGAGGATGTTGTGACCATTGGCTGACTAATGCTAAAGGAAAACCAGGCTCTGGAAGCAAAGAGGAAAGCAAAACTTGAGTCTTAGTCATGGTGAATTCAAGGTGCCTTTGAAACTTCCAAGTAGGAAAATCAGAGGAACTCAGAGGAGAGATCTGTGATAGAGTTGTACAATTTAAGATTGATAGCTACCTCAAGTGCAGTTGAAGACAGAATTGAAGAGATAGCCTAGAAAGAGTGTAGAAAAGAATAGGACTCAGAACCAAAGCTTGAAGCTCATCAACTGTTGTTTTTTTTAAAAATATACATCAGCTTTATTGAGATATAATTCACATACCTAAAATTTAATCTTTTAAAAAGTGTACAATTCAGTATTATATTCAGAGTTGTGCAATTCCAGTTAATCTACTTTATGTCTCTATGGATTTGCCTATTCAGAACATTTCATTTGTGTCTAGGTTCTTTCACTTAGCATAAGATTTTGAGGTTTTTCCATTTTGTAGCATGTATCTGTTCTTTGTTCCTTTTTATGGCAAAATAATATCCTATTGTATAGATGTACCACCTTTTGTCTATTCATTCATCAAATGGTGGACATGTGGGCTGTTCCATTTTTGGGCTCTTGTGAATAAGCATAAGGGTGCTATAAACAAATTTCGTGTGAACATGCTTCCAATTCTCTTATATTCCTACTCGTGAAATTGCTGGGTTCTATGGTAACTCCATTTTAAGTTTTTGAGGAACTGCCAAACAGTTTTTACAAAGCAGCTGAATCATTTTACTTTCCCACCAGCAGTATGTGAGAGTTAATTTTCCCACATCCTCATCAATACTAGTTATTGTCTGTATTTTTTTATCACAGCCATCCTAGTGGGTGTGAAGTGACATCTCATTGTGGTTTTGATTTGCATTTCTCTGGTGATGTTAAGCATTCTTTCCTATGCTTCTTGACCATCTGTGTATCTCTTGAGAAGCAGCTATACAAGTCTTTTGCCTGTTTTTGAATTGGGTGGTGTTTTGTTATTGGGTTGTACACTTTTTATAATTCTGGATGCAAGTCCCTCATCAGATATATGATTTACAGAAATTTTATCCATTCTGTGTAAATTGTCTTTTCACTTTATTGATGATGTTCTTTGAAGCACAAATATTTTTTATTTTGGTGAAGTTCAACTTACCTACTTATAGTTTTGTAATTTGTGTTTTTGGTGTCATCTCTAAGAAACCATTGCTTAATCAGAGGTCACAAAGATTTAAGCTTATATTTTCTTCTGAAAGTTTTATAATTTTAGCTCTTACATTTAGACTCTGATCCATTTTAGTTAACTTTTGTGTATATTTTGGGGGTAAGAGTCCAGATTCATTCCTTCATATGTGAATATCCAGTTCTAAGCACCATTCATTGAAAAGACTATTATTTCCCAATTGAATTTTCTTGATATACTTATCAAAAGTCAATCGACCAAAAACATAAGGATTTATTTATGGATTCCCAATTCTCCATTGATCTATGTCTATCTTTATGCCCACACTACACAGTCTTGATTACTATACCTTTGTAGTAAGTTTTGAAATCAAAAAGTATAAATCTTCCAAGTTTGTTCTTTATCAAGATTGTTTTGGTTATTCTGGCTAAATCTATAGTCGCTATATCTCTTGAATTTCCATATGAATTTTAAGATAGGTCATTATTATTTACAAAGAAGCCAGCTGGGATTTTGGTGGGGGTTGTATTGACTCTGAAGATCAGTTTGGGGAGTATTGCCATCTTAACAATATTAAGTCTTCCGATCCATGAGAACAGGATGTGTTTCCATTGAAGTCTTAAATTTCTTCCAGTGATGTTTTAATTTTCAGTGTACATGTCTTGCACTTGTTTTGTTGAATTTGTTTCTAAATATTTTATTCTTTTTAATGCTATTATAAATGGAATTGTTTATTTTCTGATTATTCATTGCCTGTGTTATAGAAATAGAGATGAGTTTTACATATTGATTTTGTATTGTGCAACCATATTGTTGAACTCATCTATTTGTTTTAATAGCTTTCTTAATGGATTCCTTAGGATTTTCCATAAAGAAGATCGTTTCATGTGTGAATAGAGCTAGTTCTATTTTCCCCATTCCAATCTCATTGCCCCTTCTTTCTTCTGCCTAGCTGCCCTGGCTACAGCCTCCAATACAACCTTGAATAGAAGTGGTGTGAATGAGCATTGCTTTGTTCTTGATCTTACAGGAAAGCTTCAGTCTTTCATCATTAAGTTGATGTTAGCTGTGGGTTTTCATAGGTGGCTGTATTAGTCTTCTATTGCTGCTATAACTAATTATGAAAAGCTCAGTGGCCTAAAATGACACAAATTTATTATCTCCTAGTTCTGTAGTTTAGAACTACAACATGGGCTTCCCTGGGCTAAAACCAAGGTGTCAGAAGAGCTGTGTTCCTTTCTGGGGACTCTAAGAGTCTCCTTTGCCTTTTCCAGCTTCTAAAGACCACCCACATTCCATGGCCCTGGCTCCTCCCTTCCTCCATTTTCAAAGCCAGATACATAGCATCTCTTTCACCTTTCTTCCATAGTCACATCATCCTCTGGCTGACTACAGCAAAAAACGTTCTCAATTTTAAGGATTTAAGGGATTATACTAGTCCCATCTCAAGGTCTTAACCTTAGTCACACCTGCAGAGTCCCTTTAACAAGGTAACATGTTCACAGATTCAGGGATTAGGATGTGGTTATCTTTAGGGGGACATTATTCTGCTGATACATTCCATTCTCTGACTCCCCAAGGACTCATGCCTGCCCCATATGCAAAATACATTTACCCCACAGCAAGATCCCCCAAATTCTCAACCTATTCCAGCATCTACAAATCCAAAACCTCACCTACATCTCATTAGTTCAAAAGTTCCAAATGCTACCATCTATTACCAATATAAGCATGGGTAAGACTCAGTGTAATTGATCCTGGATCACAGTTTTTCTCTGTGTGAACCAGTGAAATCAAAGAAACAAGTTATATGCTCACCAAATACAAAAGTAAAGTAGGCATAGATATCCTGTTTCAAAAATGGAGAAAATGGAAAGGAAAAAGAGTCACTGGTTCCCCAAAATGTACAAATCCAGCCACATGAACTCCATTGGGCTTCAAGACCTGGAAGTAATCTCTGGGTCCATGTCTCACCCTCTGGGCCTGAGGCTCCATCTTCTGAGCCATCCTTCCTTTTTTCGTGAAAGGTAACACGTGTTTACAGCTAAGGAGTTTTGTCAGCGTGTTTCCCGCCTGTAGAATTTTGGGAGTCAAGCAGCCTTCTTTTATTTTGTTCTCTCTCTGTCTCTTTTGGGCCAATCTGGCAGTGTTTCTGCTGGTATAAAGTCCACAGCAATCTGTTATTTCCCTTTAGATAATAGGTCCTCCACAGATTCCTGCAAAGTGATCCCATCTCTATTTTTGGCTGCTTCCGTGATGACTAAGGGATCTATGTGTCATACCTGCAGTCTCTAAGAGCCTTTTGCATAACTGAACACTCTAACTTTATTTTTCTGAGGTATTAGCAAGAGGTTGTCCAGCCACCCAGTCTCTGGGCTCAGCCCTCTGACTGCATTCTTGGATGGGACCTCCCACTTGACAGGACCCAGGAGACCCCGTGCTCTGCTGTAATGGTCATTTCCCTCTACCTGGCAGCCTTGTTTGATTGAACGTTTCCTTGGTATATTTATGTGAAAACCAAGGAAAACACTCCAGGGTCGTTTTTAATAAGTGCCAATCCCTCTTAGCTATATCTGCAGCCATAAACATTTACATCTAATATCCCAAAGAAAATGTTGATGCAGTCTGATGCTGGGGTGACAGCACACAGATTAGCACACAATACACTTCCTTGGCAGTGAATCTCTTAATTTTAGAATCTTTTGCAATCTGAATAAGCTGAGAATTTCCCAAATCATTAAGTCCTGGATCTTTTTTTAAAAAAAAACAGTTCTTGCTTCAATGTATCTCTTTTCTCTTGCGTTTTATTCTAAGCAGGAAGAAAAACCTTCAACACTCTGCTTGGAAATTTCAGCTAAATGTTGTATTTCATCATTTACCAGTTCTGCTTTCCACATAACTGCAGGACAAAATTTTGCTAAGCTTTCTGCCACTATTTAAGAAGAATCCCCTCTCCTGCAATTTCCAGTGCCATATCCCTTAGCTCCCTCTGAGCCTTCAACAACAGCAGCTTTAACACCCATATTTCTACTAACAGTCTATTCATGATGAGTTAGGCATTATCTAAAGTAATTTATGTTTTCTCTACTGTACTTCCCATTTCCTCCTGAGTCCTCACTAGCAGACCTATAAACATCTATATTTGTGCCAACAATCTGTTCAAAGTAACCTACTCTTTTCTATAATACTCCTCAAAATTATTCTAACCTTTGCCTATTGCCCAATTCCAAAGCCACATCCACATTTTCAAATATTTGTTACAGCAGCATCCCAATTCCAGGTCCCCAAATCTGTAATAGTTTTGTCTCAGCGTTAGTCGCTCTCAGGTTAAGGGAGTTCCCTTCTGCTCCTAGTTTGCTGAATGTTTTCAGCATGGTGCTAGACTCTGTCAGATGCTGTTTCTGTGCCTTTTGAGATGATCATGTGGGTTTTTTGGTCTGTCAACCTTATTTTTTTATTAGAATATAGTTGGTATACAATATCGTATTTGAACTTCAAAGAACTATGTAGAAAGAAAGAGCCTGCAAAGGAGACAGAAGTAGCCAGACACTGAAGGGAAACCAAATGATTGCGATGTTACTGAGACCAGTAGAAGAGGAGGGTTTCAAGGAGTGGGGAACCAAGGGTGCCAGTGCTGTTGAGAGATAAGAGGGCAACTGAAATATGCTCATTGTGATTGGCTTTGTGGAGGCTGTTTACGACCTTGTGGTGACAGCTGGTACAGTGGGATGAGAGGAGGCAAAAGACCACTAAAGTGGGTTGACTTTCATTTCAGGGGGTCTAGGGTAAAAGCTAGAGGACAGTAGTTAGCATCAGGAGAACTTACTGAGCCTCTATATAGTGGATTTTGGATGCATTTTAGCTGAAGCAGGGGGACATAGAAGTGTCCTCGGTTCAGTGTCTGAGATTCTAGAATAATATTCTCAGCTATTTATGAAATTCAGCATGGACATACACAGCCCTGAACTCAGGACCAAGTTCCTGCCCTTTGTGAGGGCATAGTGGCCTCACACCTGCCTCATCCTGTGAATGAGACCGGTCATGCTGTGAGACGTTGTCCCATCTTGACGACCCTGGCAGCTGAAGGTGGGAAATCCACATATACCACTGAGTTTTTTGGTGATTCTAAAACGTGAAGCTTCTGTTGCGGGGAGGGATGGATTCCTGGCCTCAGGGAGAGAAATTTCCAGTCAGTGGCCGCATTATCTTCCACACTGAGAAGAAGCCAGCTCTACCCAGTCTCTGGGCTCAGCCCTCTGACTGCATTCTTGGATGGGACCTCCCACTTGACAGGACCCAGGAGACCCCCATGCTCTGCTGTAATGGTCATTTCCCTCTACCTGGCAGCCTTGTTTGATTGAACGTTTCCTTGGTATATTTATGTAAAAACCAAGGAAAACACTCCAGAGTCGTTTTTAATAAGTGCCAATCCCTCCTAGCTATATCTGCAGCCATAAACATTTACATCTAATATCCCAAAGAAAATGTTGATGCAGTCTGATGCTGGGGTGACAGCACACAGATTAGTCTAAACAAAAACATAAGGGTGACGGGTTTTTTCCGCATGAAGCTGCATTCACTCATTTTTTGACATAAAAGTACAATTTGCATATTCTTTCAAGTCTGTTTAGCTGCAAACACATGTGTGTTTGGGGCACTGAAATTTAAAATTTGTCAATTATTCTGAAACTACTGCCAAATTGTAATCAAGTGGTAGGAAAAACATTCTACATGAATAGTTGTATGTTCAGATGGGAGCATTTCTCAAGCTTGGGAAACATTTTGAAATATACTGGTGCTTAATCAACTAGGAAAAAACAGGAGGAGAAATGTTTACTTTGTTAGTAACAATTTAATATAGATGTTGGGACTTTTTCTGCCATTTTTTGAATGTTGCAAAATGGAATGATTTTAGTATTGTGACATTAAATAAATAAAGTGCCCCCTGAAAGAAAGATAAACATTGTGATTTGGCTAAAGTGGGAATTTCTAATGCCTCTCTAAGAACCATTTGAATCCCAGAACCATAATTACTAGAAAGCAACTCAATGTAAGTTTATGTGTGCATGCTGCACCTTGCAGACTGTGACATTCAGTGGTGCTGGTTGCATCTTATCTTTGATGTCTACCCCTTTCCTCATTTCCTCTTTTAGTTTGTGAATCAGGCAAATAGTGTTCCAAGGGCCTGCTTTTTGCAAAGCTTGATGCTGGACACCTCAGAGTCTAGGGAAGTTGTATGTGGAGAGGGATGGATGCACACACAGGTGAGTAAGCCATTTGTGTGAGAGGTGGAGAGCTGGTAGACATTGGCAGGAGTGCTGAATGTGGACAGAGAGTAGAAGCCCTTGTCCCAAGGTAGATGGAGGGACAATAAGAAGAGGGCTCTCTCTCATTTCCCTGCCAGAGCTGATAATGGTGGGTTGGAGCTCTTTAAAGCTAGACAATAATTATGGCCCATGACCATAACTTGCATGACCATCCATTTCTTCCATGACCATAACTATACAATGTACACACAAATTGATGCGACCAAATCTGGTTTTTAAAAAGAGTCACATTTTGTCCAACATCCATTTCTCCTTCTTTACTGTTTGTTACCAGCAGCAACCTCCGAGAAGTGGGATTGTAGTGGCAGGGGACAGAGATTGTTGTGGCCTTCTTTGAAAACAGTCTACTACAGATGGGAATATTCCTTTAATGAAACCAAGTGTGAATGGAAAACCAGATTGTTTGAACACCAAACAGAAAATGGTAAATAAATTCAAAGTTCAACACAGTGGGTAGTCAAAGATAACTGAAGATTGAGGTGACTTGTCTCGTTCATAATTCTACTCATTCACTCCTTTCATTTATTTAAGCACTCATTCAAGGGACATCCATGGACTACCTAATCAGCAAAGCATAGAGTAGGAATAGAAGCTAGAAACCCTGTCCTTATCCTGTGTGTGCTTAGATGGATAAATACAGGGAAATAGCTTTCTTTCAAAATGTCCCAAAAGATCAAGAGGCAAACTTGAACATAAGCAAGTTTGTTTAGACACCTCTGCATTCAAGTTCTTGAGCATTTCGTGGTGATTTAATTTTCCTTTAGGCAAGATTTTCTTGCATTTTCTATGAAGGTGATTCACTATGTGGTTGCTGATGTGCATATTTATTATGCACGGGTGTTTCATACATTTTTGTGCATGTAAACATATCAACAGGGGCAGTCAGTGAGAAATCATATTCCCATCATTGCTTCAATTAAATTATACAGTATTCTTTCCAACTCAATCTCCCTTATCCTAACACTTTTTAAGGCTTATTTTACATATGACTTGAATTAGGACCATCAGTCCACAGAGAGATTATTTGGAAGTCCTTTCAAAGGGAAAAAATAAATAAAAGCCATAAAATCTGGAAAGGGGGATGTAAAACTCTTTATTTGTAGATGCCACAATTGGGTGTGTAGAAATTCCAAAAGAACCTTTAACAAACTATAAGAACTAATGAGTGAATAAATACAAGTCAATTTATAATTGTATTTTTACAAAAGAGCCACAAAAAATTGGAAAATGAATATTTTAAAACCCTATAGCATTACAATAGCACTGAAAATGTGAAATATTTAGTGGTAAATTTAATAAAATTTGTGCAAGACTTGCATACTGAAAACGCAATAACAATGAATTGCTGGAAGAAATCAAAAAGGTGCTAAGTAAATCATACACTCATGCTAACAGACTGGATATTTCACTAATGTTAAGGCATTAATTCTCCCTGACCTGACATAAAAATTCAATGAAATCCCAATCAAAATCCCAGAAAATTTATAATTGTTGAAATTGACACATTGATTCTAAATTTTACAAGGAAATGCAAGGGACCTCAAGTAGCTAAGATTATCTTGAAGAACAAAATTAAGAAATTACACCACTAGATTTTAAGTCTTACAAAGATGGAAAGCCATAGTGATTAAAACAGGGTGGTATTGGTGACAGATAAACAGACCAATGTTACATAAGTGTAGAAATAGATCCATTCATATTCTTACCTAATTCACCAATTCAATTTAGTGGGGAAAAGAATGACCTTTTTGACAACTGCTGCTGAGACTTGGGGTACCCATAACAGGGGAAAAAATTAAGAGTGAACCTCTCTCTACACATGGCACAGAAATTAAGATGGACTATAGATTTAAATATGAAAGGCAAAACAATAAGGTTTCTAGAAGCAAACACAGGAAAATATATTTATGACCTTGAGGTAAACAAATATTTCTTACACAGAATACAAGAAAGGCAGTAGCCCCAAATGAAAAATAACCAATGAATGGGCTTCACTAATATAGAAGACTTCTGTTCATCAACAGAAATCATTAAGAGAATAAGAAGGCAAGCTCCAGACAAGGGTCTTTGAACAGATAGGACAAAGCACTCTTATTTGGAATATAAGAAAAACTCCTACAAATCTGTAAGAAAACTCAAATAACCCAATTTTAAAATGTGTAAAAATATTGAACTGGCTCTTAACATAGAGAATATCCAAATGACCAATTAGCATATGAAGAGGTGCTGAACATTTTTCTTATCAGGTAAAGGCAAGTTAAAATGATAATGGGATACCACTGCATACCCCCCAGAATGACTAAAATGAAAAAGACTTACAGTATCAAATGTTAGTGAGGATAGGAAGCCACTGGACCTTTCAAACACTGATGGGGGTGTGGTGTAAGATGGTATAACCACTTTTGAATATTATTTGATGGTGTCTGTTAAAGTCAACATAGCACATACACTATTAACCCAGAAAATCCACACTCAGGTGAGCACCCCAAAGAGAAGTGTACATATGTTCACAAAAAGTCATGTGCAAGAATGTTCATAATAGCTTCATTCACAATGCCCCAAACTAGAAATAACCTAAAAACTTGTCAACAGGAGAATGGAGAAATAAATTGAACCGTCGTGGTACATGGACGTGTGTACATACATATTTGTTTGTTTGTGTACACATGCATACACACATGTACAATAGACTACTACAAAGCAACAAAGTGCAAATTACTGATCTGTACAACAAAATGGATTTACTTCAAGATCTTATGTTGAGTGGAAGAAGCCAGACACTAAAGTGAATACTGCATGATTTGATTTGCATTAAATTCACAAGCAGGCTAAACTCTTCCCTATTGATAGAAATATGAACAGTAGTCACCTCAGGGTTTGGTGTAGATGGAGAAGAAGCATGAGGGAAACTTTTGGGGTGCAGGAAAGATTCCACATGTTCACCTGGATATATGTGTACATATATGTAAAAATTCACCGGAATACCTGAGATTAATATATACTTACACACTTTATGTATGTTATACCATAATAAACCAGTTAACAAAAAAGAAAAAGAAAGAACAAGAATTTGAATATAATACTACAATTGAATTCATGCCACATTTTAAAAGAAAAAAAATTTTAATACTTTATTTCACTAAGTACAAGTTCAGGAGAAGAAAACCTTTTTGTGTATATAAATATCTATGGTTAAAAAATCTCATTTACTGTAGCAAAACAAGTTACTAAATATGGATGGAACAATACCCTTATGATAATCTATACAGAATTCATATTAAGAAAAGTGAAAAACTTTACTGAGAGATATGTCTTGAATAAATGCAATAATATGTCATGTTTCTGAGTGGAAAATCTAATACCAATTTTTCCCCCAAATTATGTTACATCTTTGGCATTATCCCAAATGAAATCCAAACATAATGGTTAAACTTGACAATATTATCCTCTAGATTGTGTGAATAGAAAAGCTGAGATGTCTTAAAATAAGGGTGATGATAGGAACCTTCACCCACCAGACACAAAGCTGAAATAAAGTAAAGCAGAAATCATTTTAAGACCTACTCCTATACAGAAGAGAAAACCATGAGAGCAGAACAGAAACTAATGCACCCAAATGTATAAAATAATTTAGACTGTGATCAAGGTACTTCTCAAATCAGTGGAGGAAGGCTAGATTATTTAACAAATAAAGACAATGAGTTAATAATTTGTAAAATAAAGTTAGAAATTTACCTGCTATCTTAAAACCAAAAAAATTCAGGATGGATTAATTATTTAAAATTTAAAGATACAGCCAATATTTTGGCCTGAACAGCTGCAAGTAGCCCCCAGTTTCCCTACCGTACTCCCCAACACATGGAATTTCTGATTATAAATATCATTCATATACAGCTTATCTCAGAAGCAAAAAAAGGAAATCAATTGGTACAAGAAAATGAAAAAAGAAAGTTAAAATCAGAGCAGTAAAAGGGAATTAGAAACCAAATAGTCTATAATGTTACTAGCACCAGATGTATGCCCAAGGCACTGTAGGTTTAATTGCAGTGCTTAACCTATTTGCATTTATGTAATTATTGATACGTAATTATCTTTAGAAGGCTACATCTACACCTTGCTATTTGTTATCTATTTCTCCCCATTTTTGTTCACATGTCCCTTTTCCTGAGCTTTTCTTTTTTTATGGAATTACTTTTTAGTATTCCATATTATCTCCTTTATTGGATTTTTAGTTACACCTCTTCATTTTATTTTTAGTTCTTACTCCAGTTGCAATATGCCACTTTAACTTTTTTACAGACTACACAGAGTGGGGAAACCATACAACAATATGCTTCCCTCAACTCTCTCTGTACTTTGTACTATTAGGCTCATACATTTTACCTTTGTATATGCTTTAAATCCCAAGATAGGTTCTTATTCTTTTGGCTTTAAACTGTCAATTGAACGCTAAAGAAATTAAAGAAGAAGAGACTCTTAATTTACCCACTTGCTTGCTATTTCTGGAACTCTGTTTCTTCCTGTTCATTTGTGTTTCTATCTGGTATTGCTTCTCTTCAGGTTGAAGAACTTGCTTTAGCACTTCTTGAAGTGAGGATCTGCTGGCTACAAATTCCCTCAATCTCTGCTTATCTGAAAATGTTTTTATTTTGCCTTAATTTTTAAAGAATATACCATTTCACTAGCTCTAGGAATCAAGGTCAAAGATATTTTTTCCTTTCAGCACTTTAAAAACGTGCCATTGTCTTCTGGCTTGCATTGTTTGTAATATAAAATCATAATTCACATCTATGCTACCTTATATGTAATCTTTCTTTTTTATTCTACCTTCTTTTAAAATTCTCTTCTCATCTTTTTGAACAATTTGACTATGATGTGTCTAGGGGTCGATTTTGAGGTTTGTTAAATTTCTTAGATTCTAATATTGACATTTTTCGTCAAATTTGGGAAGTATTTGGCCATTGTTTTTTTTTTTAATTTTCTGTCATCTTCTCTTTCTCTTTATGACTCCAAGTCCACATATATTAGATTACTTGACATTATTCCAGATGTCACTAGTTATTTGTTTTATTCACTTTTAGAAATATTCTTTTCTTTTCTCACTCTGCTTCATTTTGATTAATTTATATTATCCCATCTCCAAGTTCATGGAGCCTTTATTTTATAATACTCTAATGTCCCATCTTTTAAAAATCCTATCCAATGAAATGGTTTCAGATAATTTCTTTTTTAGGTCTACAGTTTTCACTGGGTTCTATATTAGGGTTCCCTTTTTTTTTCTGAAGTACTCCCTTATAATTCTTATCTGCCACTGAGAGAGTCATTTCCATCAAGGATGTCACTGAGCATGACTTAACCTACCACTCCAAATCTAGTGAATTGCCTTCCATCAGGGCAGAAAAGCTGCCAGTATTCCTGGCCCACCATGCCCTGTGAACCTCACCTCAGCTGAGCTGCAGGAGGGGAGCAGCCCCAGGCTAGAACACCACAGATTTCTACTACTCTTACCCTAAATCAGCAATTTTTCAAGCACAAAAACCTCTCAGATTGTTAAGCCTTTGATCAGTTTCCAGTGCACTGAAATCGTTACTTTTGTCATTTTTTTTCTGGCTTCATAGTTACTTTTTAGGAGGAGAGTTTGCCAATCTCTCCATTAATGGCCATAGCTAGAAGTCCTGCCATAATATTTTTTAAAGAATAACTGAAAATGGTAATGAAGAAGTTAAACTGTCACTGTTTGCAGATGACATAGAAAACCCTAAAGATTCCACCAAAAAACTATTAGAACTAATAACTGAATTTAGCAAAGTTGCAGGATACAGAATTAAAACACAGAAATCTGTTTCATTCCTATATACTAACAATGAATTAGCAGAAAGATAAATCAGGAAAACAACTCCATTTACAACTGCATCAAAAAGAATAAAGTACCTAGGAATAAATCTAACCCAGGAGGTGAATGACCTTTACTCTGAAAACTGCAAGACACTCATGAGAGAAATTAAAGAAGACACCAATTAATGGAAATACATCCCATGCTCATGGATAAGAAGAATTAATATTGTCAAAATGGCCATCTGCCTAAAGAAATCTACAGATTCAATGCAATCCCTATCAAAATACCAACAGCATTCTTCAATGAACTAGAACAAATAGTTCTAAAATTCATATGGAACCACAAAAGACCCTGAATAGCCAATTCTGAAAAAAGGGGAACAAAGCTGGAGGGATTATACTCTCTGACTTCAAGCTCTACTACAAAGCCATAGTACTCAAAACAATTTGGTACTGGCACAAGAACAGACCCATAGATCAATGGAATGAATAGAGAGCTCAGATATAAACCCACACATCTATGGTCAATTAATATACGATAAAGGAGCCATGGATATACAATGGGGAAAAGACAGCCTCTTCAGCAACTGGTGTTGGGAAAACTGGACAGCTACATGTAAGGGAATGAAACTGAATTATTGTCTAACTTAATACACAGAAGTAAACTCAAAATGGATCAAAGACATGAATGTAAGTCATGAAACCATAAAACTCTTAGAAGAAAACATGGGCAAAAATCTCTGGAATATAAACATGAGCAACTTTTTCCAAAATGTATCTCCTTGGGCAAGGGAAACAAAATAAAAAATGATCAAGTGATACTACATCAAACTAAAAAGCTTCTGTACAGCGAAGGATACCATCAGCAGAACAAAAAGGCATCCTACAATATGGGAGAATATATTTGTAAACAATTTATCCAACAAGGGGTTAACATGCAAAATAAAGAACTCGTATATCTCAACACCCCCGAAAAACAAATAATCTGATTAAAAAATGGGTGAAGGACATGAATAGCACTTCTCCAAAGAAGAAATTCAGATGGCCAACAGGCACATGAAAAGATGCTCCACATCGCTAATTATCAGGGAAATGCAAATTAAAACCACAATAAAATATCACCTCACACCAGTTAGGATGGCCAACACCCAAAAGACAAGAAACAATAAATGCTGATGAGGATGTGGAGAAAGGGGAACCCCCCTACACTGTTGGTGGGAATATAAATTGGTTCAACCATTGTGAAAAGCAATACAGAGGTTCCTCAAAAATTAAAAACAGAAATACCATTTGACCCAGTAGTTCCACTCCTGTGAATTTACCTGAGAAAACAAGATCCCTGATTCAAAAAGACATATGCACCCCTATGTTTATCACAGCACTGTCTACAATAGCCAAGATATGAAAGCAACCTTAGTGTCCATCAATAGATGATTGGATAAAGAAGATGTGGTACATATACACAATGGAATATTATTCAGCAGCCATAGGAAGAAAAGAAATTCTGCCATCTGCAACAACATGGATCTAGAGGGTATTATCCTCAGTGAAATAAGCCAGGAAGAGAAAGACAGATACCAAATGATTTCACTCATTTGTTGAGTATAAAAACAAAGAAAAACAGATGGAACAAAATAGCAGTAGACTCACAGACACCAAGAAGGGACTAGTAGTTACCAAAGGAGAGGGGCTGGAGAGGGAGAAGAGGATTTAGGGGCACTATAATTCTCAATCACAATATAGGTAGGTCATGGGTATGGTAGCACAGCACAGAGAATACAATTAATGACTCTATAACATCTTACTACATTGATAGACAGTGACTGCAACAGAGGGGGTAAGGGCTTGATAATATGGGTGAACTTTGAATCACTGTGTTGTGTGTGTGAAACCATCATAAGATTGTATATCAATGATACTTTAATTAAAGAATAACTGAAGAGACATTTTTTAAAAATAAAATATATTAGCAATATTACCATAGATGAATAGAGATTTGGAAGTAAGTTGGAATTAACATTTTTTTAAGGTCCTGATCTTGCTTAGAATCAAATTTGTTAAGTTAAATAAGCACATGAAAAATTAAAGTCCTAAAAAATGGAACATATAACCTCAATCAAATTGAGGAAACCAAGGGAGGAATAAGGAAAACTCCGTCAATCCATTAGAGGAATAAAAAATGGCTAGGGAAAAAAGAAATGCCGAAGTATAGTAAATAAATCATTCAAAATAGTATGTCAAAGAAAAAGTCCCACCATATCATAGTAAATGTAAATGAATTAAGTTTTCCTATTATGATGCAGAAAATATTAGAATGGTTAAAAGCCAAAATCTAGGTATGCAATGTTTGTAAGAAGCATACCTAAAATAAGGACACAGAAAGCTTAAAATTAAGGAATGGAAAAAACATATGCTACACAAATACTAACCAAAAGAAACCTGGGTTAGCCATATTAATAAGAATCACTTAATGGTAAAGGGATTAAATAATCCACCAAGAAAACATCATTATTGTAACTTTCACGGGACTGTAAATCACTACAAACTCTCTGGAAAAACAATTTGTTAATATCTCTCAAAGGCCTTAAGAAGAGCTTTTAAATCATGGAATTCCATTTCTTGGAATTCATGCTAAAGAAATAGTTGTATAGGTGAGCAAAGATACATATAAAATAATGTGCCAAATGGGCTCTGGAATCTAGGCTCACATCATGTCTATACTCCAGTTTTCTGGTCTTAACAATGGGATAATAATATACTTCCTAATAATAACTTCATAGGGATGTTATAAGTATTAAACAATGAAACCAGTGCATAAAATAGGAGCTGACACACAGTGATAACAGCCAGTGCTGCTGTGGTATTTAAGATGTTTTAAGCGATCTGGCCCTATTGCCGATTGCATATTAGTAAACGCTGGGGTCAGAATTCGCACTCAGGCAGTTTAGCTCCTGAGTCTGTGCTCTTAACCACTATACTATTATTATTAAGCTGCAGCACCAGAAACAATCCAGCTGGGGATTTGGTTAAGTAATGTGATCATAACAAGAATGCTGTCGATCCATTTTAAATGCCAATGGAAAAGTAGATAATAAAAATAGCTAAATCTTACTAGGTACTCTCCTATGTGAAAGGCACTACTATAAGCATCTTAGGTAGATTATGTCAGTTAATCCTCATAAACATTTAGGAAGATGAGAAATGGAGGCACTGAGCGCAGGAAACCTGCCCAGGATCTCAGTTGACCCAGCAGAGGCAGGGCCAGAACTTGGGGAGGTTGACTCTTACCTCTGTTCTCAACGCTACCCCAGAGATAAACACACATTAACTCCTCCATGACTGCCCCCGTGCCTCACAGTTATTCCCAGCCCACAATAATTCAATGATTCTTTAAATGTTGCTTTTTCTCTTTGTCTCCTACACCGGATCCATAATCGAGTTTGGTCTAAGTCTACCTCTACAATCTTATTTTAATCTGCCCACACTTTTCCATCCTTCCCACCCCACTCATCTCTTCTTGCCATCGCAATTGCCATGCCTCCCAAAGGGTCTTATTCACCCGCTTCTCTGCTCCAACCCACTCCTACACAGCTGCCAGGGAGATCCTTTCAAAAAGCAAAGAATTCTAAAAAATCATTTTCTTCCCCGGCTTAAACTCATGGCAACTTTTTGCATTACAGCTGGCGTTGTCACCTTGAAGAATCTTGTCGCCTCCTTCTGCCGCCCCTCTGCACAGTGCTTTCCGTGCTCAACTTCAGGCAAACTCCCTTCCACCCCTGCGGTCCCCCACACTCCTGTCTGTCTGGAAGGCTCGTCCCCATACAATTCACAGATTTGCAAGGTTCTGTGGAAATGTTATCTCAGAGACACTGTGTTTGAGCAGCTGGGCCAAAACAGTCACCCTGAGCTCCAGTGTTCTCTCGCAGACATTCTCCCCTTCTTTTTCTCCATAATATTTCATTCTTTAGTCAGCAAGCATTCAGCAAGCACCTGCTATGTGTCAAGCACTGCTCTAGGTGCATGAACTACAGAGGTGAGCAAAACAGGGCTTGCCGCGGCTTGCAATTGTACTTTAATGTACTTATTTAAGCAGTGGGAAAATTTATTTACATATGACTGTTTGCTTTATTCCCATGGATACAGAAAACCCAGGAAGGAAAAATGTGGTTGCCCTCCCCCAATTCTCAAAGCTGCTAAACTGCTGTGGTCCAAAGTCTAGGCTCTTTTGGGAGAGTCGCCTCTGCCAGGTATTGATGAATTGGTGAGGAGGCAGCTAGCACTGGGTAAGGGAAGGAAGGACTGGAAGCTGGTGTTTTAAAAAAGAAGGCAAAGAAGGGGTTGTACCAGGAAACTGAGTAAATTCCCAGGGGCAGAATGCAGTGCCTCAACTCTGAAGCAACCCAGGGCTGCTGGGAACCCACAGCAGGATTGATGGGAATGGTGGAGGGCTGCACAGGCAGAGCAGGAGAACCACAGGGACTGAGATGGTGGGCTAAGCATTGGAGAGCTGCCTCCGATTTTCTGGCCACAAAAACCCCAGGATTTTGGTAAATCCATGGGAAAGGAAATGACCCCAACAACTAAGGTTGAACTTAGTGCAGACCTTGGCACAGGGGGAGCTGAGAGCCAGATTTGATGGGATGTGGGGGGAGTAATTCTTTCACACCCAAGTGTCATGGAGCAATTCATACAATTGCTGCAGCCCACAATGTGCCTCTGCCTCTGGTCTCTAAGTCAGTTTTTTTCAGTGTTGTATGTCCAGTGTCTAATAGAACACTGAGCCCCCAGGGGCTTGGTGAATACTTGTTAAATGAGCAACTCTGGAAAATTATACATAAAAACACTAGCATGACTAACACTGGAGAAGGGATTATAGGTGATTTTAAAATGAAAGTTTAATTCATCAAAATTACAAATGCCCATATCTTTTGACCTTAAACTTCCACTTCTAGCAATTTATTCTATGGATATATGAGCATATGTGAGAAATTATGCATATAGAAGGCTCTTTTTTTGCAGCTTTTTTATAATAGCAACAGATTGGAAACAGTCCAAATATCTAGAGGACTTAATAAATTGTGGTGAAATAGTATACAGCTGAAAAAAGAATGAGAAAAGTCTTTATATAAGGAAAAGGAATGATGTCCAGGATATATTACTAAATATAAAATAATAGAACAGTGTGTATGATATGTAAAAAGGAAAAAATAATAGGCAAGTGTGTGTTTGTTTATGAGTAATGTATCTCTGGAAGGATCCCCCAAAAACTGATAAAGCTGGTTGCCTCTGGGGAGGGGAACAGAGTGCTTGGTATTGGTTGGGAGGGAATGTTTTCACTGATTATCTTTTTGTTTTTCAAAAATTTTAATCACATGTGCATTTTCTATTTTTAAAAAGAGTTAAATGTATCCAAAATATCATCAATTCCTTTTCTCTTTTTTTTTACTTTGTCATAAATGAAAGGCTATTTGTATTATTTTTTTAATTTTTAAAAAGGAAAAAGAGGTAATAGGGGCACCCCATTGACAGAAAGCAAGGTCTAATGAAAAGGAAAACAACCTATATTCTTTGTCATCTGGAAATGTGTCTTGAGGGTGCCCCTTTGTATTAAGGATGTAAAACCAAATGTGGTTGAACCTTTTCATCAATAGAACTCGTAATAGGAATCATGTAGGGGGCTATATTTCTTAAAACATGTCCTGTAAATTCCTCTAAGTAGAAGTGATTTAAAAATCCACTTATATTGCAGTCTTCTCTTCAGACTTTATTCTCATCAACATCTGTTTTTTAAAAGAAAACAGCTCTCACCCCGGGAATACCGCTGAGCTCTGTCCAAGCTACTTACAGGAACCAGAAGCATCTCCAGTCTGGGGAGCCAGTCGCAGTCCACGTGCACGCCAGTGGCTGGGCTGGGACTGGTGCAGGAACCAGGCTGAAGGGCTGGGCCACGCAGTCCATATAAAATCAAATCAGGCAGTGGGTGGGAGACCAGGGGCTTTACGAACTTGATGCTTTTAAGATGTCCTTGGTGTCCTGGCCAAACAAATGAACACCCTAGACTGACTGTACTGGCCCAGGCATTCTCAAGAGCTACCTCCTTGCAATTCACCTGGTGAGCTTTCCAGTCTTCAGAGGCACATCCTAATTGTCCCCACCGGTGCTGGTTCATACACAGTAGTATACATTGCCTTCATTTGATAACCAATGGGCAATACCTTCTTTAATTATGTCCCCCTCCATAGGAAGCTGGAGCTGGAAGGGACAGTAGAGGCCATTTCCATTTTCTCTATTTCAAAAATAAACAGAATCCAGGGAGCTGTAAGTCGTTTGTCTAAGGTCACCCATCAAGCTAGTGGCAGTCCTCTGCTTTTGAACAGTACCTACTTCTATTGTTAGCTGTCATTGTTGTATGGACCACATCTTTAAAAGGTGAAGGAGCAGGGTGAGTCCTTTCAAGTCCTGGTGGCACTGCTGATTAGCTGGGGGACCTTGGACAGATTCCTAAAGCTCGGAGTCTCAGCTTCCTCATCTAAAAAGTAAACTGAAAAAAATTCAACCTCACAGTCAGATGAAATGACCTGAAAAATGCCTGCAAAATAGAAGATGTTTAGCGAATATGAGTTTCCCTTCTCTGTTCTCAGACCCTTTCACAGATAGACTCTATTCTTATTTGCAAAATGGAGATGACCCCTAAGGTCCCTTCCAGCTCAAATATTTTGTGAAAGGCTTTTGCACATAGCAGGTGCTGGAAAGTGTTTATTGCTTTTGATTAGTTGATTGATTGTTTAGTAGTATTTACATAAATTGGTTTCCAGGCTTTTTGTGTGGTTGGAGACATAGGACTGCTTCCAGCTTTAGCGCTAGGATATTGTTGAATCTTTTTGGCTCTCTGGGCTGTGTGCTGCTTCTTCCCTGTGGCTCTGCCCAGTGAGCCAAGATTCATCTTATGGAGTGGAAACTGTCAAGGGTTTTCATTTGCCACCTACCCATGGCTCTCCTCTGACCATCTGCCTGCTGTCACCATCCTGCCTGTGACTGAGGGATGCAAGGACGGTCCTCTTCATTACTCCCTAGGATTTCCATGCCAGGCTTAGATGAACTGCTATCTTGCTTATTACTATGAGCCTTTAGGTCCTGCCGCACCCCAGAAGGGGCCTCACCTAAATCAGCCTCACAGCTCTCCAGGCTTAGAAGAGGCTCAGCTAATATACTTCCCCAGCAGCCACCCTCTCTCATACTTCTGGGCCTTTGCAAACGTTTTTCTCTGCCTGGAACATAATTAGGAGCTCCTTTCCCATTTTTTCAACAAATGTCTATGCAGCACCCATAATATGTCAGGTATTCTGTGAGATCTGGCATAGAGTTGGTGAACAAAATGAACCAAAAATCCTGCTGTCACCAATTTGCAGCTGTTTTAGTTGGGGCTGACATTCCAGGAAAACTTCCCTGACCTCTCAAGCAGTATTGATGTCCCTCCCTATAACTCCAAAAACCCTGTCCTTCCCCAGCAGGGTAGCCACCTCCCCTTCTGGTATAATACTCAGGGATGGTTCTGCTGGGCAGCCCTCTCACACCCAGAACAGACCATCCTCCTCATATATTGGCCTAGCTAGGAGCTCCTCCCAGACCCCTCCTCTTCCAGGAGATAAATTAATTTCACAGAATTATTTGGCAGATTAAATGACAAAATCAATTGCCAACAGCCCAGCACAGGGCCTGAGAAAAAGAAGATGAACACATTTGTATTCATTGTAGTGCATAGTGCTTACAAGCAAGGATTAGGAAGTCAGACAGGGTTCAAATCTTCATGTATCACTTATAAACTGTGGCTTAGAGCAAGCTGTTTAGTTACTCTAATGAGTTTCACCACCTATAAAATGGGGATTAATGATAATGGCAGCTGAAATATTTTGAAAACGTAGAATGTGCATTTCTAAGCGCTTTGCATACATCATTTCTCTGATCCTCACAAGAATGCTGTGACACAGGTATATTTCTCATCCCCATTATAGAACTAGGTTAACACACACTGCTGGCAACAGTGAGCCAGGCTGCCTATTATCAAAGTGTGGGCACTTGACCCCTCCACTCGCTCCAGGTTTCCCGGAGGTATCTACCTCAGTGGTTTGTGGTGGCAATTAAATGAAATGATATGTATGAAGTGCTTGGCATAGTGTGCAACCACATGGTAAGCATTAGTAAGTGTTAGTGATACTCACCATTATTAATTACTATTACCATTAATTTGTTCAATGGCAAAATGGTTCCGTAGGTGAATGAAGACTTAACTGAAGGAGTAAAGCCTCTTGTTTGTCCAATCAGATCAGCAGAAAGAGCAGCTCAGTATCAGAGAACCCAATTGAGACTGTGCCAGGGCAATTAATTTTCCCATAAATGTTTCAGTGGTGGCTGGCGTTGTGTAAGATGTAGTAACAGTGGACACAGTTGACCGTTGATCTTTTCGTGGTGCTCTTATATGAAAGGTAGGCTGACCTGCCTAGAGTCACACAGCCAATTCGGGACACAAGTGGCTATGAACCAAGGCCTTCCAACTCCCAGCTCTCCTATGTGTTCACCAAGTAAGCACATGGCCCTGTCGCCTCTTCTCAAATTAACCCCCAGATCAAAGAGACTAGGAGGTCTTTGCCATGCAAACTCAGGAGCAAAAGCCAAGCCTAAAGTGAGTAGGAAAATCAGAGCCAGACATCTTGACAGCAGAGGCGTAGAGGTCTTGCCTGGCTTAGAGACCCTGCCTGGCCAGTGGGATGTGTGCAGGGTCACCAGTTATAGAAACCCCCAGGCAGTGACAGGATTAAGTCATCTGCTTACGATTGTTATACAGAGAACTTGGGGTTCTTGTGGCCCTGTGCTCCCTTCACTCATTCATTCCACAAATAAATTACCATGGGCTGTACTGATGAGGCCCTGCTGTAGGAACCTGATTACCATCTTCCTGTGCCATGTCCTTCAGGTCTGGGCCACATATTCTCACCCCCAACATGACACTGAAGAAGCAAAAGTTGCCTGTGAACGGCCATGAGCCAGTGAAATGTACAGCTCCCCCTGTGCCCAAGGGGGGGCAGAGCAGGAGCACCCCTGCGCACTTGTTCATTTTCCTCCAGTTTTTATTCTTTCCATTTTCAGTTACATGTTTTTCACCATAGGGACAAAGAGATACAAGAGTCAGAAACTTTGCCCCTAAATGGCCCTAGGTGAAGGTGATATCCCAGGAAGGCCTCCACTGCCTGGCTGAGGTTGGACCTCCCCGAAGCCTCCCAGGGCTGCAGATCATACCGCACAGGGGCCACCCATGACAGCCTTCCAGCCCTCCATCCAGAGTGAAGGGAGCAAGTCCCGGAGCCTGTTCTGGGCTCCAGGTTCTGCATTGTACCCAGCTCTGCCCTGCACATGCTGGTGGCTGCGGGCAGGTCACTCACGGTTCCTGAATCCCCTCTAAGTCTCAGCTTCTGCAAAGACCAAACAGAGATGGTGGGCAGGAAGGCCCTCCCAGCATACAAACGCCCACAGCTGGGACTGGTGTCCTTCAGCCACTGTCGCCCCAGCTAGGTGTAAGGGGCTACTTTTGATGAAAAATAATCACAGTTAATACTTGGATTTGGGTAGATTCTTTCTTCCTTACTAGCGGTCTTAGTCAGCTCAGGCTGCCCTAAAAAATATCACTGACCAGGAGGTCTAATCAACAGAAATATATTTGGTCACAGTTCTGGTGGCTGGAGGTCCAAGATCAGAGTGCCAGCTAAATCAGGTTCTGGTGAGAGCAACCTAGATGGCAGATGCCACCTGCCCACAGGCGGGTGCTCACAGGACCTTGCCTCCGTGCTGCACTCGGATGAAGAGAGCTCCCTCTCTTCCTGTACTTAAAAGATCACCAGTCCCTTCAGATCAGGACTCTACCCCTGGAACCTCATGTAGCCTTGAAAGTCCTCTCTCCAAATTCACAAAGTCACACTAAGGGGGTTAGGGCTTCAACATATGAATTTGGGGGACACAATTCTTGTCCAAAGCAGTAACTCCCAATGTGTCTCTGGCACCAAGGCCAGTACCCGGGTAGATGGTGGGTATTGGTATGCATTGTTTCTGGAAAGAATAAACAGAATTCCCAGTATATCCTCTCCTCCCACCACCCCACGCGCCTCCCACCACCACTAGGAACAAGCTCAGAATGTTGCAGAGTCTCTGTTCCAGCAAGTTCCCTGTGTCTGAGACGCCTACAGCCAGACACCATTTCTTCATGCTTAATTCCTCCCCTTCTAGATTTGCACTGTCCAAAGCAGGAATCACACATGTACTTGAAATGTGACTAGTGCATCTGAAAAATCAAATATTTATTTCTCTTTAATGAATTTTAATTTAAAAACTAATCCTGGATTCAGTCACTGGAAAACCAAATCAAGCTGTTTGGAACGAGTGAGTATGTGGAGCTACTTTTTCAACTGTCAGTTTGATGAAATCCAAATACAATCAACTATTTCATATGAGAAGCTAGTGCCTAAATTGAGATGTGCTATAAATGTAAAACATACACTAGTTTCAAAGATTAGTATGCAAAAAAAAATAGCTCCATTACAAGTTTTTGTATTGGTTACATGTTAAAAGGATATTATTTTAGATGTATTAGATTAAATGAAATAGATTAATAACATTCATTTCACCTGTTTCTTTCCCTTTTTTAGTGTGACTTGTAGAAATTTTTAAATTTCGTGTGTGTCTTATGTTGTATTTCTTCTGGACTGTGGTGACATAGCTCCTTCTTTCCTTGAAAACAAATAAAAAGGGGCAGAATTGGGGGCCAGAGGATTTTGGAAAGCAGTAAAAGGAACTTAGAGAAAGGAAGACCCTGACAGCAGACCCTCAGAAGGACACGGTGTTGACCTTTATTCAATTATAACCAAAGCTAGTACATACTATGTGCCAAGCCCTGTTGCATGAACTCACTTATCATCACAACAATCCATAGAAGAAGTGCTTTATTATCTCCTCTTTACAAATGGGAAAGCTGAGGGACAGAGAGGTTAAGTAACTTGCCCCAGGCCACTTAGCTGGTAAATGACAAATACAGAGTTTTTAACACAGTTCTTCTCTAGAGCCTGAGCTCTAAGTTCCTGTGACAGACTGCTTCTAATTTTAGACTTTTTGCTATCGATCCAATTCTCCTGTGTATCAGTGTCAGATTGAATTCCACTCTCCAACTCATCTAAATATTCATGGCTTCACTTGCCTCTCGCCATGTCTCCTGTGCATCTCACATTCCTCACCTCAGTGGCTGACTCTGTCTCCAGGTTTCCTGCCTGCCCAGCCACCCCCACCTGCTTGGCTCCCACAGAGAACTCACACCATTCAGGGGAAAACCTTCTGACTGGAGGTGATGGGACTTTTCCAACCCCCTCAAAGTACAACATGATGTTCAAAATGTACAGCCATGACAAGTACCATTCTGGTGGTGGGCAGGAGGAGATAAAAGGAGCAGGGGAGAGATGTAGAGATGTTCTTTACCACTTACAAAGCATTATGGATTCCAGGATTGTGACTCTGTGCATTTAACAAATGAAGCAGAAGCTAGGACAAGTGGCAGAGACTAGTCCGTGAGCTCCGGGCTTTGGGCATAGGGGCACCAGATGGCAGACTTGGGGTCTATAGTTCAGTGAAATGGAGACTATGCTGGGGATGCAACTCATTCAGGCTTCTCACTTGCCAGAAGAGGCAGTCACCCTGTCTCTGCTCACCCAAATATCTGTTCCTAGGCATCTGGAAACCACTCCCTCCTCGCCAGGGCCCCACACCCTAGTTTTGCCACCTGTGTCTTCAGAGAACAAAATAGGCACACATGATATCCCCCTCGGTGGAAGAGTCAGATAAGGCCAAAGGCCTGCTCACCAGCAGGTAGCTGGTGAAAACATCTAATCGGATGGGTGAGAAGCTGGCTGAGTCCCGTTCTTACTCAAGTTCTCCTTCCCCCGCCAAGAGCAAAGGGAGGAAGGGCACTGCGTGACAGATTCATCCAGCATGGCCGGGTCACCATAAAGGGGCCTGATTAGACAGACCCTCTAAATAGCGCTCAGCCTGGTGAGGACCAGCTCAGGCCTTCAACAGGGAGGGAGGGTTTCGGTTTGCAGAGCTTGGGCCAGATGAGCTCCAGCTCAGTTGGAAGGGTGTCTTAGAGCTCACCTGGAGTAGTTACTGGTTGCTTTCCCAGAGGCATTCCTAGGCGTGTGCTGAGCCACAAAGTGCTGAAGCCTTTGCTCACTGGGGACAGCTAGCAGTGACTGCCAGGGGACAACAGAATGGTGGCCAAATAAACCTTGCAGCTAGCAGTCAGTGGAGACAGGGACCAAGGAACAGGACTGGAAGAAATTCAATTGAATAGACACTGATTGAGCACACAGTTTGTGCCAAGCTCTGTGACTGGCAGCAAGATGTTCCTTCCCACCAGGCAGAGCCTGGGACACACTGTTATAAAAGGCACACCTGGGGGGAATGTGTGACTCAACATCATTGAGTAGCTGGGATGCCCCTGTGCTGAGATGGCATTTGAGCTGGGTCTTGGGGACCAGAAAGCATTGCTTCAACAGATGGAGGTGGGAAGGGCATTCCAGACAGAGGGAGCAGCAAAGCAAAGGCAGAGAATGGGAATGTCATGGAGGGCATTTGGGGACAGCTGGCAGAGATGAGTGGGAGATGGAGCTGGAGAGGTGGGGGGAATCTTGGAGGGTCCTGCATGTCTTATAGTTTGGAGGTTCTTCTCTAGCGAACACGAGGCCTCAGAGATTTATGGACAGGGTGTTTAAGGAGGTGGACCCCGTGAAGAAGGGCATTAGGAGAGTGATGTCCCCCCAACTTTGAGAGTCACTATCCCTCACTCAGCCACACTGGATGAAGCCTCAGGTTTTAAAATGATGGGGTATGTCCTTTGGTTCACCCTGTGCCACCTCCCTAAGGGTTCAGGATTTGAGAGCCGAGGCACCTGCACAGGGATTAGGGCTCTGATGGGAAAGTGAGGATGGGCCCCATCCTGAAGCAGGACCCCACATGTCCCACCAGGTGAATGGCAGCAGGTGACCGTTGGCACCAACTGTGCATACCCACTACTTGTCCGTCAGCGACATCTAATTCCCCTTGGGCCCCACACTGCCCGCCTCTGCCAGTTCTGACAGCAAAATTTTGCCATGTGAGGCTCAAATATGGCCTATTTCAAATGAGGAAGAAAAACAAATAAAACAAGATAGTAAACGGGGATGAGAGATGCTCAGTTGGCTCCATAATGCTGATAAGGGATGAAACCATTCATGCTAAAGAAGGAAACCAAAGATTTCATTGTTTCATTTTATTTTATTTATTCATGTTTTTAGGAAACCAAAGGTGAGTTAAATGCTGTCTTCTCTCAACTCTTCTGTCATTTGCTTTAGGAATACATAAGAGTTTTTAGATTCTTAAGGGAGTGGGGTGGAAAAATTCTGCAGTTTAGTTGAGTTAAAACTTCCCCAAAAGGGCCATTTTTTTTCCTCTCCCCTCTTTCCAGCTTCTGAGCCCAGGGGCAGGCCTGGAAGCGGAACTTGAACCATGTGGGCATCTTCTCTTCCCAATTGGTGGTCAGAGTCCCCAGTGCCCCCCTTTGGGTTCTGTTCACTGTGAATGGCAGATTCCTCTGCCCGGGTCAGGTTTCCAATCACCATAGAAACAAACTCGAGGCAGTTTCATTAATCATTTAGAGCACAAGAAGTCTAGGTCAGTCTGATTGCAGCATATAGGGTATCATCTCCGGGCCACATGGGACTCAGTCGATTTGAATTAAAAAAGATTAAGCTGCCCTGGGCTGCCTGGCCCCATCAGTTTAAGTTCTCATGTAACAGTGGTCTCTGGAGCCATATGGATTAGTGAGTGAAGCTATGCATTTATGTGGCAGGATTCGGTGAAACATTAGATGGCTGCAGGTGTCTGAGGAGAAGACGACAGGGATCACATACAGTTTTGGTTTTTTTATACTTGTTGCTGCTCTTTTGAAACTGGAAACAATAACTCAGTTTTATTTCTCCAGTGACAGTTACCACTCTTGCTGGCCATGAAATGGTACATTTGTTACCCAGGGTTTATGGTTCATAATGAAATGGTCTGCGAGGAGCCTGGAACAGCCACGTCCCATGCCTGCTCCAAGGTGGCGGGTGAGAATGCTGACATTTTTTTTCTTGTTTTCCTATGGAGTGGTAAGAAACGCATCAAAAAAATATTGATGACATTTTAGTTTTGCTTGAATCAAGATTTATGAACCCCAGGAAATTGACTTAGAGGCGGCTACAAATCAATGTGACTAGAAAAGAGTTGTATAGGGATCCCTCAAAATGAATGCCCCCTTCCAAAGTACCTACCTTATTTATGGGCCTCTCCCAGACTTCAAAGAAGTTCAGTAACTTAGGCCAGATTGTTTTATCGCTTCATGGAGCTAAGATGTTTCAGGGGGAAGATGCAGGTTATAGTGTCTTAGGAAGTCTCTCTCGGGCGGTGGGCAAAAGCCTTCTGAATATTGAACTGCTGATCTAAAGTTTATTACACTCCGGCTTCCTATGGAATCACTCCTAAATCATCTCAGCCGACTGGGCATTGTCTGCAGTCCCAGGTGTGAAGCCCAAAATAGAAAGAACTTTTGTACCCTCTGCTCCCCGCCCCCTCTTTTCTTGAGGCAACCACCCTGGACTAGCAGGGAGGCAGCTGGGAAATCAGCCATAGAGCTCTGCAGGGTGTTTCCATGGGCTTCCTATTCCCAATCCAGTATTTTGTTTCTTTCTTCATTGTGACAGTGATGGTGTTGAGAGCTTTACTGAGAATACCAGAAGGCAGCGACCAGCCTGCAGTCTGCATCTAGTCCCTCTGCCCTCAGTTAGCTGGGCAGTATGGGCTAGTGGACAGGTCGGGAAAGCCAGGCTCTCAATCCAGCTGTGCTACCGCTGCCTGGCTGCGTCACCCTGGTTATGTTGTGCTGCCTTGTGGGTCTCTGTTTTCTCATCTCTGAGATGAGACAAATGACTGTCTTCCTCCTGTTCTTTGGTTCGAGAATCCCCACCCACTTATTGAGCATTTAATAGATTCCAAAAGATGAGAAAATCTGGAGCCAGGGTCTGGGAGCCCATGATGGGCAGCGAGGGGAAAGGAGGCGTGAGCGCCGGTCTTCCCATGCAGCCAGGTTAACCGCTCCTTCCTCTGAACCCCACAGCCCTGCAGGCGGGACTGAAGGGCAGCACGCACTGCACTCTGCCCTGCTGCAAGCGCCAGCATCTCCGCGGGCAGTAGCCTTGGGTCTCCAAGCAGCTTGCAAAGCTTCAGAATCCTACTCCACCTGGCGGAGGGCTGAGCCCCTAGGAGACCTTTACCAACAAGCGCTGGTTTGATCAAGGGACTTCAATTGTTCAGCCAAAGTAGCATTTACTGCCAGAGTTTGTTCAGAGAGAACACAGTACATAGTAACCATAGAGGCCAAGTTCCCAGGAGAAAGCACCAACAGAGACTCCAGGGAGGCAATACAGCAAATTTGATTTTGAATATAGATGAAGGTGCTTGAATTGTGGGCATTACTTATTTTCTGGCTGGGGCTTTGAGCAAGTCAGGTAACTGCTCCAAACCTCCGTGTGGGGTACAAACCCGGCTGGCACTAGTCACATCTCCGTCACTTGCTACTTAGTGAAAGCTTAGTTGAGTGACTTTATGTGGGGGACTCTGATCCCTCCAAGATCCTACTTCAAGAATAAAGGACTTAAACTTTAGCCCCTGGGAGAACTGCTGACAAAAGCCCTCAGCTCTCAGCCTCCTCTGAGATTGCCTCAGCTACAGAGTGATCTGCCCAAGTTCAGGTCCAATTTCCTGGGCCTATGTGCAGTGAGTAACCAGCACAGGGGGCTAAAGGCCTGTCCCCCTGGTGCTTTCCCAGCTCTAGAGTTCTCTGGGGAATCTGCTGAGACCTTTATTGGAACTGCATCACAGCTGAACTTCCCTCTGCCCAAGCCTGCTTCCCTCTTCTCCCTTCCACAGGCATTCAGCCCACAAAGCACCCCCTCATACATGTTCTGCCCACTAACTGCTTATCTCCATTCCAGAGTTTGCGTCCCGAAAAACCTAAACTATGACATTTCATGGCTCAGAGCCACAGTTCCTCATGTATCAAACTCTGAGACAATGATAGTGTCTAGCCCACAGGGCTGTGGTGCTGGTTAAATGAGATCATCCACGTATAACATTTAGCTCACTGCATGGCATAAAGGATGTATTCTGTGGACCACTCTAATACAAACTCCTTATTTTGCAGGTGAACTTGATCTTGAAAAATTAAATATGGATCCATAGAGACAAAATAAAGAGAATGGTGGAGACCCTAGTTCTCCCCAAACACTCTTCTTTCCTTGTTCAATGATGATAGAACCCTGATTTTAGTCACCCACAAAACCACCCAGAATAAAAACCACACTTATTAGTTTCTCCAGAAGATAGTTGTGTCCATACCATTAAGGTCAGGCCAACGGGATATATAAAGAGGTGGCATATGCAAACTCCTCAAAGACAGGAAACCTGACTGCTGTCTTTTCTTCTTCTTTAACAAAATGAAGATGTAATGGCTGGAGCTCCAGCAGCTACATTGTGCCATAACATGATCTTGGAAATGGCAACCCAGGCATCTCAGAGCAAAGAGATAGAATGATCTAAGTCCCCCATACCAGCCCTGGAGTGTCTCCAGGTTATTAATTGAAACATAGTACTGTTGTCTTGGGTTTCTGTCATTTGTATCCAAAATTGTTCCTAACACAGGTAGACTTCCAAGTGGATACAGATACCATGAGCAAAGACTCAGAGGCTCAACTGAGTATGGGGCATTCACAGGACAGTGAAGAAACTGATCAGTCAGTAATAATATGAATAATAATATTGTATGTTCATGTGCTTTACAGTTTACAAACCATTCAGGTTTTTTGCCATTTCATTTTTACAAATGCAGGGTGGGAGACATTTGTTATCCCCATTTTACAGTTGAGGGAACTGAGGTTCAGAGAGATTAAATGACTTGCCCACAGTCACAAACATTAGGAAGCAGCAGAATAAAAGACAGAATTCATAACTTCTGAGGCCAGAAGCTGTATTTCCCCCACTGCACTGGATATATACCTTTGGCAAACCACTCAAATCAATATAGTTAACAATGCTCTTGCCTAAAACCTGTATCCAGCAAATGTACAGTGGTTCATACCTGATTTCACCTGCTTTCATGCTTGCATTTTTTAATGTTCTTTTACTGACATTAATTTGTCACCTACAACATAACAAGCACCATCCATGCCTTATCGTGCCAGGTGCTTTTACATGCACTGCTCACCATTCCCACTAAAATTAGCTCCCTATCCTACATCTCCAATTTCTGTTCCCTACCATGCTTTTGCCTCCACAAAGCCTTAACTGGCCGCAAGAATAAGCTGTTTACTCACCCACTGGTCTGCAGTCGCCTATTGAGCAGCTCCCTGATGGACTCAAGCAAGATCTTCTTCACCGGATTTGGGCTGACCCCACAGAGAAGGGATCCTAAGAGTGGGTTCTGAAGGAGTCCACTGGTTTTAGGCCAGGAAAAAGAGGCATTCTTGGTAAGGAGTGAGGTATAAGAAACTATTCTTTCCTAGAGCTGCCATAACAAATGAGCACACACCGGATGGCTTAAAACAACAGAAATTTAATCTCTCATAATTCAGGAGGCTAGAAGTCCCAAGTCAAGCTATCAACAGAGTTGGCTCTATTTGCGTGTTCTGGGGGGAATCTCTGTTCCACGCCTCTCCCCCTCTATCCTTGGCGCTCCTTGGCTTATAGAGGTGTCGCTAATCTCTGCCTACATCTTCACAGGACATTCTCCCTGTGTATCTTCTCTGGGTCTAAAGTTTCCTTTCTCATAAGGACACCAGCAACTGGATGAAGACTCACCCTAATCCAGTATGAGATCATTCTAACTTCATTAGATCTGCAAAGACCCTATGCCCAGATAAGGTTACATTTACAGGTACCAAGGGTTAGGACTTCAATATTCTTTTTGAGAGACACAGTTCAACCCATAACAAAAGCCAAACGAGGGCCCTGGAGCCAAAGACATGAGCTGCTAATGTAACTGAGTCCCACTAACAAAAAGACCGTGGGCAACTGGGAGAATTCTCTGAACCTCAGATTCCTTCTCCATGTGAAAAAGCATAATAACATGTAGGAGCAAGGTTGACAGGCTTTAGTAAGAAAAAAATTTTATGTGTTTTATAATACCCAGCTCATTGTTTTTCACTCCCTTCTCCAGATGGACACAAGAAGGGAAGGAGAAGAGCTAAAGATATCTTGTGCCTGGGGAAGACACAAGATGGCTGCTGCTACTCTGGGCAGCAAGATGAGAGTCATGGCAAAAAATCAGACCCAGCTCCACAGCAATGGAAGAAGGACTATTTAAAGGACAGAGCTGAGCTACCTGAAGGAGTGTGGACTCTGGAACTCACTGATTTCCTGCAGCTAAGTAGGCGGGGGAATTCGCAGGAGGCCTTGGCAAAGCCCACGGTGCCCACCAAGAAGCTAATAACTCCTCCTGGGCCCAAGGCTCCTAAGGAAAGGAGGAGGGAGATGAGGAAATTGGTGCTGTCCAGTAGCAGGTCACACCAAATGGGTTAGATCATCAGAATCAGCCCTGTCAGGCAGGGGTATTCCAGATGGGCCCTTCTCGCCCCTTGGGGCAACTTCCCAGTGGGGAAAGAGAGGGGACCACTGCCAGGTCAGACCTGGGAGCCTGGCTCTGCTTTCAGCACAACCTGGGCAGATATCCCTGAGTACAATGGCATTCTGGAGGCTTCTCCTGGAGCCCAGCAGTAAATAACCAGAGAAGTCCAGGGAGGAGATCAGGTTTCTGGGAACGATGGGGCAAGAAAAAGCAGAGAGTAAGTCAGACGGCAGGCTGCATGCCCACCTGGCCAGACTGTGCCAGGGTCAGTGAGAAGTCAAGCATTTCAGGAGCTTGGCCAGTAGATTTTATTGCCACCTTGCTCTATCTAACCATGGGGGGTGCTTGCTCCCCCTCAAAAATATGGCTGAGCAAACACTGACTCGCCTTCCCCCCAGTTCATCCTCTGTCCTCCTCCCCCACCTTTCATACTCCCCACCTCTGCTCACAACACCCCACCTCTGCTCACAACACCCATGGCCACCCAGGCTTGGAGCCTCAGTGACATCATTGACTCCCCTCTCCTGTGGCTCTGCAGTGTCACTCACAAGCTCCATGAGGATAAAGACCAAGTCCCACTCACCTTCCATCCCATCCAAGCAGTGTCTAGGACCAAGGGCGTCACATACTAGGTGCTCAGTACGAGTAAATGCCACCCCCATTTACCCTGGAAAGAAAAACAATGCTGTGCATAGGGCAGAAGAGGAGGTTTAAATTGAGGGGAGTGGGGGAAGAAAGAGGAGAGAGGAGAGGGAGGGGTGGAGAAGGAGAGACTCAGCTGGAGGAGTGGGCTTGTGTGCCCAGGGTTCAAGTTTGCATCTGAGTGTACCCATCAAAACCCTCCACATCTGAGAACACTCAATGACCTCTTTTAAAGCAGAATAAAAGAGTATTCCAGTAAGTATAAAAGTGGGCTAACTGGGGCTTGTTCAGACAGCAGCACATGCTGCTTCATGCCCAGTCCTTCCAGCAGACAAGCAACTCAAGTCTCCCCCCAACTCATAAGTGAGCAGCATCCAGCCTTTTGGGTTTACTGTGAACACTTTCCTCCTGGGTCCATCTTACTCCCAAAGCAGGGCCATGCCTCCTGTTCAACACCTCCCACCTCAGACGTGTAAACATGTGCCCACACTTGCACATGCAGGGCCGGATACACAATTATCAGGCAATAAAGAGAGGTTGGTTGATTTATCACCAAATACCACCATCAATACCCATAGGCACTGTGAGATTAAAGGATGATGTCAGCTTGAATTTCTCATCCAGTGTCCTATTCTGAAGCTCAGGATGCTGCCTAGAAAGCTGTAAGCACCCCACCCCAACCTACACAACACGCATACCTCTCAGACCTCTCAGGCCCTGGGTTGGCCAGGTTAATGCAACATCTCAGGAGGCCACAGAGGTCAAGAAGAAGAGACTCAGTCTCCCTACCCCAAGGCATTCTCAGTAGAACAACTCTGTGACTGGGTTAGTATGACTTTTCTCCAGAATGTTCAGTGTCACTGCCTAAGCTTGCCCTGGTACCCTTATGTAGGAAATGTTGTAAAACCTGATCTTGGGCTCCAGGTCCTTTAGCACAAGGAGCACATGCATGTTTGAGAGACAGAGAGGGCCAGGAGGAGTGGCCACAGTCCACACTCTCTTAAGGACACCTGGGGGAGTGCCTGGGGAAGGCACTGAGCTCCTGGGAGGCTCTCATCAGTGTGGGCTCCTGGTACAAAGTGCCAGAGACCAGGGGTTAAGCAGCAGACATTTCTATCTCACAGTTCTGGAGGCTGGAAGTCTAGGATAAGAGGGATATTGTGGGAGGTTCTAGATGAGGATCCACTTCTGTGATGCAAACGGCCATCTTCTTGTGTCCTCACAAGGCAGAGAGGGTGAGAGAGGAAGCAAGCTCTCTTGTGACTCTTATAAGGACACTAATCCCATTCATGATGTCCCCACCCTTATGACCTCATCTAATCTAATCACCTCCCAAAGGCCCCATCTCCTAATACCATCACATCGTGGGGGGAGGAAAGGAGGGCTTTCACATACGAATTTCAAGGGGGCACAAACAGTCCATAAAAAGAGATGAAACAGTACACCCAAGTCCCAGATTCTCTGCCCAGGCACCCGACCAGGGAAAGCCCTAGACTTCATTCCCAAGCTGGCACTCCTCACAGGCTGGAAGGCTCGGAAGTCCGCAGAAGTCATCCCAGTTTCTCAGAGGAAATCCACTCTCCAGCATCAAAGGAAGCTGCTCTCCAGCTCATTTTTGGTCATTTCCAGGGACACAGGCTTCTTCTCTACCCAGTAGCTATTAGGAAGTCATTCTTCCTCCTAGTCAGCCACAGCCTGCTTCCCTTTCCCCACATCCCTTCCCTCACCAAGCACAGCTCACCTGTCATCCACACAACAGGCCCCCAACTACTCTCCCTAGAGCATGGCTTCAGTTTGACCTGATTCCCCTGTGTTGGGGTCCTCGAGACAACAAAATTAATCCAGAGCTGTAAAGGCTTCAAGAAAGAAAGTCAGGAAAGTTCCTTCATTTTCTGTGCCTTGGTTTCCTCACCTATAAAATGGGAACCAGACCAGAACTGAGCTCCTAGGAAATGTGAAAACTGCAAGAGAGAACACAGGGGGCCTGCAGCCCAGTGCAGGGCGTGCCGCAAGGGCCCATACTCATAAGCTACCATTACTGCATGTGCATGTTTTAACATTTTTTAAAGGAATCATATCTTACATTATTTTCTGCAACTTGTTTTTCTTTCACTCATTTAGTATGAACATTTCCCTATGTCATTAAATAGTTTTCAAAGTGTTTTTAATGGCTGTCATATTTCATCTCAGGAGTTACGGTAATTTATTTAATCACTCTCAGAGGGATTACTTCTGTAAACTAATTTTTTCTATCCGAGGCTCCCGGGTTGAGGCCACCAGGGCACAGGCGTGGGGGCTCCCCAGAACTCCTGACCTTCCTGCCCCCACCCTCCTGGCATCAGTTACCCTCAGCCTGGGCCTGCCCCCCTCATCCCTCAGATGGAATCAATTATGCCCTCCTTCCAGGCCTGTCTCTCCCACCCCATAACGTCAGCCAGCCAACAGGCCATCGCTGGATGCCCCTCCGAGTGCCAGCACTACAAGGGGCCCTGAGAGAAGAGGGACTGGCCTGCCTCTGAGGACACTGTTCTCTGTCTGGGGAGGTAAACTGTAAAACTCAGGGAGCTGGCACACCAAGGGAGGCGTGCTCAGAAAGGCCCAGAAGGAGGGCTTGGTGGGAACTGGTGCTGCCTGGGCACACTGGGGACGAGGACAAGAAGCCGCTCTAGGAGAGGCGTCAGCCCAGCAGTGTGTAACCCTGCTGGCTAAGCACAGAGAGTGCTGGAGGGAGCGGCAAGGATGCCAGTCGGAGGGCAGAGTTTGGCAGGAGTACAGCTGTGAGCCCTTGTGGGCTCATGGTCCTGCTGGGGTCTGAGCTGATGGGGCCGTCCTCTGCTCCACAGCCTGCCTGGGCTGGATTGGGGGCCCCAGCTTGGAATTAATGCCCCCAGTGACTAGGGGCAATCATTTCAAAATGAAGGTAATGATCCAATTAGTGGTTATCCATCAAGTTCAGTTATCTTTCCTTGGGCTGGGAGCAGGGAAGCTGAGTAAACACGTGCCTTGGACTGTGACATAAAACCAGACCCCCTCGTGCTGGAAAATGAGTTCAAGATGCAGGCTGAGCTGCCCCTCAGGGCCTGCAGGTTAGCGTCTCTATGGCCCAAAGAGGCAGGCGAGCCACTGAGCTTGCAAAGAGCAGGGTCTCTGAGGCTGCAGCTCTTGCCCTCAGTCCCTTGCCCCACTGTAGGAATGGGGAGAGGTCCCGGCAGCTGTGGGTCCCAATCAGAGGGCTTCAGTTCAGCTCAGTCCTGGCCCCAGGCCCCCAGCTCTGAGCTTCCTGAAGCATTAGCCCGCCTCCCCAGCCCCTCTTCTCCACTTTAACTGTCCATGAAACTGGTGTCCTCTGAGTCTCCTTACTTAGACTCTAAGTTCCCTGAAGACAAGGGTTTTCTGTGTCTTCTCATAAAATGACAGAATTATAGCTGGAAGGCACACTGGGGAGTCATCTATTCCAAGTGTCTCATTTAAAAAAGAGAAAACCAAGGCCCAGGGATAGGAGCTGAGAGGACACCCTGACTGTGAGAAACCTCATTCACTGAGTGTCCTCTCATGTCTTTTCCCCTGAGAGATAAGCCTATTTACCCCCATATTCCTCAGAGAAGGAGTCACACTCCCAACATCCACTCTGAAACTGGTGAGTCATTCATGAGCCTCCCCATCACTTCACCCCCTCATTTAGAGGCCTGGAATTCTGTTAACACCAGGCTTGGAACTGGCCTCTAATCTCTCTTCTTCATGGCACCTCCAACCTGATCTGACTATTAGAGAATGGTGTTAGAGCATCTTACTGCACTGATAGACAGTGACTGAACTGGGGGGTGAGGGCTTGATAATACAGGTGAATGCTGAAACCACAGTGTTGTTCATGTGAAATTTTCATAAGATTGTATATCAATGATACTTTAATAAAAAATAAAGAAAAAAGTATTAGGACTCCATACCCCTCGGTTGTTTCCCACTCAGAATCTCACACTGCCATTTATCCCCCCCAGTGCTCTAGCTGCCTCAGGAAATTATTTTGCAGATCACAACCCATGCCTCCCACTGGCTTGGCTCAGCCTGGCCTGGTCACCCCAACTCACCCTAGCTCCTCTTAGTAGCTGGACTTTACAGGGACCATTGAATGACACCCCCTTCTCCCCCTGATCTGTAGAAATCAGAAATGACATTACCAGCACTGCAACACCACCTACCCCTGTGCACTTTATGCTTTACAGTAAAATGTGACATGGAGAGCCCCTTCTTCCCATCCAGGAATCTGCCCATCCTGGCATGCCTCATCCTCCAAGCTCTGCTGAGAAGACAACACACAAGCCCAGTACCATGACCTGCCCGCTTCTGGAGAGAGCAAGGTGGAAACTGAGGCACAGGGCTCTGCAGTGGATTCATTGCTTCTTCCTCTTGAACCCATGAGTGCTCAGTGACCTCAGATGGCTCTGTCTGCTCTGGGGTGCAGGGGTCTACTTTCAAATGGGCCAGTTTCTTTGTGCATTCATCTTACACTGATCCCATTATGCACGCACCATTCACATATTAACTACACTATGTTTTAAACATTAAATAATTTCTTTTTCTTGGAGCCTCTTCTGCCCCCTCTATTTCTACCTATGAAAGGTGTAAGGTCTGTGCTGGATTCATTTTTTTGCACATCGGTGTCCAGTCATTCCAGCACCATTTGTTTTTCTATCTTTGCTCCATTGTATTACCTTTGAACCTTTGTCAGAGATGAGTTGACTATATTTATATAGGTCTATTTCTGAGCTTTCTATTCTGTTCCATTGATCCAGTTGTCTAGTCTTTCACCAAAACCATACTGTCTTTATTACTTAGCTTTATAGTAAGTCTTGGCATCAGGTAGTGTCAGTCCTACAATTTGTTTTCTTTCAGTATTGTATTGGCTATTCCAAATAAACTCAAGAGTTAGTTTGTTGATATCCACAAAATAACTTGCTAGTGTTTTGACTGGGATTGCTTTGAATCTATAGATGAAGTCGGAAAGAACTAACATCTTGATAATACTGTGTTTTCCTATTCATGAGCATGGATATCTTTCCATTTATTTGATGGAGATATTTTTTATGGATATCTTTCATTGGAGTTTTGTAGTTTTCCTCATATAGATCTTATACATACTCTGTTAGATTTATATCCAAATATTTCATTTTTGGACGTATTAATCAGGACCCTCCCTGTCTCCTCCCCTCCATTTCTATCTATGAAAATCCCACCCACCATGGACTTCAAAAGTGAATCCCAGCACTGTCACTTGTGTGCTGTGTGTTCCTGGGTGAGTGACTTAACTCCTCTGTGCTTCAGTTTCCTCATTTACAAGATGGTAAAAATAATGAATATCTCAAAGTACTGTTGTTAGGATCAGCAAGATCAAAGCTAGCCTCAACACCTGTCATGTAACAGGCCCTCTGTTAAATAGTAGTGATTATTAGTGTTTTTGTTTCAATAATATTCAAGTGCCACCTCTTTCATGATACCACTTCTCATTGTCTCATCCAAAAATCACTCTACCCATTGCATTTTCCTTCTGGAACTTCCCTCATGGTAATGGTCAGTGAGGGAGTAGAGAAAGTGGGAAAATTAATTTAAAAGTAGAAAAAAAGGAAGGCTATTCCACAATAGTTAGATAATTAATTAAATGAGTAAACCCAGGAGGCAAATGGATTTCAGCTCACATGGCAAAATTTGTATTATTTGGGAAGGTATTATTTGAAGGACAGGAGAATAGTGCCATGATTAATTAATGGCCGCTGCTATGGGTGGTGAACCCTATATAATGTATTTGCCAATGTGGAATAAACTGTAGGTACATAGGTTATTATTATAATCTGGATGTAACTACAAGAGACATTTGGTTAAAACTCCTATTTCATAGGTGAAGAAATTACAGTGTATGCTGATATACAGTTGTATAAAATATTTTTTCTTTTCTTCCGTTCTTCCCCCTTTCCTTTCTCATTTGACCATTTCTTGAAATACATATAGCTGTGTCCCACAGGACTTAGGATATAGTAAATTATGTTGTTCTCAACTACAGTTCCTTCCTGCACCTAGCTGCTTCTTCCTCAAGTGAGACCCCAGAACATTCTAGAATCTTGGAACCAAAAAAGCATATGTTGCTCCAGGACACAATGACTGTTTACAATGCACTCAAGAGAGACCAGTTAATATATAAAACCATCAAATCAACATCAAATCAGCATGTGTATTACTCCGTAGAAGGAGAATGAAAGAAGAGATTTCAAGGGAGTACAAACCCCTGGCTCATAAGAATTTAAAGCCTGCCAACATGGCGACCTGGAGAAGTTTAATGTCTGGATACCTCATTAAGAGATGGTTCAGTTGGTACCCATGATGACTGGATGGGGGATGCAGGATACCAGGATGTGGCTTTCTTGTCCTTAGGCATAGTTCCTTTGGGAGTTCAAGACCTTCCAGAGGAGGGATTGTTATGTGACGACATCCACACATTGCCTTTCCAGGTGGGAACTACTGTCTATGGAACACTCAGGGATAACCAAGCACTTTACCTACATTGGCATTTGGTCATCTCAATAGCCTTCCAAGCAGTAAATATTACTTTCATTTTCCCTGTAAGGACTGAGGTTTAGTTATGTGACTTTCCCTGGACAACATGGACAGTGGCAGAACCAACACTTGGCTCCAGGGATTCCAGTCCTCACTGTCTGATGGCCTAGGCCCCTCTATACGTGGTGTGGAGTAGTGTGAATGAGCTCCTGCCTCAACTCTGAGCGTGGAGTAATTGTCCTCTTGAACTCTGACCCTGCTGGATCCTGCTGGGTGTTTGTATCAACAGCTGCGTGCTCCAGGTCTCTGAGGAAAACACCTGTACATTGATGCCCCTGATTATAACACTGGACAGGTCCCTGCTTCCTGAAAAAGATGCCCCCGAGAAAGATGAAAAGCCTGAATCCCCATTTTTCGGCAGGACTTCCATGGCTTTGGGCACTGGCTGCCCACGAGGAGGGAGCCCTGTGGGGCCTCCTGCCAGCCAGCTTTCCCTTGTTGAGTCTTTGTTGGTATGCATCCTCTGTGGGATCCAACCATTTTAATTGCTTCAAGCAGCCTATAAAATAAAGACAATTGCAATGCCATAAGGAATAGCATAACTCCAACCATAAATAAATTAGGGCTCTAATTCCATCAAGGCCTGTGGGTGACATCACATACCGTGACAGCCAAGCTTGGAAGGGCTATTCACAGCACCACAAATCTGAGATGGAATTACCGTCTTAATTTATTTACATCTTCTGGTAGCTAGGTTGCTGTGACAGATGATTTCTGAAAAGTCTGGTCTCTTCAGATTGTGACCTGTGTTCCATTCTTTCCCTGGCTCCTTTTTCCCTCCCCCCAACTTTCCCCTACCCCCCACTCCCTCTCTCCCACCCCCTTTCTTGTCTCTTTCCCATCCCTAAGCATTACCTTCATTGTATTATGTTTTCTCTGTGGTCTTGGTAAAGAATGGAAGGAGGAAGCACCCAACGCTGAGGAGATGGCAAATTCCAGAAGCAGAGTGGCTTGGAGAAATGGGGGAGACAGGGAAGAAAGAATCTCTCCTATAGCCATGATTTGTTGCATTGCCTCAGGGCCATTTATCCATGACCTCTCTGGGGACATATAGCCTTTCCGTGCTTAAAATTTCCATTTAATTAAATCCACTAGGTGTATTCTTGGATGTCAACCATGTCCTAGGCAACGTGGAGCAGTCAAAACCACATGGAACCAAGGAATTTGAGAGGCAGACAGGCTTTCAGCAGTCTCTGAGTTAGTTCAACTCCTCACTTTACAAATGAGGGGCCCAAGGCTCAGAGAAATAAAGTGATTTTTGCAAGATCATGTGGCTTAATTAATGGCAGAGCCAAGTCTAGACTGCAGAAAGAGTGGGAAACCTTGGCAATGTCCACCAGGACCTTACAGCCTAGTTGGAGAAGTAAGACATCTTCAAAAGAGTTAGCTAACAACATGAGAGGGTACATAATCAGAGCCCAGCTGAAGCTTACCAAAACTGAACACAAGGAAAGAAGGAAGCAATACGGGCTGGCAAATTATGGATAAATTTCACAGAGGAGGCAGCAGTTGAGATGGGTGCTGAGGGTAGAAGGAATCTTGCTTGTCAGAGTTCAGAAGGGAGGGCATCACAGGCAGACAAACAGCCTGAGCAGAGGCCTGAGAGCTGGAAAAAGCATTGCCTGGGCACAGAAGTTCCATCGGACCCAGTAGAGAAAGGGGTTGGTATCTAAGTATCAATATTTGAGGAAGCCAGAGGACTCTGGACTTAATGCTTGAGGTCAGCTGACAGTGCTGGAGGTTCCTGAACAAGAAACACAGAAGGAAAGCATGCTTTAGAGCTTTACTACACAAAATGTCATCTGGAGACTACTGACATTGGCTTTACCTGACCTGGGAGTTTTCCTAGAAAAGCCCAATCTTGGTCTCACTCCGCACCTACTGAATCAGAACAGCCTTTTAACTAGACACCCAGGTAACTCGGAGACACATTAACGTTTGAGAAGCCCTGCTTTAAGAAAGCCAGCTTAGCATGAATGCCACTTCTTGGTTGTTTCTGAGTTGTTCCTTGGTGCTGCTAATTTTCTCCCTGATCAAAGATGATATAGCAAATGTTATTATACTCAGAAATACTTGCAAAGTGAGAGAAGCTAACTAATGACTGTTTTCAAATAGAGTGAAGTGATTGGGAATATTAAGTTTAACAATTAATGAAGAGACAATATTAGATCTTCTGAACACAAACATGTATTCATTTCCATACTGCAGTTCTCTTTTTTTATTTTGGAGCTCGTGGACTTTCTTCCAATGATCAGACATTTTCTGAGTCCCTGAGAATCCCCTGAGCTTTACTACCTAGTAGATAAAACAAGCCGTGGCGGGTTTTGCAGGAGCAGGGACCTCACATAACTCAGGGCAGCTTCCTGGGGAGGTGGTAAGACTTCAGCAGGGACAATGAGAGAGTCCAAGACCCCTGTACCACACCACCAGCCTTCAAGGGACTGCTCAGGCCTGGAGCTTGGCTCACTGAGGGTTGGAGGCACTGCTCCTTCTCCAGGTACACATCAACTCAGATCCCGGGCCCCGGTGATAGGTGGGGCCAACAATGACTGAATTTTTCACCAGCCCACCGGATGGGGGTTTAGAGTTGGAATTAAGTTGATTTAAAGGAAATATATAAAGTGTGTGCATGTGTACCTAAGTTTGTAGGTCAAGATGAATGTTTGCTGTATTTTCTTTAAAAAAAGAAAACCAAAAACCCAAATTCTCCTCCCAAGGCCTCCTCCAAAGGCAGGAGTGTGTGTGCATGTGCCTGGGGTAAGCCACACATGAAAGTGTAGAGTCAAGGGAGACTTTCATCTCCTCAGCTGTAGATTGACATTGACATGGAGGGCAGGGCTCCCTGCCACCAAACCGCAGCATACGCACCAAGTCTGGGTCAGAGCTCCCTCAGCCAATGACCTGCTTGAAGCACTTGGGGCTTGCTTTTAAAGGCAGGATTCCACCTCATCCCCACTGCAGTAGCTGACATTGCCTTGGTCGTCTGGCGACTGTTGCCCAGTGAGGAATGGGCCCAGGGGCCAGTCTGCCTCTCTCTCCAAAGGCCGTCTGTGCTGGGGTCTGCCTGTGAGTCTACTCCTCAGGCTGGCCCCATCAGCCCCTCAGTGGGCTGCACTCTTTGAAGCTCTGGGTCCCTCTGGCTTCCCCTTCACTCCAAAGAGGCTTCCACGATGAGGACATCTTCCATAGCAATGGGAGCCTTGCTGGGATCCGCCTCTCTTTATCTTTTTTAAATCACATACCATAAAATACACCCTACTAAAGTGTACTGTTCAAGTATATTCACAGGCCTGTGTAATTGCCACCACCTACTGCAGAATGTTTTCACCACCACCCCCTGAAAAAAAACCCTACCCGTTGACAATCACTCGCATGCCCCCAGCCCCTGGCAACTGCTAATCTGCCTTCTGTCTCTGTGGACTTGGCTATGTTGGACGTTTCATGTAAATGGAAACATACAGTATGTGGCCGTTTGTGTCTGGCTTCTCTTGCCTTTTATCTTGCCACAAGCAGATTTGTCTCAGTAATTTCTTATGAAGGTATAGAAGTTGCTATTCTGAGAAACATGGCAATAGTCCTGAAGCAGTCTCCTGAGGAAAACCACGGCTCCTTCTCCTCTTGAGTATTCCTCGGGGCTGCCCCTCCAGACCCCACATCCTTGTCGGGACTCAGTTCTACTGAAGGGACAGGTCAATGCAAGTGAGCACACTTCCAGTGAGGGCTGTAGATCCAGCCCCATGCTTACAGTGCAGAGCTAGTCCATGGCTCTGCTGAAATAAGTCCTACCTGGCCATGGCCATTGCCTATCAAATGTTTGAACAGTCCTTCACAGTATAAAAAGAAAAATGACTCCTTCATTGATCATAACTGTGGAAAGAAAGGGTCACAGGCTTGCCCAGGGTCACAGAGGTAGGAAGTGGTAAAGACAGAGTTGAAAACAGGACTTCTATTCCAAGGCTTTCCCCAACAGCTGCTTCCCTGTGACTCGGTGACTCCGATCGCACTGTGGTGACCACCCCTGCGGTCTTCCTCTTCCCTCACACTTCTCCCTCCAGAAAACCATCCTGGCCATGGGGCCAGCTGTGAGCCAGCAAGCAGGCTCTTCCATTTCTTCCTCCCTCTGTTCCCCCTCACTGAGCTTCTGTCTTTCCACATCCAGTGATTGCCCGAGCAGGACAATACTAGTACTGATGCCAAATGCTTTGCTATCCAACTTTCTGATGATGATTGTGAGAAAGTTATTGAACCCCTTGTGCCTCAGTTTCTTCATTTTATAAGTGAGCATAGTATTAGTACTTACCTTTCAAGGCTATTGAGATGATTAATTGATATGTGTAAAAAGCTTAGAACAGTACTTGGCACATAGGAAGCAGTCGATAAATAATAGACTTTTTTGGTATTATAGATATTTGTATTTCTCATGCTGTTGAATAAAAAAGTATTTGTACAGCTATGTCTCATACAAAAGAGATGTTCAGAAATACTGGAAGAAGGAAGGAAAGAAGGAAGGAAGGAAGGAAGGAAGGAAAGGGAAAAGTAAAAGGAAGGAATTTATAGTAGCTTTTAAATACAGAATAAAGATTGCTCTGTAGCTAAATTTTTTTTTATTTTGAAATATCTTCATATACACACCAAGAGAAAATTCCTGCAGTGCAAAAAAGACAAATCCATTGGAGATTTATGAAATTCACTTGAAGTTGCAAATGGAAAGAGTAGGATATGTCCTCTTTGTTGGTCAACCCTAAACTGCTGCTGGAGAATCAATACTCAATCCTTTTAAATTAATTCTCACATCTGAATCTGCGGTTGCTCTTGACTGCATCAATTGCCACTTTATTAGATTCTCATTTCTGCATCCTGAGGGCTGGTTTATTTCATCCTCTGAATTGTCTGGGTATTAAGTTCTTTGTTGGGTCTATCTTCTTTTCCTCTCCTTGTGATCTTCCTAGTGAAGATCAATGTTCTCACTTGTAAAATTCATAGCATTCCCTCACACAGTAAGACAGAGCAACCAGGTCACTCACAGGAGAGAAATCTGTGCCAGCTCCCTCACTTCTAAACCACATTCTGGTCCAGGCCATGAGTATCCTTAAGATAAATCTTCTTTTCTCCTATGGTAACTTGAGCAAGTCTCTGTTTCTTTCAAGCACCAGAACCTAGGTATCACCTTGCTGATCCTCAGGCCTCTCCTGAGATTGAGAGTCAGGTCTAACGGGGTCCTCCAGACCACAGGCAGAAGCAGGACCAGTTCATCTCAAGTCAATGCACGGCAGTCTGGGATCCAATACCACAAGCATGTAATTTGAGCACCTACCACCATGAGGCGCTATGCAAGATTTGCAGAGGTAAAAGTAAGTAAGGAAGCCCTTGACCTCAAGGAACTCATAATATAAATAGAGTAGAAGGTGTGAAAAACACACAGAACTATGTCAACACAAAGCAGAACAGATATATTGTTTGTATTTATATGTACATGTGCATGTATTGGTATATACACATGTATGTACACATGTAACAGATATGTATCACAGAAGGAAAGCAAATGCTTTGGAATTTCAGGGAAGTTGTAGTCACATTAGGATGTGGAGCTCAGGAAAAGCTGCTCAACTTTGCAGGGGATGCAAAAGAGATGTAAAAAATATCACCTAGGTTGCTCTTGCAAAGCTTGGCAACTGATTGGATATGTGGAGTGAGGAACACAGAGAATGACACTGAGATTGTAAGAGACACTGTCAACATAGGAGGAACATGGTGGTGATGTCAGGATGTGCTACCCCCAAACATGGCACCTTGGCATATTGATTATCTTAAGCCCGAGGAATTTGAAAAATATGGCAGAAGCAGGAGGTCAACTCTTCTCATTTTTCCTTGAAATAGGTACAAAAATCCCATGTGAAAGATACCCTCCCTATACCAAGAGGAAGGAAGGGAGATGTTATCACCAGAGACAGGAGTTTATGGCCCAGAAATCTGTACAAACAAACCTTGTTAAAATAACCTTTATCTCCTTGTTTACTACTTTGCCATTTGCTACCCCCAGCCCATACCCTCTGTCTTGTCAATTCTCCAGGAATTTATTGTTTATTTATCTAAAAGGTATAGAAACTTCTTGCTTTGGTCATTCTTCAGGTCTGCATTTTCTTGTGAAGGTTCCCATGTACATGTAAAAATTCAATAAAATTTGTATGCTTTTCTCCTGTTGATCTGTCTTTGTCAGTTTAATTTTCAAACCCAGCCAGGGATCCTAGGGGCATTGAGGAAAACACTTCCCTCCCCTACTCTGGCAAGTGGGAAGAAGTTGGTGAGCTTCCTATTTGGTGTGTTGAATGTGTGATGCTGGCCAGCAGGGGAGACACCTAGCAAATAATTGGAAATGTGGGTCTGGGAGCTAGGAGAGAGGGCAGGTTAGGACTCTGGAAGAGGGAGTCATCTGCAGGGAAGTGAAACTGAGGAAGAAAATGGGAATGCTGTGTAGAGAAGAAAACTAACAAGGGAGAAGGGAGGTGGACAACAAAGATGGGGGAGCCATGGAGCTGGCGGGAAGGAGGAGAACATGCTAGTGAGCGTGAGCTGAGTTGGGAGGGGAGAGGAGAGCAGCTCAACCAGAAGTAGTGAACAGGATGCCAGCTGTTGGGGTGGTGGGAGGCAAGGAAGGGAAGAGGGCAGTCATTTGAGGAAGACTTGAGCAGACGGAGTTGGAAGGATCTAGGAAAGAGGACAGAGGGAAAATGCCAGAATCCCATGTGCAGTGGAGGTCAAACCAGTGACGCCCAGGGAGCAGCAAGCAAGGTTACCTATTAACCTCATCCTGCCCCCTGGGCTTTGGAGCGGGGTGTGGGAGCAGTGGGGCCATGGGAGGAGACCACAAGACCCAGAGACAGCTCCTGAGTAGGGAGAGTCTAATGGGTTACAGGTTGAAAGCGCCTGCTTCCCCCCAAGAGTCAACAATCTCTAGACTCATGTCATAGCAGCTCCCACAGACTTTTATTTAAAAAGTATTTGTGGATTTTCTAATTTTATACATAAAACAGCTTCTTCATTTAAAAAAAAAGGATTCAAATAAGGCAAAAATCTATACAGTAAGAAGTGAAGTTATACCATAAATCTTCCCTTCCTAAAGATTAACACTACATATTTTTTCCAGAACAGTCTATGCACAAAAACACAATTCACTCTCTTTCCAGAGAAAAGAAAGAAATTAAAGTATACATGTTGGTGGGCAACATTTTTTTTTATCTGAGTATATCATGGACCCTTGCCCAGATGGGTACATACAAATCTACATCATCCTTTTTTCCACAATCACACAGGGTTCCATTGTGTGCATTACCAGATTACTGTTGTTTATTTAACTAATTCTCTATTGATGGACCATTTGGGAGATTCCAACCTTGTGTAGTTGTAAATAATGTAATGAATATATCTATTTCTTTTATAATCATTTTCATAGGATAATTCCTGTATATGGAGTCTCTGGTTCAAAGGGTATGGACATTCTAATGTTTATAGACATGCCTATTTGCTCTCCAAAAATGTATTCCTTAAACCCCAGCATGGAACTATTTTCCCCACAGCTTTGCCAAGCTGGGTATTAGCAGTATTTGTCATCTTTCCGGCTCTGACAGGACAATTTAAAAGTTGCCTTTGTTTTAATTTGCCTAATTTATTATTGGAAAGACTGAATATCTTTTCATAAAACTTGAACATTTGTGATTTACCTTCTATTAATTTCTTCTGCATACATCTCCTGTAAGTGTTCTTTTACCATTTTTCTAGGGAGGTGATGGATATTTATTTTCCACTCACAAGAAGACAACATTTTAAAAGAGGTATGCAGAGGTCTGTACTAGGAAGACCAACTGATCAGTCCATTTCTAAACTGTTTAGTCTATACAGAGAACCATACCATCTCCAACAGTTAAGTACTTCATGAATCCTCATGGTAGCAAGGTGGATAGCTCATGCAATAGAAAGTCAGTTAATATGGTTCAAAAGACTGAACTTGAACATTAGAGACATTAACAATAAGAAAGTTTTGCAGTAACATACTATCTTGGACTCAGGAAAGGAACAATTTAACATAGACAACATGACAGAATCAGGTGGGATGATGACAGAGAACAGGACAGAAGGCTGCTTTGAAACACCCGCTCCTCAGGGAGTTATACCATTCCTGAGCCTGGGGGAAGTGGCAGTAACCACGAGAGCGTGGCTGCTATGGTACATGTCCATGATATGTAACTTATGTTTCCTATTGATATGCTTGAGTTAGCCATTAATAAACTGTGTGTTAGTTTATTCCGTTGTGCGAGTTTGCATCTTTTCAATTCATCCTTTGCTTTCCTTGTAAAGTCCCAAGAATCTTTTCATGTTTAATTAAGGGACAATAACTGGACTAGGGCAAAAATATTTGTGTGTGAATTAGGAGGCAGGAGTGCAGCAGGAATCGAGATGACCAACCCACAGTTGTTGTTACCATGCTGACGCTCAGAGTGGACAGAGAAGATGCCTGGATGGTGGCAGAGCAGTGCCTATTCCCATATGAATGCACCACCGTTTATACAAGCAAGAAGAGGAGTCATATTCTAACCCCCATGATGCCCAGGACCACACACTTCATAAACATTTGTTAGTTAAATGTGATTTTGAGGGGCAAGTTCCCCAAGGCATCAAGAAGGGATAAAAATTTAAAACTAGACCTAAAACTTGAATTGCTAAAGTCAAGCACAGACAGGTTCATTTTCATTTTATTCTTAGGCAATGTTTCCTCCCAGGGGACATTTTTTTTTCTATCGATTTTCAATTTCTTCCTCACCTGAAAAAGCACACTGCTTCTCCTCCTTCTACCTAGGCGTTGTATGAGACGGAGGTATTCCCTGCCATGGCTCAGGCTTGCTGTGACAAACAGTTCCAGCCGCCTGAAGCGCCGGCTGGTTGGGGGGCTCTCTCTGGCAACTGATTAGTCCTGAAGCCCTGCCTCGCTGGTTCTGCAGCTTTCTCCAATGCAAATGACTGAAAACATGCCTTTTCCAATGAGGAAAATATGTAAGATTTAGTTCCCAAGTTATGTTTTATGTTTACAACGGTCTTCTCATCATCGTTAGTTGGATTAAATTTAGTGATTACAAAGATTTTTGTTTTTATCAATAATACCCTTGATCTTGAAAAACAAGAGCAATTTAAACAGACCCAGATGCTCTAAACTCCACCACATGTTTGTTGTACTTTTTAAAATCACATTGTATTTGAGGCTGTCATTTAAATCAATTAAATATGAACATTATTCTGATGGCCACGTTTCCCTGGCTTCTCACACTAAACCTTTGCTGTTTCTAGTTATTCGATTGCAGAAACCTTCAAAGAGTGTTTAATGTTCACTGTTATGTTATCTGCCACACTCTTGTGAAACAGGTATATCCCCCCACCAAAGCCCACGCAGGAGCTGAAACATAATCCCAGGGGAACATTCCCCCAGCCCTGCAAAGTCGTTGGGTTTTAAGTCACTGCTCTCTGCTTATCCTCTTTGAGCAAAAGTTCTCTTCCCCTTTAAAATGGATCATTTAGTTTTATTATTATCATTACGATTATCAACAATTCTTTCTGACAATGTAACTCAGCCAAGACTTACTGAGTGTCCATTGCCTTTCTGTAAACATTTCCTCCATCTGTAAATCAAACCAACTTCAGCAACCTCGGTCATGAGACAGTGAATTGTGTGGGCAGAAATGAGAAGGGAGTGGGGAAGGAAGATGAGAAACAAGAAAACAGCAGGCTGTGGGTATAAAGAGAAGGTGGCTTGGCATCAGGAGACACTCGCTGAATCCTGACCTTAGCATCAATCAGTGAGTGACCTGGGCATGTCATTTAACTTTATTGCAATTTGAGCTTTCTCATTTGTGAAATAAGCATGCACCTAAAACCCTTACTGGGGCACCAACCCTCCAGACGTGGTGATGGTGTCATGTAGACATTCCCGCACAGGGAGGGCCAGAGCTACATCCTGTCTGCGCAAGATGGGGCCCTCTCTGAGGTTCTTCCTGGGTACCTAGAGGCATGCAATCAAGAAAGGGCCTCAGGAGTCCTGGCCAGAACCAGGGGGAGCAAAGAGGTGTAGGAGGGCCTTCCAGGGTTCAGATGGGAAGCTGGTGTTAAGAAGGAAAGCCAGCAAGGGACCCGCAAAGGTGTGCCAACCCTTGCAATGAGGATGAAAAATCTCTCCTTGGGACCCTCCAGGGAATGAGACAGGGCTGAAGGTCCTGTCCTTTTGAAGCCAGCCAGGTTTTTACTCTTCTGTTATTTTCTGGGTTTATTTCCCTTTAGCCCTCCCTTAAAATTTATAGAAGCATTTTGAGAAATTCCAGCTGTTACAGCTGAGCAAAGAGGAATTAAGAGAGTCTGTGCCCATTTGGGCTGAGGCATTGAAAGAGCGGCCCCTGCTCCTGAGGCTGACAAGGCAGGGGCAGTGGGGATCAGGGTGGGAGAGCCTCAGGGATGACTCACGCTGACAGACCAGGGCCTCTAGTTCCTCTGTTCCTTCCACCTCAAGAATTCCTTCCAGAGCTCAATCCACTTGGAGTTCAATTGTATTACAGGAAGAAGATTCTTTCATACTCTTTCTAGTCTTACACCCCAGAAACACGAGCTCCTGATACCCAGCCAGCTACCAATCCATGCCTCATGCTCAGCTGAGGTCAAGCGCTCTGAACTGTTTCCAGCAGTGGGGAGGGTTATATGGAGTCATCCACACTCTCTCCACACTTTTTCCAAGCTGGAAGAGTATTTCTCTGGCTTCTGGGCTCAAGGGTTCACCTTACTATCTCAGACTTGGCTCCAGTCCACAGAGAGAACCTGCCCACATGACTCCCCTTTGCGATGTAAAGAGATGGATCATGAAAGGACACCAAGGCTGGGACCCTGTTCCAGAAATTAATTTGCTGTCAGGGGTCAAGTGCCTTCCACTGAATGTCAAAAGGCCACTTTAAAGATCAGTTTAACCCCCTTTGTCATCTGTGTTTGTTTTCTATGTGCTACACCAAGCATGGTAAATGGGAACTCCTAGCTCCAGGCGGTCCCTGCTTCCAACTCTCTAAGCTCAAATTGTAAAAACAGCAGCTAACAGGTTTTGTTTTTTCCAGAACACAATATTTGCCAGACATAGATTATCTCATAAAATCCTCACAATAAATCTGTGCCTTTGCTCTTATTTTCCTCATTTCAATAAGGAAACCCAGATTTAGAGGAAGTGATCCGCTCAAAGTCACACAGCTGGTGAGTGGGAAAGGCAAGATGGGGGCGCAGGCTTGGCCTCTTCACTGCTGAGCCACACTTGAATACTGGCTGCTCTCATTATGTCTCTTGCGGTCACCGGTACCAGACACCAACAGTGGCTGGCTAAATGAATGAGTAAATAAATAAATAAGAGGGCCTAGCATTGCCGGGGGTATTTCTAGAAGAGCTCTCAGAATCCAGTGGAGAGCTGCACCCTGAGGCAGGAAGGAAGCAGGGCAGCTGGGGGCCTGAGAAGCAGGATTCAGGGCCCTTTTCTCCAGGGCACGTGATGCTCTCATCGTCGGTGGTTCAAAGTTACACAACTCTTGGAAAAAAAAGAAATTAGACTATGCCAGCTTGGTCAGGGGCATGTCCTGGACCAATCAGCATTGGCCGGCAGGTCAGGGGCAGGATGCCAGGAAGCAGGCAGGGTAAGAACTTCCTAGAGAAGGATTGCTGTGAGCCAGGAAGCTGCTTCTCTGCTTCCAAGAAGGTCAGTGCTGATATCAGGTAGGGCCATGAAATCCTCCTCACAGGGATTCAGGAAGACAGAAATCGGTCTGACTCCTCCTGGCTGGCATTTGGGCCCTGATGAGCTAGGCCTGCCTCACGCTGTCCAGTCTGGCCAGGTAGGTTCCCTCTGCCTCCAGTCCTTCCCTCACCTTGACAAGGCTACCTAATTGTTGCCTTTGCAGTGACTGTTGGTTCCCCCACACCTGGCTCCCCTTTCTACCTCCTCTCCCCCAACCCAGATCTTCCCCATCCTTCTAAGGCTAAGAAAGGTTGTCCCACATCCTCCAGAAGCCTCCCTTAGCCCTTCTGCCCCTTCCCCCTCTTACCCCCCTACCTCCATTCTGCCTCCTATAAACACCTATAGTATTTAATCTGTTCTACACACCTTACTGTTTTAGCCCTATTTGCTGTCCTTTTCTGCTTTTTGGGCTTCTCTCTGACAACTAGAATAGACTCTTTGAGAACAGAGCCTTATTTTCTCAATTTCCTATAGTTTCCTTAGATAACCTAGTATAGGACTGAACTTGATAATAAAAATAACCAGAAAAATAATAACTAGCTGTATATAATCTTTTCAAAAGGCTTTTTTGTATATCTTTCATTTACTCCTCACAACAGCTCTGCAAATTAGGAAATGAAGATGCTAAATTCCTGACTCTGCTGCATGAAGTCCAGGGTCTCAGCTAGAGGCGGGAATCTTCAGGTGGCTGGTGCTACCTGTCAGCTAGGACAGGCTGTTGGTTAGAGCTCCTACATGTGCCCTCTCTGTGTGGCTTGGGCTTCCTCATAGCCTGGCAGCCTCAGGGTAGTTGAACTTCCTACATGGTGGCTCAGGGCTCTGAAGGTGAGGGTTCCAGAAGAACCTGGCAAAACCTATGTGGCTTTTTCTGATTTAGTCTCTGAAGTTATGCAGTGTCACTTTCTACTGCCCTCAGCTAGTCTGTGAGTCGTTGAGCTTGGCCCCAGTTCAGGGTAAGGGACATAGGCCCCTACCAATGTCAGAAATTTGCCCAACATGCTTAAAAATTGCCACAGTTACCCAGGAAACAGATAGAAAAACTGAGGTTCAGAAAGGGTAAGGGGGCTTGTGCAAGGTCATGCAGCTGACGAGGGAACAGCAGGGTCAAAGACACTCCTGGCTCTCTGGGCAGGTGTTCTCCTACCTGATACCTATGGGTGACACATAGTAAATGATCACGGGAAGGAAGTGGCAGGACAAGAAGGAAGGGGGAAGGAGGAGAAGGGTCCAGTGGTCTCTGTGCCAGGAGGCCCCTCTGAACCTTCAGACCATTTCAGACTCTAACCAGTTTGAGAGGTGCCCACTTTCTCTGTGCTGAGAAACAACTTTCTTTGAGAACTAGGAAATAAATAAAACAGGGACATCAGGGCCACTTGTGTGCTGTGTATTGGTCAAATATAGGCAGCAGATCTGTCTGTAGCCTCTTTGGGGAGCCAGTGATACAACTATACAAAAGAGGCTGGCGCTGAAGTCTGGACTGCAGGTTAAGGGCTGGGGGCTAGAGGTTAAGGGCTAGAGGTTAAGGGCTGGGGCTGAATCTGGAGTCTGGGGCTGGAGTTGGAGGCTAAGGGCTGGGGGCTAAGACAGGAGGCTGGGGCCCAGGAGTGGGTATCTTTGACTGCTCCATTTCTCAAAATGATCTGATACTCAACCTAAAGCCTGCATGCCTATTCACACATGTATTCAGCACTTGCCTACAATCACTTAAGTTTTATTATTGGACTTGTCACCATATTAATGTAGCTGTACATTTAAATTGACTGTAATTGTAAACTTCCTGAAAAACCTTGGGTGTTTTACAAGTATTAATTAACTGATACACTTACATTAAAAACAATTGTGTAACAGCAGACCTGCCTTGCTTGGTCTCATGTCAAAAATGGAGGTTTTGTATAATGCACAAAATATGTGGATCAATATTTCACAAAGTCTATTTCCATTTGGAAAAGAAAGATAATTTGCTGACTCACACCCGTAATCTCCTGACATATTTCAATTAAGAATATAATTCTTTATAAACTTGGTATTCTGGACAGAGAATGTTAATGAAGTTTCTGATAAATAGAATCATTGACAAAATAAACCAGGACCCCTACTGCAAACCTGAGATGGCATCTGTTTTCATGTTAAGCCAATAAGGCTAGAATTTGGGAAAGCTCATGCAAAGGCCCAGCTGGGTCCTTAAGTAGCAGAGGAAAAGAATGTGTTCTCCAGCCTTCCCCTGAGGGGAAGCCTTTCCTATAAAAGCAGAGTTAGGTGTGAGGGCTTTTCTTTCTTCCTCTGCCACTTCCTAGCTGTGTGGCTCTGGGCAAGACCATTGATATCTCTGAGTTTCCATTTCCTCATGTATTAAATGGGAATAAGTCATATTGACTTCATAATGCTGTTGAAATTGTGCATGAACTAATATATGCAATGTGCTTGGCACTGATTATGGCTGGCATTAGTCAAGACTCAATAAAAGAGGGATGCTGTTGTGTGTTCACTGACCTAGGAGGTGAGGCTAAGAAAGTGAGGTGGGGAATCTCTATCTGTGAAACTTGGGCAAGCCCCTTCCCCTCTCTGGCCCTCTAGCCCCATCTGTGGATGAGGCTACCAGGGTTCTCCCTCTCCTTCCCAGCGGCTCCCCTAACCTCTCCCCTAGTGTGATGGGCTAGGATGACAGCTTCCACACACACACACACACCCCCTTCACATGTGCTGGGAATCACCCAGGACCTCATACTCACCAAGTTAAGGGATGAAGGCTCCCGAAAGCCAAAGATTTCATCCCTTTAACAAGAGGTGTCCAAGACCATGGCAAAAGAATAAGATAATCCCACAGCCCATGGCCACCTTTGTGAGAAGGCTTTGCCTCCATTCCCCACCCAGAGAGACCGTCACCACAAACCCCTAGAGTCTCTATTTTGCCAACCCTAAGCCCCTCAGGGGCTGTTGAACTCACCAGACAACAGATCTGACCCCTTGAGACCCATTTTCAGAAGTGCCTGACAACATTAACATCTGGTTCAGGCCCCAGCCTCCCACCTGCACCGAGTCACTGGATGAGCTGGGTGTATCAGCCTCTCCAGCTTTAGTTTCCTCATCAGTACATAAGGGCCCATTAGAGGACCTCCAAGGTGCCTGTGCTTCCAGTGATATATAATTTTGTTTTTCTTCTTGACTCCTCCAGAATCCTTTATTATTTTTACAAAGTCAAAGACTTGACAGAGGTGTTGACATTCCCTTTCTAAAAAGAAGGCATTTGTCCCAGTTGGACTGGGGCTTTGATATGTGTCTCCTGTAAATTGTGGGCTTCTTTCTCTTACCACCCACCCCTCTGTGAGATGGTCTGTCATTCAGGTGCAATGCCCAGTGGGATCCCAGGGGGTAGTCACCAGGGTGGGGCTCAGGATCCATCCATGGAGGCTGGGGGACAGGGATCAGCCTTGGCTTGTAAGGCACCCATGACTCATCAGCACACAGTGGAAAGAGCAGTTCCCCACTGACCCACCACTCCTCAGTGGGTGGTGACCCACAGAAAGGAGGGAGGCATTCCGCCACACTGGGTTACACCTTTGGCTTTGTACGCTCAGCAGAAGGCAGTGCTGTTAGGCAAAAGCAGCTGTGGTCAGCCAAGTTCTCATCATTGCAGAGAGAGGCCCCTCTGCACACTAGTCACACCATTCTCCCCTCCCAGGCATCCATCCTCTCCCTCTCCACCTGACACCAGCAGCTGCTGACACCCAGCAGGACAGCAAGAGTGGCTGGGATTTAAGGGCAAAGCTCCAAGGACTGCCCTCCTCAAGCCCATCCCTAACATGCATCCTCACACAGTCCCTTAAAGGCAGCTATTGCATAAATTCCCTGGCTCCGAGGAGGCTGTGGGGCAGGAGAGATGACAGGGACAGAGGGCTGCAGGGAGGAGAGTTCTGACTGTGAGCAGGGAGTCCTGGATTCTTCTGTTCATCTATCCAACAAATGTTTACTACAAGCCAAGCAAGTGCCAGGCACTTTTCTAGGCACTGGGGACACATGGAACTCACATACTAGCAGTAGAGAAAAACATAAAAGAAATTAGTAAATGAAGCATAAATTATGGAGCAAAATGGGGAAGGCCCCCCGGGGTAGGGAGTCTGCAGTTTCAAATGTCGATCAGGAACAGTCTCACTGAGAGTAACATTGGAGAAAACACCTGACACAGGTGAGCTTCCAGTCCTGACTCACCAGTGGCTCCCTGAGGAAGCTGAGAAAGTCACTGTCCATTCCTGGGTTTTCCTGGAATATAAACCAGCAAGTGGGAAACCTAAATCAGTAACTTGCAAGCATTTTTTCCTCTGCAGCAGACCCCTTTAGTCACATGACAAATCTTCAGAGCCCTGTAGCTTAGGATTCCCAGATAAAAGATAGGACACTGAGCTAAATGTGAATTTCAAGAAAATAATGAATCATATTTAACATAGGTATACCCCAAATATTGCATGGGATATATTCACACAAAGAACTATTTGTTGCTTATTCGAAATTCAAATTTAACTGGGTATCCCGTCTTTTCGTTTGCTGAACTTGGCAGTCCTATAGGTCACACAGGAACAGGAGCAGGGAAAGCACTTCTCAGAGCTCTGTCACCAAGCAGCCACTCTGGGCCTCAGTTTCTCCATAGTTGGAGAGATAGTGATGGATCCCCATGAAAAGAGTGATCACCGCACTCCAGAGCACAGCCGGAGGTAAATTCTGGGTCAAGAGCTCTCAGATCTCAGAGAGGTTTCAGTGAAATACCCAATGAGACAGCGTCCAGCCCAGCACCTGGTGGTGGTAGGTGCCCAGACACTGTTTATTATGTTTGGGTCTAGTTTTCTGGAAACCACCTTGCCCTCTCACTCCCTAGGAGGTCAGTTTCTGGCCTGTTTATCCCATATGGCCAGGAAGAGGTTGACAGAGCACCTCACTGAGTCTGGCAAAGGGCCCCGGAGGGCTTCATGGTTTCCTCCCTTCCTGGGCATCGGCTCATTCCCATGCTGGGAGCTGAGCGGTGCCTGGCCCTGGAGCTCTTTCCCTCTCATTTGTCTTCGAAGGCATTGGGCTGTGCCACCCAGTGAGAGCTTAATTGGAAAAAACGGGTGACATTTTTTAATGGAAAGTAAAAGTAGCCCTCAAGGCTAGAGAGCAGAAATGGGAATGGCAAAACACTGGGAAGCTCCTAGGAGGTACTGGAGATGGTCTCTTAAGGGCTTAGAGTAGATGCAAGGCCAACAGCTCCCCCAGAGTCCCAGTTTCAGAGCATGCCGCAAGCAGCTGGGACTTCTCAGCTGGCAGCAAGTGCTTCTTTTCTCCCTGGAGTAAAATCAGTAGCCAAGGTAGTCTGCTCTCAATTTTCTGCCTTGTGGCTGATCTGAGGTGGGATAACTTTAAGGTGAGGGAGACGGGGACTGGGGACAAAGAGGAAGGAGTGATGGGGTCCCTGAACAGCAGCAGGGCAGAGCTGGAAGAAACCCTGACCTGTGGCAGTGCCCGTCTCTGACATCTACTGCTGCATAACACAAAACACAGTGGCTTCAAACAACAACTTATTTTCATTTGTCATGGTTACTGTGGGTTGACTGGGCTTAGCTGGGCAGTGCTCCCTTTAGGTCTCTTGTGCAGTGGTGTCTGGGTGGCAGCCTTGACCAGCCTGGGCATCCACAGCACTTCTTCATGCACGTGTCTGGCACCCAGGCCAGGATGGTGGGAACAGCTGGGGGACGGCCTCCACACATTCCTGCCAGGTGCTAGTTTGGGCTCCTTCACAGCACGGCGCCCTCATAGCAATGGACTTCTTACACCATAGCAGCTTTCTCCAGATCATGTGCTTCCGGAGTTCAAGAGAGAAACTGCAAAGCTTTCTATGGCCTTACTTCAGAATCTCCCAGTGTTACTTCCACTGCACTCTAATGATTAAAAGGGCCAGCCCAGATCAGTGCCAGAGACACTACTCAAGGGTGTGAATTTTGGACTGTGAGGCTCATGGTGGGGTGTGTGGGGAGGGGAGGGGTGCTGGCTCCCACAGCATCCTTGCTTTGTGGCTGGGGCTGTGGGGGGCAATACTAGCTGACAGGGGAGGTGATGTGCATCAGCCCAGCTTCCAGGCAGAGCAGCAGCTGAAGTGACAAGGACAGCCGTTTTGCTCACTAGTGTAAATGATGCCCTTACACCGCAGAGGGATAGAGGTATGTGGTACAAAGAACCAAGAGACCTGAGTCCTTACACTGGCTCTAGCTTTCGCTAGCTGTGGGTCTTTGGGCAAATCCATAGACCTGTCCAGGCCCTGGTTTCCTCATCTTAACATTGAGGCAGTTGGATGAAATGACTCAAAATTTCCCCTCATCTCTGAGTTAAAAAATATAACTTGTTATACAAATTCATCACAGAGCTCAAGTCTCTCTCTCAAGAGGCAAGGAGACAAAAGTCCCAGGGCCATTCTCAGAACAGGTGTGAACACTAGAGATATCAAATTCCCAGTCACCAATCCTCCCACTTTTCTGTAGCAACAAAATCCATGTGGCTAATTGGCATGTCCAATTCAGGAGACCCTGGGCTTCCCTTCTTGACTGCATGTGTGTACATGTGTGTATACTCAGGCATGCATGTGGGGGGGGGTGTAAGTGTGAGGCAAGTGTCCCACTGCACATTGTTTCTGCTCAAGGAGACTGCCAAATGAACAGTTTATACTGGAAATAGCCCAGAATATCTTCATTTATGTAGCTCTGTGTTGTATGGCCTTTTAATTTAGCCCTCATTCCAAATGCATGACACGTCCTTTTGACGCTTTGAAGGAATGTTTCTCAGATGGCAGGCTGGGCACAGCAGCTCCAGGCTGCAAAAGGAAAGCACACAGCCCTGAAAATTAAAAGTGATTCAGGTCCTTTCAGGAAATGCCTCACCTCAGGCTACTTGATGTGGTCATTTATTAAGTGACTTAATCAGGAAAGTAATGCAATCTCAGAGCAATTGAGTCCCTTTCTGGGCACTCTTGGCTCCTCCTGATGACAAGGGGGGTGATGTGTTCATAATGGGACTATCGGAAGAGAATTGCTTCCCAAGGCTGAGGAATGGTTAACTGCTCAGCTAGGGGAACTCTGTGTTGCTGAGGACCATACCTTATATCAGTGACTCTGGGGAAACTTCCCTTAGATTGAATTCAAGGAGTTTTTAACATGGTTTTTACTTGCCTTATTGTAGAACAAGTTAAGGTTACAGAATCATGGCCCATCAGTGTGAAGAATCTTACAGCAATCCTTGCACACACTTGCCATCTCTCTGCCAAGGAAACAGAGAGACTGAGAGGGCCCAAAGCCACGCACCTTGCCTTTGCAGACCTGGGACCAGTACCCAGGCTCCCTTCTTGCAGTTCAAGGTGCTTGCTTAGACTAGAAGGGAAAGGGAGTCTCTGAGGCTCTGTTGGGATAGTGAGGGGACATTATGAACCCTCTGAATAACCAGATGTGGCTCCATCAGTGACAGGGACAAATGGACTCAATATTCCAGGAGAAGCATCCTGTGCAAAGTATGAATAGCCGAGTGTGTGCTCAGTGAGAAAATTCATTCAAAAATATTTATTGAGGGCCTACTATGTGCCAGGAACTATGCTAGTAACCAGAAATACAGCAGAGAACAGTCTCTGGCCTAGTGATGGAGCTTACATTGGGGGACAGTGGGGAGGAAGGCAGAAGATAAGTAATGAGTGGATGGATAAATGGGTGGGCAGGTAATTAGGACAGATGGATAGATGGATAAGCAAATGGATGGCTAGAAGTTGCTACATTTAGGAAGATAGAAGAACAGTAACTCAGGAACTCAGAAACCTGGAGCCCAGCCCATGCCTGCAAGCCTGCAACACAGCCAGAGCTACCTCTCCTGCTCAAAACAACTTCCATGGATTCCCAGTCCTCCATAATTGTGTACCTTACCTTCTGTAGCCCATGCTGTTCCAATATTTGACATGTACCTCGATCCTGGTTAGTCTGAGAGCAGTGCTCCTCTCCACCACTAATCAAACCCCCTCCTGCCCTTGTGCTTAGGCTGATGCTCTTCCTAGAATGCCCCCTGCCATACCCTCTGCTTCCTTGCCACGTCCCTCTCCCTTCATTGCACAGCCCCTGTCCACCCCAGGCATTCCCTCAGAATCAGAACTGGGCTGAGGCCTAGCATGCTGGGCAGGGACTGGGGGAAGGACCTCTTGGACTGTTGTACAACAAAAACTACTCTTCTGAGCTGGCCAGTGACTCAGCAACTTGGATCCCAAATGAAAGAAGCTGTTTTCATCCTGGCATGCAGGGAGTGCAGAGGGTCCAGCTGACTCTGTGAAGCCACCATGCCAGGCTCAGAGCCAAGCCATGTCAAATCTGGGCACCTGAAGCATGAACTGCTCTGCCAACCTCCTAACCAGTCAGGAATGGGCAAAGAGCACCTCTTGCTGATGGGCTTGGCCACCACCAGGTTGTATATGAGGCCTGAACATATCAAAACCTCTTAGGGTTCCCCAGGTTGTTCCTCTTGTTCCCTGATGTCGGGCCAGGGCCTCTCAGAGGAGGTGAAAGATGAAGCATTAACCCTTTTTCCAAACAGCTGCAACCTGTATTCAAGGAAGAACCCCTAGATACACATTGATTTCAAAAGGGCCTTAACCAATTGTTGTGCCTTTGGCATCTGGTGGCTCCTCTGAACCTCTCCTCAGAATATTTTCTAATCCATAAAATAAAATACTCATGATTGCAAAGAAAACCAATTATGTTGAACTACACTTATAAAAATCATTTTTAAAAGTGATATAGTAACAGATGTGTTTATTAACATTTTAAATTGCAAGATACAATACCACACCATAATTTCAAAGTAGTGATGAGCGTTAAGTATTTCAAGATGTCTGCATCAGCTCTAATGTGATATGAAAGCATCTGTGGTTTCTTGTGGTGAGGAAGTCATAGGTATTGTCTAATACTGCAATAGTTGATGCCTACATTCTTAAAGGAGCTGCTGAATTTCTGCTAGAGGTTAGTGAAAATAAAGATGCAATCTTTTCCCATTCAAGCCCACTGACATCTTAAATCCTGTCCACTGGATTCCTTAGTTAGCATTTTCAGAGTAACTAATACTTAATGGTGGGATGTAAGGCAAAAGCCTGACAGCCTCCTTCCCCGAATTTAGGGTCCAGACACTTCCAGACACTCAAGAACACGTGTGCTGAATTGAGTCAACTACTTCCCAGTCCCCACCATGGGCAGGGAGTGAAGAGCACACAGGGCCTGCTCCTACCTCCGGCTCATTCCTGAAAGCTCCTGCTTTCTCAGAGAGGGGCTTTATTTTCATTTGAGTACGTTTGGAGGCAGAGGGAGGTGTTAGATAACAGCCCTGTGACTGCTGAAGGGCAACCTGTGCAGTGGCAGGAAACGTTCAAGAACAGTTCATCCTTATGAAAATATCCTCCCTCTGACACCAGCCAGCTCAGGAGATGCGGGAGGGGGCAGTCGGAAATGAATCTCCTTTCCAGAAAGAGCCATTATTTCAGTAAGGCGGTTTCCCTCCTGCCCCCACCATCACTGAAATAGAATAACAATAAGGTATTATTGCCCTGGCTTGTCCTTACATCCCAACTCAGGTTGCCCCCAGGACCTGCCTGGAGGAGGGGCTGAGGGCCCTGGCCCCCCAGCAGCTCTCAGTCATGTGGACATCAATTAGCCCACCTGGCCTCTGGGCAGGTTTCTGGGCCACTGCCACCCTTTTCTCCTGCCAAATCATGGTCGGGGTACTCAATACTAGTGGAACAGTTAAACTGCCCAGAGTAGCAATATAGATAGTGGGTATGGGCCAGACTCGGCTGGCAAAACTTGGTTCAGCTCCCTCCTCTGCGACTTCACTAATTGACCCTCCACGCAGCCACTTAATCATCTGTAAGATGGGCCTAATAATAGTATCCACCTCATAGAGTTGTCAGGGGCATTAACGAAACCCTGTTTCTAAAACCCTTTGCTCAGTGTCTGCATATAGTAAGCATGCAATAAAAGACAGCTATTATTTATAAATTAACAAAAACCATTTTTTGAGCTTCTGCTGGAACAAGGCACTGTTCTGGGTGCTGGGCCATTTCCATGTTCAACGATGGGCAAAGGCTGCTGGAAAGGAGAAATTACTTGGTTTTAGTTGATTTTGAACTGCTAAAGGAAAGGAAAAATATTTGATGTCTGAGGAAATTGACTGTAGTGACTAAAAGCTAAATATGGTACCTGTCCTTTATGAGAAGGGAGACCCCTGGTGCTGTGGGATGGGGTGGGTGAGTGCAAAGATTCTTCCATCCACTCTTGGGCTTGTCAGGCTAGTCACTCTGAAGGGAGACTACAGCCCTGTCTTTGACACCAAATGGGTGCTAGAAACTCCCAGGAAGCACAAGGCCTCTAGTGTTCAGCTGTACCCCAGCAGCCCTTCCAGCCTGAGCACACACAGATCCAGGGGTGAGCTCAGGCAGTAGTGGGACCAGTGAATCCCTGCAGTAGAATGCCACCTTTTGTATCTAAGTACCTATGAGCACTTTCTTGGGAAGAGGACTTTCCTCACATTTCCAGTGGGGTTTCTGACCCCCAAAATTAAGAACTACTGCTTTTCAGATTAACTTCATCCCATCCAGCATGGTTCTCAGACTACGTGGTGAGCACCAATCCTCTCCAACGCAACAAGACTGCATTTACCATCCATGGCTGTCAGGCAATGGGGCAGAATTTCTACATTCTGACTTTTCCAGAATCCTGGGAGCACTGTAAAATTATGCAAAACATTTTGGCAACTGCAGTTTTCCTGTTCATCTCCAAACAGGGACCCAACCTTTGTGCATACACTAGTTTATTTCCCAAAACTCTGGGAGCAAGATGTTTGTTACATCTACTTTTTAATTCTTCCTAGATTGGGAAACTGACTCCATAAGATTAAGTGGCTTGGCCTTGGTCACACTGTTACTAAGTGGCAGGGGCAGGATTTAACCCAAATAGCCTGACTCCAAAGCCTACACTCTCTCCAAGGCTGCTGTGCACAGTTGGTGAGCTACAGAGACCAAGGTAGTCTCCCATGTATGAGTTCCTGTCTTTTCAACTGCTCCAGAACCTCCAGTCACATATCTGAGCATTTCCCACAGTGCCTTGCCCAGGTCTGGGCATACAGTAGATGCTTGATAATATTTGTCACCTGGAAATTAAACCTGCCCTTTGACACTTAAGTAGTTGCTTTCTGATGTAACACTTACTGTATCCAATTATGTACATACACTATCCCATCATATCCTGATGACAACAGTAGCCTCAGTTACTGAGCACCTATTGTGAACTAGATGTTTCATAAACTGTATCTCTAATCCCCAATGCAACTGTATTCAACAAGCAATCATTGAATGCTACTGTGTACCAAGCACTGGGCTATTAACCTCATTTTTCAAATGAGCAAAGTAAGTCTTAAAAACTGAGTGACTGACTAGGTGGGTCTGGACTGGGAACAGAGTCTCTCTGATACCAAAGCCCACATCCTCTTCTACCCATCCTACCTTCCCCATACAAGAGTATTTACTAATAGTGCAACTGTATTAGAATGGTTGGAACAAAGATAGTAATTGCCAGAAGGCCAACCACACCTGTTATCACAAAACAGAATGTGCTGCCAGAGGACATTTACTTGAAGCTGATATTGACCTGGTCCTTCCGCATGAGCCTCAGGCACAGGTTTCTTGATCTATGTGCCCTCCCCAGCAGGGCTGTATCTTATTTCTACCTACTTTATTAAAGCCTTCTCATAGCACTCTGCATAAATTAATTAGCACACATTCTTCTATCAGAAACAGCCCCTGGATTTTCAACTTAATTCACAGACAACAAAATTAAGTATTGGATTTCCAAGTTAAGAACAATCCTGGCTTTTTCCAGATTCACTTTCAAAATGCAGAATTTGTGGCTGCCTTCAGTGACTGGGTGGGAGTGCCCTCTTGCCCAGGCGCTACCCAAATCAGAAAAGCCAAGAGCAGTCACCAGCCCAGGGATGGGGTATCACTGATGAGTGGGACTGATGCATTGTAATTAATGGTAATAAAAATAAATACTGCAGGAGAGAGAAGTGCCAAGCCAGGAATCCCTACTCCCAGATAGAGTTTCGCACAGGTAATGGAAAGAAGAAAAAGAAAGTCACTTCTTACAGGAAACCTGATCTACACATTGCCTACAGAAGATTTTTGTAAAGTAACTAAGGAAATGGAACTGAACAGCAGCCCCAGGAAATTAGAATAACTCTACGTAGAAAACGTTCTTTCCTGCAACCTAAGGGAACATGATAATGCTATAGGCATTTAGACCTGAATTTCTAAGAGCAGCCAGTTCAGTCTGTAGCTTCTATGCCTCTCTGCAGACTCCAGCACGCAGCACTTCTGGTTGGAGGAAGCCGTTATAGCTCTCTGAGACTTCCCCTACAAAGAGGAGGGCAAAAAGGGCGCTGGGAGGGAAGAACAGGAATAGAGAGGAGGAAGAGGGCAATTCTCCTGTTGGCCTGGTACTTCCCAGCTGTTGTTGTCAGTCAAATCCCACTGGTCATTCAGCATCCATTCGGGCATTTGCTGGGCGCCCACTGTGTGCAGGGCAGATCCAGACTCTCCAGAGGAAACACAGAGGGTGAAAAGCCGCCATCTGTCCCCCAAGAATCATATGATCAGACCCTGGCAGTCTGGTGTGCCTCTGGGCCTGCATGTGTCTGCCTCCGAGAGGGCGAGCTTCGCGGACACACCCCACTTCTAGTGCCCTCTCTGCCAGCGCTTAAGGCCGGTTAGTGCTGGGGGGCTGGTGAGTAGGGAGGGACCTGAGAGCCCTCCCGGCGCCCTCTCGCGCACCTGGGCGAGAGGCCTGGGGAAAACTGCGCACCGACCCGCCGGCCCGGACTAGGGACCTGCCGCGTGGGGGCGCTCGCAGGCGGACCCCGCCCACGGAGGGCAGGTAAGGGACAAACAGGCCCCCTACCGCCCAACAGGAAAAAAACAATCACCCGGGGGCGTACCTCGGCAGCTCCCCGAACCCAAAGCCGAGAGCCTGGCCCCTCACCCGCGCACGCACCCCTGCCCAACCCCCTTCCAGGCGCAGGGGTCCCGTGTCCCCTGCCATCCCAAGAGGGAGTGAGCCGCGGGTAGGGAGGGGGGCCTGGACTGAGCCGTGACCGCGGGCAGGAACGAAAGGCCGCGAGCCGCGTCGGGAGTCATCGGAAGGCTGGCAGCTCCCCGGCCCTTGGTACCCGCCTCAAGTCCTGCTGGGTCCTGGCGCCGCCTCGGGCCCATTCGCCCGTTTACCGGCCTCTCAGCCGGCCCGGAACCCTATTTCTCGCTCTTTTCGTTTGTGCAAGATCTTCCGTGATCCCGCGGCCTCCAAGCCGCTTTCTCGTGAGGACCCTTTAGGCTGCCGCGTGGGTCAGAAGCAAAAGGCTCAAGGGGAACCCTGCTGCTCCGGTCCTAGGGCGCTGGTGACCATGACAGCCACTTGCGGCGCGAGCGACGCCCTGTTTCGGGACGTTTCAGGAGGGCGGTCACCCGGATCCCAATGCCCAAAACTTTGCCCGAGTTCCGGGCGCAACAGGGACCATTCTCTGAAACGCAGAATTCATGTGCGAGGACTTCCCGCGCCTTGACCTGACTCAAACGTTGGGCGACACAGGAAACTGTGGGGTGTGGGGGTTTGCAAATATCTCCTCTGCGACCTCCCGGCCGCAATTGAACCAGCGGGTGTAAGAGGCAGCCCGCCAGGCAGTGGGAAGGCGCAGCCCCAGAGCAGCCCCGCCACGCGCCGCCTGTCCGCTTTCAACGAAATGTGCTTCCGAAGCCCCAGAGCGAGGCCGGGTCCCAAAGAGTGTGCGCCGGGAACCTTGGGCTCTGGAATCATGGTCGCCCCCGGGGCTCGGGGCTCCGGGCTCCCGGAGGGCTGACGCCTACTCCCACCACCACCCCAACGCCACCCCACCCCCACCCCCGTGGCAGAACGCCGCGGCGCTCTGAGCCAGTGGTGCAGTACAGCCTGGAAGGTTTGAGGCTGACGGCGCCCGGGCCTGAGTTGGCCCAGGGGATCTCTGCAGCCTTTATAGATTGGAAAAGTAAAGATAAAAAAAAACTTTCAGATCGTCCCGTTTGACACTCAGCTCTCGCCCGTACTCTGGGGGCCTTGGAAATAGCCGGCAAGCAGCCCCTTCTCCTTAGGTCGCCCTCTGCTTTCCTCAATCTCCCCAAACCAAAGTCAGGGAAGCCCATGAGGGCTGAGGTGACTGTTTCCTCCCTTTTCCTAAAAGTTCCTCAAGTGGGCAATGTGCCAGCCCTGGGCTGGGCAATGGGTGCCATGTGTGGCAGCCCTCAAGCCTTGCTCTGGGGAGCTTCCCCCAACCCCCAGCTCCAGACACAAAGGCCCCAGACTGTCCCTGACCAAGAGTCAGGGCAAAGGCATTCCATCAGTGTGAGCTCTTTGAAGTACCCTCATCCATCCCTGCTTCTACCTTCCAGAAAGTCCCCCAGGAGACTTGTAGCACACCTTGGAGATGAAAGGAGACGTTTCAAGGAGGCCCAGAATTCCACAGGTCTACAAAAGTTTTCTCCTCCTCAGCCCTCCTATTTGTGCTTCATGAAATGGCAATTGCAGGCCTCTCAGATATATTTTAGGGGAGAAAGGAGTCCTGGATTCTGTAGATTGGGGTGGGGTTAGAACCAAGGTGCCTGGCACCCTCAGGCCTCTCCAGCAGCTGCTCTGAGCACTGGAACCTGGAGCTGAGACTGCCTTAGAGTCAGGCTGGCATCTATCAAATCCTCACCCAGATACTGCCCAAGTGCTCGGTCCTGTGGCAAACACTGTCAGCGAGGGGACTGCACAGTGTGAAGAGACCCTAGCTCAGCTTGTAACCTTTTTAGGGCAGGCACTCAGCTGTAGATGCTGGCAAGAAGTTCTAGCCCAGACCTGCTAGAACCGGTTTCCTGCAAATATGGGGGGAAGGGGAGAACTAGAGGCATATGGACACACACCCATACTTTGGGTAATGGTGTTACAGGTTTTCTGTACTTGCTCTGCAATGACTTTTCGTATGGCATATACGATATTATCCAAGGTGGCAGGTCCCCCGTCTGTTCTCCTGGCAGGACTGACTCTTGGGCTTATTGCCTAGGGGCCACAAAGAGGGCAATGCTGGAAGAGGCAGGGAGTCTGAAGCTGCAGAAAATCTGCCTTAGTTGAACATGGGCAGGATGCAGTCCTGAGCGAAGTTCAATCTTGAAACTACAGGAGTCCAGTCAAAGTCTTATTCACGGAGGAAGCTGTTGCAAAGATTACTGGCTATTTCAAGGTTAGTATTCTTAGGCCCACCCCAGCCCAGAGGCAGCAGGGACCTGAAAGATCATGCAGGCTTCATCTAATAGCTTGAGAAAATGAAGTGGTGCAGACCACAAACTGGCCCAGAGTCTCATACCAGGACGTTATTGCCCAGCACCACTACCCACACCAGGCCAAGGTGCTCCCTCACAGCCCCAGCCTGATATTGCCAAGATATAAGATAGTCACGGCCACTGCTGGGACCTGCTCTCATTAACCATGTGGCTGCAGAAGAGATCTCGGAAAAAATACATTGCCCTTTCTTCAGAGTCAGCAAGGTGAGCCTAACTCTGTGCAGCCAGAGGTAAATACTGTCTCCCAGAGTCCTCTAAGCTCTACTCTGGGTGAAGCCAGTGGGGCAGCGCTCAGGACTCTGGATAGTGTGGCCTGGACACAGCAGGGCTCTTCCCAGCCAACAGATACAGACTCTGAAGATGCCACCTGGATTTCTGCAGGAAGCTGTTTCTGGCACTGGCTTGAAACATAAGCTATGGTTTCAACACAACAGGGCAGGCCCCCAAGAAGCAAGAGTCTTAGGGAGAGTTTCACGGTCCCATTCTTTCATGTCTACAACTACACCAGAGGACATCTGGAACATCAGAGTGCAGGGCAACATTTTGGAAATCTTCCTAAGGAAATGGACACTTGGAAGAATAAACACAAGCCTTGTCATAGACAGTAAGCAAAGTCAAAACCTGATCCCAGGGCTCTGGACTCCTCTTCCAGTGCTCCTAGCACAAACTCCCTAGAAACTTTAAAGTGATGGGAACGAAGAAATGTGGCCTGGACACAGGTTCCTGCAGTCCAAGGCTCTGGGCTGGCTTGGGTCATGGCACTGGGAGCTGGATCAACTCTTGCCTGCAACAACAGCCCTGAGTGAAAAGTGGTAACGGAAGCGGAAAGGACTAGTCCGGGAGAGAGCTAAACCGAGGTCTTTTCAAAACTAGAAACTGCAGCGACACCCCCCCTCAACCCCAGCTCTCTCATCCACTCCCAATGCCCTTCTCCGTCAGCTCAGCACCACGTGTTTCTAGGGGTGCCCTTACAAAGAAGCAAGAAAACAGGACCGATCCTCTTTTTTAAGATCCTCATTCCGGAGCTCGGCGACCCGGTTCCTATGCTATAAGTGGTCGGAGCCGAGTCCGACTGGAGCGCTGGAAAATTGGGGTGTTTTTCCTGCACTCTGTCCTCCCCGACCACCCACGGGGTAAGCGCCACGACCATCCTAGAGTCCCTCGCCTTGCCACCCGGTGGGCAGACTGCCGGCGCTGCCGACCAGAGCCAACTTCCGCAGAGGCCACACGGAAGTGCGGGGCGCTTCTCCGGCCGTGGGACCCGGAGGTTAAATTTGAGTCCCCGCCCGATGAAAAGCAGAGAGCACTGGGTGGGGCAGTACCGGCCGCGCGGCAGCCGGCCCGGTTAGGAGAGGAAGGAGACAGGATCCTCCTAGAAGTAGATTCTCAGGCGGCCGACTGTGGCCACTGCCAAATCTTGCCCACTTCTTTCTCCTACACCCTCCCCTTCTCCCTCGAAGAACTCTCTAGTCCGAAGTTCCTACGATGGGGGAGGAGAACGCCGACAACAGGATAAAACAAATCTTTGAGGGGCGCCCGAGCACGTACAAACTCTCCCATCCCGCTGGCCGGCTCCTGGGCAGAATTTACCCCCCCAAACGGCAGCCCCCGGGAGGGAAGTGATGACTGGAGTGGCGGCAGGCAGTACCCGGCAGGGCCTTGGAAAAGCCGCCCAAAGTTTCTACCCCCTCGAGGCTCTTTCCACCCATCTTCCTCCTCTTCCTCCCGCCATCCCCTTAAACAGCCCTCCGCCTTCTCTTCTTCCCTCCTCACCTCGTTCCTCCCCTTTTCCTCTCCCCGCGTCTCCACTCTGCCACCCCCACCCTGGGTCCGTCTCCTCCTCCCGTGCTCTTTGGGCGTCCGCCCCGTCAATCACAGTGCGCCGCGGCCCCTACCCGGCCCTCTCCGCCTCCCAGGCTTTTGGAGCGCCTCCCGCTCCAGTCTCGGGCGGCCCTCCGCTTCGCGCAGAGCCGGGCAATCTGTCAGCGGAGCCGGCCGGGGGGGAGTCGCCCGGCCCGCCGGGGCTCGGGTTACCAGTGACTGACAGTGTCTCCATGGCGAATAATTTGACTCCGACTATTGTCTGGCGCGGGCAGGCCCCGGGTCAGATAACCAGACCAATCAGGGCGCGGGCCGCCGCGCCTCATGCCCGCTTAGAATAATATTATTAAAAAAGCAGCAAGCGAGCTAGACGGGAGGGAGAGCGAGCGAGAGGCGAGCGAGGGAACGGCGGGCAGGCGCGGAGCATGCAGAGCGGCGCCCCGGGCGGCCCCCGGGTTTGGACGAGGGCGCAGACGAGGCGCGCAAGCGCCGGGGGCTCGAAGCGGCGCGGGACCCGTGACTGGCGCGGGGACTTACTGCAGTGACTCGGAGTTCATCAGGAGTCCGTGCCGGGCCAGGGGGCCCGCCCCTGCCGCCTTTCGGCCCGGACGGCCCGGCGGAGAGGCGCCCATGCCGTACCGCGCAGCGCGGTGAGGGGCGCGCGGGCGGGCGGGGGCGCAGCCGGCACCATGTCCATGCTGCCCACCTTCGGCTTCACACAGGAGCAAGTGGCGTGCGTGTGCGAGGTGCTGCAGCAGGGCGGCAACATCGAACGGCTGGGCCGCTTCCTGTGGTCGCTGCCCGCCTGCGAGCACCTCCACAAGAATGAAAGCGTACTCAAAGCCAAGGCGGTGGTGGCCTTCCACCGCGGCAACTTCCGAGAGCTCTACAAGATCCTGGAGAGCCACCAGTTCTCGCCGCACAACCACGCCAAGTTGCAGCAGCTGTGGCTCAAGGCGCACTACATCGAGGCGGAGAAGCTGCGAGGCCGGCCTCTGGGCGCTGTGGGCAAATACCGCGTGCGCCGCAAGTTTCCGTTGCCGCGCTCCATCTGGGACGGCGAGGAGACCAGCTATTGCTTCAAGGAAAAGAGTCGCAGCGTGCTGCGCGAGTGGTACGCGCACAACCCCTACCCCTCACCCCGCGAGAAGCGCGAACTGGCAGAGGCCACCGGCCTCACCACCACGCAGGTCAGCAACTGGTTCAAGAACCGGCGGCAGCGCGATCGGGCAGCCGAGGCCAAGGAAAGGTACGAGTAAGTAGAGCTTCGGTGCCAGTTGCCCTGGGCTCAAAGGGAGGGGGATGCCCGGCGTCCGCTCACCCCCGGGAGAGGCCTAAACTGGGCCTCTAGTCCCAGCCGCAAACCAGCTGCAGCCTGGTCTGACTGAGGCGGCGCTGAGAACTTGCAGGAGACCAGGTCCGCAATTTGTCTAAAGCGGGCCGAGCAATCGGGAATTTGTCAACTCCCTAGTCGCTCGTGAACAAAAGAGGAGTTGCAGCTAGCTTCGGGGTGAAGGCAAGTCAGTGGGCCTGGATCCCCTGCCAGGGAGTACATAGCAGGCAGGGCATGGTAGTCCTCCGAAGGTCTGAGCTGAGGATTTCAGGCTGCCTGTGAGAATTCACCAGCACTTCACTGCATTTCCTGCCTGCCTCAGCTCTTAACCAAAATGTGCTTAGGACACAGGCCTGGGATTGGAACTTTCCTGTTATTACCTGGATGTTGGAGGGACCTAGGCAAGAATTTTCCTTGTCTGGATATAGGAGTTGACAGAGTCTTTTATCCCGCATAGGAAGGACCAAGAGGCAAAAGGCTTGGAAGGAAGTATCTGCTCTGGGAGAGAAGAGAAACACATGCCCCTTTTCTGCCTTGTTGGACCCAGCAGCCCTTCCCTGGCCTGCCAGGTCCTTGATCCCTTAGTCCTCAGGCCCTTACCTTCTTTGGTGGGTAGGTCAGTAGGTCTGGAGTTAGCTGAGAGAAGCAGAAGGGCTGGGAGTTGTCTTCAGGAAAACCAGGACTTCTTGAACTAGCCTAATAGTTGACCATTAGGCCCTTGTGGCTCCAGGACTCCAAATCTGGAGGGGGAAATAGGAAACTGCTGTGAGAACAGGATCCAGCCTGAGTGTAACAGCAAAACAAGACACCTAGGGCCAGTGGTATTGGATCTGTACAGCCCAGAGTGAACAACCAGAGTCAGGGTCGGGGTGCATCCATATTTGGGGACAGGGGCTCAGGCTGACTCTCGTTTCTAAGTCCGTGAGGTTGGGATGTCTACAGTTGGTAGGGTCTCAGCTGCCAGCTCTGTGGGAAGTACCCTTCCAAGAAAACAGAAATAAGAGACCTTGGGAAGCCAGTGAAGAGAGGATCTACCCAAGATTTCAAATCTTCAAACCTGGGCAGAGGCTGTCAGTCAGACAGGGCAGGAGGTAGGTTCTCCTCGTTGTGGTCCCCCTCCATCCAGGCTGGCATGCATCCAGACTCCTAAAGAAATTGGTTCTCAGGCCAGGCTGCAGGTGAGGGCTGCAGAGTCCCTCAGTTACTGGTATGGCAGAAAAGTCTAGGCCAGGATTAGTAATCCCCTCTTCTTCCTCCTTTCTTCTTCCTTCTCCCAGAGGCTGCCTTGCAAGCCCCCAGCTGAAGTTTACACTGTATCACCAGGGAGAGGGAATCCTACATCTTTAAGGCCTTGTCCTTAGTCCCAGGAAGAGAGTCTGCACAAAGCCTGACCATTTAGAGCTAGAGGGGGAAAGGACTCTTAGCTCTAGGAACCTGTCCCCCAGTAGGGGATGTCCCTCAAGCAAAGGAAGATGAAGGCCTGTGAAATCTCCAACTTCAAGTGGGGACCCCAGCCTAGGATATAGGGTCCCTCACTCTCCCTGGCCCCACTTCTACCCAGCAAACCCTGGCTTGAGGAACCGAGAATTATCTGAAAATCCAGGCATCTTCTCTTCCTCCCTGTCCCCACCACCCCCCCAACTCCATTGAGCCCCACTTCACAGCCCCTCTGCTCTAGGAAAGAAATATTAGCAACACAGAGGGGGAGGGAGGTGGGAGAATATCCAGAGAACAGGAAAGATAATCATGAGTTTAAGAGCATGAGAAGTAGGGAGATAGAGGCTATAGAGGGAGAAGGATAGGAGAGAGAAATCGAGTACAGAGAGATTGAAGAACTAGCAGAATGAAGGAGAGAGGCAGGCTAGGCCAAGAAAGTGGTAGAAACCGAAAACAGCCGCAGGCAGTGCAGCGGTGCCGCGTGCTAGGCCAGCAGCAGTCTCTGACTCCAAGTGACTCAGCACAGAGCGGCCTCGGTTTCCCCGCTGACCTGGCTGCTTTGCTCCTGCACTTGCAGAGAGAACAGCGAGAACTCCAACTCCAACAGCCACAACCCGCTGGCTGCATCGTTGAATGGCAGTGGCAAGTCGGTGCTAGGCAGCTCGGAGGATGAGAAGACGCCTTCCGGGACGCCAGACCACTCATCGTCCAGCCCCGCACTCCTGCTCAGCCCGCCACCGCCACCCGGGCTGCCTTCCCTGCACAGCCTGGGCCACCCTCCCGGCCCTAGCGCCGTGCCAGTGCCCGTGCCTGGTGCTGGTGGCGCAGACCCACTGCAGCACCATCACGGCTTGCAGGACTCCATCCTCAATCCCATGTCTGCCAACCTCGTGGACCTGGGCTCCTAGAGCCCCACCTGCCTCGAAGCGCTCGCTTGCCTTCTGGGCTTGGCACTGGGGATCTAAAAGACGGTGTCGGGAGGGTGCCCTGTGCCAGTGACCCCACCAGGTACTGAAAGACCCCCACGCTGAGCGGGTAGAAGCGCCTGTCCCCACAGGGTGAATGGCTATTCGGTTTGGTCTTGTCCGGGATATATTTTCAACAAGTTGCTTTGGAGATCTTTTGGAGGCCTAGACTGCGCCTTGAACCAGGGAAGAGAATAAATTATACACCAATCTCATACTTTCGCTCCCTACCTTCTCATCCCGCGTCTTCTCTCCTCTCTTTGCTCCCCTTGCCTTGTCTTCCCATCACTTTCTTGCTCTTTTTTCCCCTTCTTTTCCATTCCTTCTCTTCTCTCTTTTCTTTCTCTTCGTGCTTTCCCCCTCTTAATCTCTGTGTCCCTCTGTGTTTCTGGCTTGTAACCTCTATCACTGTGTTTTCCATTTCTCCTCTCTGCCAGCCTCTTGCACTCCTGGCCCCTTGGTCTGTACCCCTGCCTGGCGGTCTATTTGCCAGTCACCCAATCCCTCATTTTGCTGGGGTAGCGGGTGGGAGAGGAAATAGTGAAGGGAAGACAAGGCCTTTGAAACCAGCCCTTGTCCTGAGGCCCTTCCCCAGGGCTCAGCAGGGGCTGCAGGTGTCAGCTTTGCACCTGGTAAATTACTAGAAAAAGAGAGAAGAATCGGCTCAGAAGCCCCTAATTGCCTTCTTGCCGCTTGCCCCTCTCTTAGTGAGGTCCCACCATACTCTCTCTTCCTCCAGGGACTGTGGTCATAGTGCTCCCGGCAGAGCATGTCTCCCGCCCGGACTTGCCGTCTCCCTGTAATGCCCTCATGTGAATGTTCTTGGGGAAATAATTCTGCTTTTATTTTATAATAAAATTAGAAATCATAAATACATATATATATGGATATATACCACGAGGCCAGCGAACCGGGAGTGCAGCAGTGTCTGATATCCCTACAGGGACTGAAAACCCCGGGTGGACGGTTCTTGGGAGCGATACCCCCGTGAGTCCCGAACACAGGAGACGCCTTCCCACATGCACAACGTGTATCAGTCTTAAGGTGAAGGGGGTGAAAGCTCCCCTCCCTTAGAGCCCTCTGGCCTTTATCTTGTCCGAAGCTCTGTGCAGTAGCAGGGAGGAGGCGGCCTGCTCCGCTTGGGACCCCTCTTCCCCGCGCCAGCAGAAGAGTGTCTTCACTCTCTTCTTTCTTCACTTCGGGGATGGGGGTAGGAAATGAGAAGCTGTATGCGAAACGTGCGTACTTGTGTTTGGAGATGCCGGAAAACAAACCGTGCGGTGGAGGTTTCCAGAGGGCAGGCAACTTAGCGGTGGTCGCAGTCTCCTCAACCAGTCAAGACTCACCGGCGCAGATTAGCTGTGAAACCGGGGTCGAGCCGTGTAAGCAGTGAAGCAAAGGTCTCCAAGCTCAGAAGTCTGTCGGTTTGGAGTGAAGATGAAGGGATGTGGGAGGAATAAGACACGGGGAGGGCGCGTGCGTGTTCCGGGAACCAGCGGGCTCCGGGGCGTGGCTGCTCAGGCCGAAGGGGTACCTCGGCGGGTCCAGAACCTCAGGTGTCAGGTGCTTTGGCGGTGTCAATTAACTTGCAGAGCTCCCTCCCCTCTGGGGGAACCAACCCCTCCCCCCCTTAAGATACACGTCTAAGCCTGTACAGGCAGATCCGAAGCGAGCTGGACTCCTCGAGGAGGAAGTGGAGACTTTGCCGTCTCAGGTCGCGGTGGCTATACGTACCGAAAAAGTCCCTGCTCCCGCATCAGGACGCTTCAGACCAGACCTACCTGCTCTGCACGGGAAGGGACGGAGGGGATAAGGAATCCATCCTGCGGTTCTGGAGCTCGGGGTCCTCTCCGCGACTCTTCTCTGCTGAAATCAGCGCTCGCCGAAGACCCTTAAGCGCGGACTTTCTAAATATCAAGGATTCCTTCCCAGTTGAGACCCGTGCAGACGCGGGCAGCTGGGCGGGCTAACTTGGTGCGGGGGGGCTACACTTGGGCCTTACGCTCTGCGAAGGCCTGGAGGTCAAGGGAGTCCCGCCTCACCGCAAGCTAAGACTGCTCCGGGCCAGGGCGCACCAAGCGCCCCTTACACCCCCGCCCCTCGTCCGTTCCTGCACCCGTTCTAGCCCTGCGGCTCCCCCGGCTTCTCCTGGAGGCTCTGCTCTCAGGGGACAGCTTAGGTCCTCCGGAGACCTGATCTGTGCTTGTGGGGCCGTAGCAGCCGAACCTTCGCTGACTGACAGGGTGAAGAACTAGCTACGGCCTGAGGGTCCGGAGAGGCTCAGGGAACGCGAGAAACTGTCTTGAGTCCTCCGAAGTGAGCCGACAAGCCGGGCTTACTTCTGCGACGGAAGGAAACAGTAGTCTCTGGGCCTGCATCACCCCTATCCGCCCCCTATTTTCCAGACTCACACTCACAGGCAAACAGGCTCTGTACTTTCACAAGGACACAAACTTACGCATTTATAACTCAGTTCACTAGGATTGAAAGCCTGTTATGTGCCAGGCACTGTGGATGTCAGGCAAAACATCCAGTTCCTCACACGTAGTGGCGACACAGGGAAATACACAGACTCTGAAACAGGGTCACACGCACACAGGGAAGCAAATACACCAATTTTCACAGACACAACACTTGTATTCTTAGGGGAAACCCTCTCTTGCCCGGATATACCTGAGATACACAAATGAGACACTCCTGCATACCTGTGTTCCCACAGGGAAATACAAATACTTATCATTTCTCCAGAAGCATGCAAATCCACACTCACCCCGGTGCCCCTGCCAGCAGCCAGCCCCAGCCCTCGACCTGCTGGGCCCAGGGCCGGGTCTCAACGCCTATTACCAGCAAGACCTCGGCACCAGGGGGTTGTGCCCCAGAGAAAAAAATGATCCTAGGCCGAGGCGGCAGCGGATCAGGGATCCCACCTGCGGCACTGCTCTCGGACAGCCCAGGTGCGATCGCTGGAGTTTGCCGGGAGCTCTCAGCCGCCAGTAGGGGGCGGCGTGCCTGTCCTGAAGTTTTATTCCCGTACAGCAGCACTGCTTGTTGCAACTTCCCTCTTTTCCTGCTTTTGAAAAGCCAACCCCAAAAATATTTATTTAAACGGGAAAACTATGCAGAATGTCTGAAAATAAACCCGAGCAGCTACTCGCCCACTGCATAAATCTATGCAAGCCAGCCCTGGTTACACACTCCACCAGATCGAGAAAGAGGCTGCCACCCCGACCAGAGCATGCCAGAGCCCTGGACATGACTTTTGCACAGATGTTGCCATAGGAATACAGCCGCTCGCCATCAGTGTCCACCAAACAGTGTTTCCAGTGGCTTGTCACTTCGGCACGAGCAGAAGCTGGAATTTTGCTCAGGCGACCTGAAGGGACGCAGAGAATGGAAGCGCTAGTCTCCCACTGTGCTCCTTTTACCCCGATCGCTTTCCATTTGTTCCCAGCCAAGGGAACTTCATCGGGAAGGTGAAACCGGATGAAGGCAGAATACAGCCCTCGAGGGCAACTGGTCTGCTCATCTGATTGCAGCCGTAAATGGAGGGCAACCGAGCGCAGAGGGGAGCGTGGAGACTCTCTGTGCTTCCACGTGCGTGTCCTTCCTCCGCCCCGTGCACTCAGCAGTCTCTCCAGGACTCAGGTCATGTCCGAAACCGGTGTTCCTACCCCGAAGCCTATCTCGAGGAAGTGGTGGGTCTATCTGGAATGCAGATGGTGATGGAGCATCACACCCAAGGAAAGGTTAAACAGAATCAGGGAGATCTGGGAAGAGAACCTGCGCTACTCAGTCCTTGGTTTTCCCCCGCACTTGTAGGAAACACCTTTCTGGCCCCTGAGCAAAGCAGGAGCCAAACAAATGGTGATGCTGCAGTCTGGACCTCACTAGCGCCCGCCTCTTGCCCGGATGTTGCCGGGACTCCGGAAGGCAGACCTGTGAATGCTTCTGTGTTGGAGGGTACAAGAGGAGGGCTTGAGCTCCTACCAGGACCCCCTCCTTTTTTCGTGTTCCTCACCCCAAGGCTACAGCTTAGGTATCCAGGCCCTTAAAACTGCCTAGGGACATTGGACAGGGATGTTCCGGTGCGTGAGGATGTACTGGGCGATGAGGGAAGGCGTTAAGAGAATGCGTTTGCACAATAGATTTTTTAAATGCTCTGGTGTGCAAAGATGGGACAGAGAGGCGCCTTGGGAGGGTGGCTGTTTTTGAATCATAGGTGTGCGGGAAGCTGGTGCATGTCCAGAGCTCTTAGGGTAGCCGGGAAAGTCTAGCTACCTTGAGCGCACCTGCTCCTAAGTGGAGGCTCAGGCAGCTGAAGGAGGACCAGCCTCTCCTCTCTCACAGCCAGAACCAAACTGGGTTGGTCCTGATTCCTGGAGCCGCCGCTGGCCGCGGGCCCGATAAACAGGAGAAAAGGAGGATCTCTGGGTCGCTGCTGCCCTGGTTGGGCAGTGAAGCCGAGCCTGGGCCTAAAAGATCTGGAGTCCTGGTATCAAGGTCAAGACCTTGTGCACTGCCTCCTGGGAGTCTCTTCTTAAAACTCAGTGGGACCCTGTGCGGCTGGAAATGGTTTCTCCTGGGTTGGGAGCGATGAATGGGGTGGGGTGGGGTGGGGTGGATACGGGGCGGGAGTCGGATTGAAGAGGGTCAGAATGCGTGCCCTACAGTGGGGTGAATTTTCCATTCGCTTTCCTCACCATCTCAGCAGCAGGGCTTCTCACCCTGCTCCAGGCAACCCAGCAGTTCAGAATCTAAAACAGTGTGGATGCGCTCTAAAAAAAAAAAAAGAAAAAGAAAAAAAGCCCCTTCGCGAGGCCCAATAGGACCCAGATGCTCCCATAATTTCCCTGTCTTGGAGGACCCACAAACCTGAAAGGCTGGCGCAAGGGCCGACACCTAGGAGGAGACATTCTTTAGGATGCCCCCAGCCCTTGCCAGGGCTAAATCCAGAACTCTCAGTGGCGCAGCCCATCCGGAGTGCCAGGCTCGTCCTCGCTCGCGGAGTAGGGTGTACCGCCCGACTCTGGCTTGCCTGTGGGGAGAAATTCCGCGGCTTGACTGCGCTGGGCAGCTGAGTCCTGGTGCTCCACCCTAGGCCTACGCGACCGGCTTCCTGGGGCTAGTAGCCCGCGCGCTGCTCCGGGCCTGAGGGCGGACAAACCGGGGACGCGGGGCTGGATAGCCCTGTTCCTCTGGCTTTCTGAGCTGTCAGTCAGGTGTAGGACAGGACCTGAGAGCCAGAACGCTCGGGACGCGCCGTAAATGACAGAATCATCTGCAACTCTGTCATCCCCGATAGCTGTCCTGGCTCAGGGCACTCCACCCTGCCCGTCAGCACCAGGCCCCACAAGCCCGCACCTGGGATCCTGCAGTCTGGAAGCTCAGGGCTGCGGCAGTTGCACTGGCCCCTGACTTAGAGCCGCATGAAGTCCTGTACAGACAATGTCCAGACAGGAAGGCCAGAGCGGCAGCGGGGGAGGACCTTGCAGAGCTGCTGGCCCTTACTCCCTTTTTTCAGGCTATTGCAGGGGCTGGCGTTGACCTGCCCAGCCAGGCTCTCTCTCTCAGTAGCTCAGAAGCTCACTGCTGGCAGAATTAACCTGTAACCCGCCTGTGGGCCTTGGAGACGCAGCTCGGTGTTGACTTCGTGGTCCCCAGAGTAATAGAGCATAACTGCCATTTCTTGAATGCTTGCTATGCGTCAGGCACTTTACATACCTGGTATCTGTTTAGGTCTCACAGAGGCTACGCAAAGAAGTTATTCTTACTGGTAGATGAAACTGGGACGCCAGGTTCGGGAACTTGCCCAGAATCACACACGTTACAGCGGCAGGACCAGCATTTGAACCTGGTCTCTGCGAATCTGCCGCGCACTTTCTTCTCAGGGTCCCTCCTGGCTGCGGGCGAGCGCGGAGCCCTGGACTGGAGTGGCTCCTGGTGCCGGGGCCCCGAAGGCAGGGACTCCCGTGGGGACCGGAGGCAGCCTTTAGCAGCCAAGTACGACGTGAAACATAGGACGGACGGGGCCTGGCTCCAGAACGCAGCGGCGTCCGCGGAGCTCCCAGCTCAGTGACCCGCGTAAGTCGGGTGAGAGAGTTCATCTCCGAAACTATCGGAATAATTCCCAGTTCCCTCACTTGCTCTCTGCTATGTAGACGTGAAGTGCCGTTGTACCATCGAGCGGGTTTTGACTAATGCCGGTTAGTCGATCTTAAAGATGGAACCTCAGGACCCTAGGTGGGCACAGACTGCTGCTGCCTTCCTCGCCACCCTCCTGCACCTCTGGCCGGGTCTCAGCCATTCTGTTCCTTAACAGGAGGGTGATTCAGGGGACCTGAGGGCTGAGACTGGAATCCTCCCTGGGACATCTTCCTCTTTGTTCGTCTTCTCATCCTATTAATCCCTAGCTGTGGGCAGGGCTGTCTGTCTGGGCACGGGGATATTAAAGTGTAATTCCATTAACGGGTTCAACACGGGGGGTGGGAGGAGGTCAGAAGGGACAGGTAGCCCAGACGGTGCTCTTCAAGGGCCAGAACAGACTTGTCCCATCCCCTGCCCCCCTCCACTGGAGGCCCCCATCCCCTCTCTATCCCCCAGATGTTGGTGGTACAAGTGTTCCGATCCCACCTGAGCTAGGTGATTCTGTCAGCGTCAAGATAGGGCACATGAAATACCCCTTTGGCCTGAGGAAGAGCCGTTGGCGATGCTGAAAAGCAGCCCTGAGACACCTGAACTGCTGAGGGAGGTCATCAGTCCAAACCTAGGAGATTGAGAGAGTGAGTGGAGGTGAAGTAAGGCTTGATGGAGGAGGCCTACCAAGAAGTGGGAGTCGTTCCTCCCTTTTCCTCCCCAGGAGAAAAACCATAGCCCTGCTGGGGTGGGGGTAGGAAGCTGGAGGGAATCAGAAACAGGAAAGGCAGAGCTAAGTAGTTTCTCAAAGCAACATAATGTAGATATTCCTAACATTTATAAGGCACTTTGCAGGGTGTCAATAGATCCACCAACTTGCTATAAATGATATTATTCACAATTATATAGGGTAGGCAGGAAAGTAGTTCTTCTCCCCATCTGACAGATGATGAAGTGAGGCTAAGCAAGTCCTGTGCGACTTTCCTGAGTTTTCAGAGTTAGTGGAGGCTCCTTCCTCTACACGCTGTTGTTCAGGTGACTTGCTGAGTTTGGCGAGGAGGAGAGCACATACCAAACCAGCCCAAAAGTAAAGATTGTTCCCCTGGGGTTGGGAGAAGGATGCAGAAAGGTGGCAGCCATCATGGAGCTCTAGATGCAGCTACAGAGACTTGAAGCAAATGTACCTTAAAATCCGAACACTGTCCCCAAAACCACTAAAAGGAATGCCTGAAACAGGTGTCTCCCGTTTGGCCACTGCCAAACAAGGGAAGCATGGGGAAGTGGGCAGGGCTGAGAGCTAGAACTTTGCTCTGTCACTGGGCTGAGCACCTGTCAGGTAAGTCTCCCAGCAGATTAGTTGGGGGGCTGATTTCCTCAGAAGTGGAACAGGAATTGTGTGGGTAGTCCCCAAAGGACTATACGTTTTTTAACTGGAGAAATGGCAAAAGACTCAAGACTTCTGTTTACTTGAAAGACTAGACCCTGGTGTCAGTTTAGAGCTAGTGTGAGAGTAGATGAAGAAGTGAAGACCATTTTAACATTTACTTATTATTCTTTAAAGGAGTAGATTAAGCAATCACCCTGAAAGCACATAATATTAAATAGAAATAAATGAGGAGGGGGCTTAGGGACAAAGTAGGAGTGAAGACAAGACTTCAAAGAAAGGATGAAAGTCCGGAGTGGCTAGAACCAAGGCACCGCCTCAGGGGTTAGGCAGGGCAACAGGCAGTGCCTCCCTCCCTAGAGACCAGGAAGCAGAAGCGGGCCGGGAGACACAGGCAGGTAGTGCCACATCGCCCAGAGCAGCTGGAAGGTGCTGGGCACTGGACTCGAGACCAGAAAAGACCAAAAACCCTACCATAACTGGTAGCTGTGTCCACAAAAGTCTGTCTCAGGCTCGAAGTCTGCTTTGCAAAGGTGAGCTTCCAACCCAGGGGAAAAGAGAGTATATTAGGTATGGCTGTAACAAATAAATTCCAAGACATGAGCTTATTTCTTACCCACAAAGTAGTCCAATAGGGGTGTTTCTAAGCAGCAGCTAGTTTCCCATGGGGTGAGTCAGGAACCCAGGCTCCCTCATCAGGGGCTCCCCCTCACCTAGGACCTTAGAGTTGCTTGCATTCAGTTGCTGGGTGGCTAAGGAGCATGGAGGACAGGCATGGGAGGTTCAGTGCTGGAGGCAGGTCTGGGGTGGTGCTCATCACTTCCACTCATATTCCATTTGATAGAACTTAATGACCACCCCAACTGCAAGGGAAATGGAGCTGCCTGTGTGACCTGGAAGAAATCCCAGGAAAAGGATTCACAGAGTTTGTATAAAGGGTTAGTCAATCCTCAGTGATTTTAAAACAGAGAAGTCTGTGTTCTGTATATTTTCCTTTTTCTAGTACCAGTATTTTAGCTGTTGTTTTTATTATTATGAGTTGGGGTTTTCTTTTTTGTTTTTGTCTTGCTTATCTTGGTTTTCCAGTAGTGAAGCATATATGTGGAGATGAATGCCTACGCTATTGACCACAATTCACTTCACGTCTCTGGGCGTGTTTCCTCATGTGTTGCATATTGTATTAACTAAGGTAAGGTTCAGCTGGAAGTGACGAAGAAACCCAAATTAGTGTGGCTCAAGCATAATAAAGGATTATTTCTAGCCAGGCAATCTAGGATTGGTGCAAAGTCAGCTCTTCCTACTTTGTTGCTCCACGGTGCATTACCTCAGCCTGATGACCAAGGTGGGGACAGATGGAGGAAGGAATGAAGATAAAGGCCATGTGCCCACTGCCCCTTAAGAAAGATTCCTAGAAGCTACCATACAACATCCCATTGGCAGAATCTAGTCTAATCGCACTGCACTGGCAGTGAAAGGCGGGTTTATTCAGGAAAGCCATGCACAACTAAAATCTGGCAGTTCTATTGCTGAGGACAAAGGGTAGAATGGAGGAGGGACATTGCATCTGAACTCATAGGACTTGGACTTGGTATCTCCAATGTCCCTTACTGACTCTGTGTTTTTATAAAAACAATAAGAAGCCAAAACGATAGCAAACTGTAAACCATTAAGTAGTTAAAAAAAAAAAAAAAGACCACGGCTAATTCACTTGTAAAGTTAAAACACAGATAAGAATATCCCCATCCCGCCCCCACACCAAAGTATATATAACGTAGTTTCAGAATTCTAGAAACTGGATTTACCTGTAGTGGAGTCATTTTTAATTATCTTCCCATGCATTCATCTGGACATGTCTTTTGGGAATGGGGAGAAACATGGGGGTGGGGGGAGATCTGCAACCTCTTTCACTGCTAATGCAATACTGAGGACTGTAGAAAAATGTCTCTACCTACCTGTGTAGTGGAAGAACTCCTCTATTCCTTCATCCATTTATTCACCTGTTCACTATTCACCTATCTGAACATTCAGTAAATATTTTCCTGCTCAGTACTAGATGTGAGGATATAAATATTGTTTTTACATATCATCATTAATAACAGAACTATAGCCTGGCATATGGCTGACCAACTACATGACATTTCCCAAACTCTTTTGTTAAATGTGGCCCTGTGATTGTGTTCTCTTCAAAGGAATGTAGACAGACATGATGTGGGCCACTTTGAGGCCTGGCCCATAACATCTCCCACGTGTACTTCTCCATGCTCCCTTCACACAGACTAAAATGGCAATGACCAGAGTCACTTTGGAAGTCATTCACTGAAGATGGCAGTCACCATTAACCTGGGTCTCTAAATTACTGCTTAGAATAAAGCGCTGTGTATACATACTCTAACCAGGAGTAAATGCCCTGGGTGAAATGAGAGAAATAAACTTGTTTTGTGTTTGAACCAACATGGTATTGGCATCTATTTGTGACAGTAAGTTAGTCTAACCCAGTTCCAGAGCATCATTAACCCCAGGAGGCTCAATTCACACTGCATTCTGTGTGTTCCTGGAGCACAACTGACTAATTAATAAACTAGATAAATGTGATGTGTGTCCTAGGCAGAGCACCTCTGATATGGACAGATGACAGGATCGGTGTCCTTGTGAAGTGGGAGGTCATCCTCTCCAACTCTCACATGTCTGATTATCTGGAACAGGCTCCAGCAGGCAGCAGAGAACTCCACAAGAGTGGTCTTGTCTGGAACCAAAGCTTTGGGTGAGAACATTCTCTCTCTGGAAGCCAGGGAGGGTGGCAGCCTGCTTACAAACCCTAAGAAATCCTTTCTTCACAATATGTGGGAATGGGTAGGTAGAGAAAGGAAGGGAGAGTAGGGAGAGATCAACTGAGGCCAGTAGTTAACAATATTGATGGTGAGGTTCTGCTTCACAGGTTGCTTTAGAAGGTCTATGAAGTTGGTCAATACTCACACTATTCCACTAAACGCAGGGTTGGAGGATGAATATTTGAACCTACTGTCTTTGGGTTTCTGTGCTAGGATTTTTCAAGTGACTTTTGGTAGGGGGCAAGAATCTCCATAGAAAATGGCAGAGTAAGGAACTCCAAAATCCACCCCTCCATAAAGTAACAGCACAATAGCAGGAAATGTCTGCAGCCAATTTTTCAGAACTCTAGAAACTAACTGTGGCATCTTAACTTACCCTGCTCCCATCCCCTACTCCTCAGCTCATCAGTAACACTGAAAATAACAGTCTGCATCCCCATATAAGAAAGTGCAGAATGGATCCCACTTCCCAAATGTCCTTAATCTGTACAGTGGCTTCCTGGAAGACCTGCTCAAAGATCTGTCTTCATCTTGACTGCCTGACTGGAACTCACTTTCTGCTAAAGCCACGAACCAGGGGACACTATTCAAAAACATTTATAGGCAAATGTTTTAGTCTCTGCTGCCTGAGGCAATGGAAAACAGTGGGGTAAAGTACAGACTAACCCATAAGCTTGGTAAGGAAGGCTGGGAAGTGAGACGCTTTGGGGAATAAGGGCTTTGTAAAGCTCCAACATATTCCTAGTATTCTAGAAGGTCACACCCATGCTGAGCGCTGTGCACATGCTCAAGAAAGACCTGAGACGGCCCTAAGCTCTTACCTCTGACTGGCCAGAGGCTCTGCACAAGTGGGAAGTGAAGGCTAAAGCCCAGCTCCAGATGTAAACTTCCCAGCTGCAGGTTGAAGCCATGCCCAGGATGCACATTGAATCTCTCCATAAAGACTGGGAAACCATTTTTTTTTTTGGATCCAAGTTTTTAAGAAAATTCCTGTCCAATAATTAGCTGATCACTAAGCTAATGGAACAGAGACTTCAGTGCCTGTACATGACAAAGAATACAGAATTTACTCAATTAGTTTAGAAAGTTACTAAGCAGACAAACCCCCATGACACACAGCAACAACGGCAAACTAGAGGAGGGGGTAAAATTCTGATTTCCACAGTTGCCATATTGTACTGTTTACAATGTCCAGTTTCAAACAAAAACAACAAAAAAACTGCAAGACTCTCTCCCATTAGGATGGCTATTATAAAAAATCCAGAAAATAATATGTTGGTGAGGAATGTGGAGATATTGAAACCCTTGTGCATTACAGGTAGGAGTGTAAAATGGTGAAGGAAACCAGTTTGGCAGTTCCTCAAAAAATTAAATACAGTATTACCATATGATCCAGCAATTCCACTGCTAGGTATATATACCAAGAAGGACTGAAAGCAGGGAATCAAACAGATACTTGTACACCCACATTCATAGCAGCAGGCGGGTCAGAAGGTGGAAGCAACCCAAGCATCCATCAACACATGAATAAACAAAATGTGGCACATACATAAAATGGATTTTCATAAAAATGGATCCATAAAAAGGATTACAATTCTTATGCATACCACAACATGGATGTATTTTTAAGACATTGTTAAGTGAAGTAGGACACAAAAAGACAAATACTGTGATTCCATTTATGTGGAATACATAAGAATAGGCAAATTCACAGAGACAGGAAGTAGAATAGAGGTTACAAGAGGCTGAGGGAAAGGGATATATGGATTTATTGTTTAATGGGTACAATTTTTGTTTGGGGATGGTGAAGAAGTTCTGGAGACGATAGTGGTCATGGCTGCATGTACTATGAATGTATTCAATGCCACTAAATTGTACACTTTAAAAGGATTAAAATGGCAAATTCATGTTATGCATATTTTACCACAATAAAAAATAAGAGAAATACAAAAAGAAAAATTACAAGCATACAAAAGAAGAAATGGTAGCCCGTATATAGAAAAAAAAAATCAACAGAAACGGTCCCTGAAGAAAACTAGACATTGACTTACTAGACAAAGACTTTTAAATAATCCATTTTAAGTATATTCAAGGAGCTAAAGGAAATCATATATAAAGAACTAAATGAAAGCATTAGAATAATGTCTCAACAAATAGAGAAAATCAATAACGAAATCAGAGCTACGAAAAGTAACCAAATAGACATTCTGGCATTGGACAGTTACAATAACTGAAATGCAAAAATCTCATTAGAGAGATTCAACAATAATTTTGAGCTGGCAGAAGAAAGAATCAGCTGACATGAAGATAGATTCATCGAAATTATCCAGTCTGAGAAAGACAGAAGAATGAAAAGAAAATAAACAGAGCCCAAAAGAACTGTGGAACACCATCCAGCATGATAATATATGTACACTGAGAGTCTTAGAAGAAGAGAGGGGAAAAGAAGCAAAAACAATATTTGAAGAAACAATTGCTGCAAAATCCCCAACTTTGATGAAAAATATTAATCTACACATCCAAGAAGCTTAATAAACTTCAAGTAGGATAAATTCAAAGAGATACTCACTGAGACATATTATAATCAAGCTGTCAAAAACATCGTATACTGCAAAAGAATCTTGAAGGAAGCAAGAAGTGACTCATATACAAATGATTTGAAATGATATTAATAGCCCATTTCTCATCAGAAACCATAGCAGCCAGAAACATATTCCAAGTGCTGAAAGAAAAAACAGTCAACCAAGATTCTATATCCAACAAAACAATTCTTCCAAAATGAAAGAGATGAAACTTACCCAAAGGAACTGAAAACTCATGTTCACACAAAAACCTGCACACGAATGTTTATAGCAGCTTTATTCATAATTGCCAAAACTTGGAAGCAACCAAGGTGTCCCTCAGTAGGTGAGTGGCTAATGATAGATAACATGTCACTATACATTTGTCATAAATGTCATAAACCCATAAAATGTAGAACAACAAGTGGGAACCCTAAAGTAAACTACAGGCTTTTGTGATTATCATGTGTCCATGTAAGTTCATCAATTTTAACAAATGTAGGACTTCGGTGATAATCAGGAAGGCTGTATATGTGTGAAGCAAGGAGTATATAGGAAATCTCTGACTTTCCACTCAGTTTTGCTGTGAATCAAAAGCTGCTTTAAAATAGTAAAGTCTTTTTAAAAAACAGTAGTCAAGAATCTATGATGTGCCAGACATCATATCCAGTGTCAGTTTGCACATATGGGAAGATGTGGACCCTACCTTCCTGGGGTGCATGGTCAAGTTCCAAGTGTCACCTGAAAGGGGTTTGGAAATACTGTCCTTCCCTGCTCTCTTTGGGCCATTGTGTGCACAAAATTGATCACTGTGCTCAGAAGCCACACAGAGCTGGAGAAGGTCCAAAGAAGAGATGGAGCAAGTGGAGAAGTGTCTGCCTTCATGCCTTAGTTCCAGAGGCAAGGGTTTTGCTCTGATCCCAGATCATGTCACTTCCTCTCCGAAGCCCTGCCTGATTGTCTCCCCCAGGTGGAACTGACCTACTCTTACTTGAGTGCCCCACAGTTCTTTGTAAAGAATTCCGTCATGCCACTTTATTCCAACTACATTTTTTTTAACATATCTTATCTTCCCTCCCAAAATGCATGAAAGCAAAGACTTTACTTATTTTTGAATCTTAATTTATTTAGCAAGCATTTTTGAGCATGTACTGTATGCATATACTCTCTGCCCTCACACATGCACAGCCTCCCCCACTGTCAACATCTCACCAGAGAGGCACAGTGGATGAACTGGCACTGACACATCATTGTCCCCTGACGTACATAGTTTGCATTAGAGTTCACTCTTGGTGTTGTACTTTAGGTGAGTCTGGACAAATGTGTATTTAGTACAGTATATGCATACAGTACATGCTCAAAAATGCTTGCTAAATTAATGGGAAGATGGAAATATATTCCATTTGGCCTCTAAACTTTTTGTTTATATGCTGCATCAGAAAAAAACAATTTGAGCACATTCCAAAAGTATTTTTTAAATAAATCATATACTACAATATGCACTTTTAAATACATTGTCTACATTATGTATATCATAAAACATAAAAATAATTTAAAATAAATGATGTATAAATTAGCCTTAATACTTTAATATTTTATTTTTTAACAAGACTATCAATAGCAATAGTAGATTCAAATTCATATTTCAAATCACTTTGACAATTTTGATTGTTTTCTGACTTTGTCTAATCTGCTTAGGATATCTTTATTTTCACCTCATAACATGGCAGATGAAGTGCCACCAGATAAAATGTTACTGAAAAAGTGTCTGCTTTGCCATTAAAATATATATATTTTAATAGACTATATTGAGAGCTGTTTTAGGTTCACAATAAAGTTAAGCAGAGGTAAAGAATGTTCCTATATACTCTCTGCCCTCACACATGCACAGCGCCCCCGATTGTCAACATCTCACCAGAGAGGCACAGTGGATGAACTGGCACTGACACATCATTGTCCCCCGACGTACATAGTTTGCATTAGAGTTCACGCTTGGTGTTTTACTTTAGGTGAGTCTGGACAAATGTGTAACGATACGTGTCCATCATTGTAGTATCATACAGAGTATGTTCATTGTCCTAAAAAAATCTCTGTGCATTACCCATTTATCCATCCCACAATCCCCCACCCCTACCCCTTGGCAACACACTGATTTTGGCCGTTCTAACAGGTGTGTGATGGTATCTCATTATTGTTTCCATTTTTCCCAATTTTTTGTTTGCATTAATTGTGTCATTTTTAATCTAAAGATTATTTGCAAAACTTTTTTTAGCTTCTTACCCATCTGGGGACAGGTAATTTCCTTAAAACTAGATATGACCATCCTGGCACTTAAGCACTTCTGTAACACAAGGAAGACAAAGGACCCCCCCTGACAGTCTTTTTGGGGAACATCCACTCCTCCTTTGGAGTATGTTGTATATAGCAGGTAACATGTTTCCACCTGAAACATGACCTAAATATGGATACCAGCCTAAATTTATATATGAAATATTAGTGAAGGTTCATTTTAAATTATATAGACAAAATTAAAATATTAATGAAAGTCCTGTTATTTCTTGTCTCACCCCAAGGGATCATTTGCAGATTGGGTCATAGATCTAAGTTATCCAGAGAGGCTGTCTTGAAACTTGAAAAAGAGATTTTCAATGGAGAAGAAGGAGTTGGTGTAGTAAATGCAGAGCCAGAGGCAGAAATAGAAAAGCTAGTTTCAGTTCAGTAAGTGGTGGTTTCAAAACACAGTGGCAAATTCTTTTTTTTACACCTTTTCCGTCAAGAGGCAGAACTTGCCTCCCATCCCCTAGAACCTGGACAGGCCTCTGACTACTTGAATAAATAGGATGTGGTGGAAGGGGCATTATGTGACTGTTGAGAGCTGTTTTAGGTTCTCAACCTAAAGGTTGAGGCCATAAAAGGCCATGCAGCTTCCACTCTCATCACCAGAACACTCACTTTTGAACCTCTGAGCCTTTATGTAAGAAGCCCAGCTTTCCTGAGGCCATGTGCTGGAGCATGTGGAGGTTCTGTATGACAGGCCCGGCCCAGCCTTACAGCTATCCCTGCCAAGGAGCCTGCCCTGGACTCTCCGGACCAGCTCACTGGCCAACTAAATGCCACTGCATGACCCCATCAGTGCCCCACAGAGCAGAAGAATCAGCCAGGCAAGTGTTCCCTGAATTCCTGACACACAGAGTTATGAGATAGGAGAACATAGTCGTTGTTTTAAATCACTGAATTTTGGGGTAGTTATCGTGCAGCAGAGGATAGCCAGACAATAAGAAAAGTGTTTCTCAAAAATCAGAGCTACCAAACAGACTGCACTGGTGGGAGTGACCGTAGGCAGTGTTCGGTGAGAGCTGGACAAACATTTGCTGAGGGTGATGGGAGGCAGCTGTGGGGTCATGAAAGAGTGCTGAGCTTGAAGTCATGCGACGCTAGTGGATCCTGCCATTAAGTAGCTGTGAATCCTTGGGCAAGTCTCTTCAGCCACGTATCTCACAAGGTGCAGTGAACATTAAAAGAGAGTGAACACTGTCTGCAAACCGAAGGGACTCTGCTCCTCTCAGGTCGACACATGGCAGGAGAATGCCTGCATTCCGTGAGCAGTTGAATTAGGTGAATTAAATTAATTTAAAAAGGGAGGTAGTTCTCCTTCGTGTGATAAGGCATAAACGTTTGTAAAATGTATACTCCTGTGTCAGGATTTCATCCTTCCAAAGACCCCTCTGAGTCAAATCCAGAGCGTGTGCCCCTTGCTGCCTCCCCAGCCTCTGCAATAGGAGTGTCAGCCAAGTAAGCTACATCATTATTAGTTTTAATGTTTTTGAGGTTCTGGATGGCAAATTCTCTAAGAGAAGACTGGGGGAGTTTGGGGGAAATCCCCAGAATTTTAGGGTGATAGACAGTACAATTATGACTTGCCCCAGTGCCTCCTCAGTGCTCCAGGTCTAGATGGACAGTATTTCTGACAAGTTTAAGATGCTCAGATGAAGAATAAAAAATGCTGCAGGTATTGGGAGAAAGCATCTTGGAGAAGGTTATGCTATCCTAAGGGATACCAAAGTCCTAAATACCAAGAAGGGGAGTCCCAGGTGGCGACTCCCAGACCTCCTTTGCAAACGTAAAGCTGCCTTCCCTGGCCATGGAGGCTCAGAAAATAACGTTATGGTGCCACCTGGTGGACAAATGTGGGTTTGACTCCTTCCACTTGGCTCTGTTCTGACAGAGCCCTAAAGCTCAGCCCTTCAAAGACATGAGACCTGCTAAGGTGCCACATCCCAGCCAAGGGGGAACCCACTGTCCTGCATATCAATATGCCTTTAGCTTTTCAAAACCTGATTTGGGGGTTGGAGAATTGGAATGTTATAAGCCTAGCAGTCTTTCCCAAAGAAGACTGGGATAGGATGAACACACTCTCAATCCCTTAAAAAGGTAAGACCAGAGGAGGAAAGGGGTCCCCTGAGGTTACCCTGACTGCACAACTCCCTGAAAGCCCACCATGGTGAGGGGCCTCTTCCCAGAGCTTTCAGGAGAGATGCTGCTGTGGCTCTGAGGTCAGGTGTGGGTTGGTGAGAGATGGTGTGCTTTTACTGGCCATGAGTGAGCCCATGAAGATCCAAAGCCCAGCCCAACACTGACGAACTTGCAAGTGCCCCTGTTCTGTGTGGACCAAGTCTAAAAGGCTCTGTAATGACCCAATAATGGCTGGCAGATGCCTTGAAAATGGCTCCCTCCTCTAGGAATCATTAGAAAGCTATTAAGGATGTCTAATTATTTCCTAGTGCTAATAAAGGTGATAATAATCCAGGCAAGTTTTCTCACTTTTACGGAGATAATTAGAAGGCCAATTATTTTTTTATGCACATAAAGGAGTGAAACCTTAGTGACTGTCCTGGCAGCTGTATTTTATTTCACATTTGTGACAGAATCTGCTTTGTAGCACTTCATTATGCATTAACAAGAATCTTGGGTAAATTCCACACTACCAGTCTGCCTCAAGTAAAGGATTAGTCTGAAGGAAGCAGAGAGAGAAAAGAGGACAGTTAATTGTTCCCTAGGACTTTCAGGGCAAGGGGTCCTATTGGCCATGCACTGTACTTTAGAAATTCCCACCTAGCTCTAAGACAGTGGTTCTCAAAAGTGGGCACACATATGAACCACCTGGAGGCTTGTTCACACACCAATTGCTGCCCACCCCCTACAGAGTTTCTGAGGGCAGGTGTGTGTGTGCAAATTGACATTTCTAATAGGCCCCCAGGTAAAAAGCACCACTCTAAAACAAGCACTTCTAACTTGGAGTCCAAAGATCTCTGCCCTCCCTCTCTGCCAAGAGATTAATGGGTAGAGTTCAAAGGGGTCCTTGATTTTGGGGAAAAAACTGATATCTTTATCTTCACTAACTTCTAACTGAAATTTAGATTTTTCTCAAACTGTGAATGTAGAAAACCAGACACAATAGTATTAGCATGATTGCAGGTATTTTCAAATCCCATTACAGTCTTAGCAGGTATCTGCAAATATCTATGCACATCACTGCCTCAAAACTCCGATGGTTATTAGTCCTGCCAGTAACTCTTATTACCTAATCCATTATTGGAGAAGCACATATATTACTGTATCACTACTTTTAAAAAATATTTTGATAACTGCATTTCAAAATGATCAGTTTCCTTTGAGGTCCTCTGTACTTTCTTTTGTGCATTTGAAAACATTATTCAGGCTGCCCAGGAAGGAGAGAAAAGGGAGGCAGGCCCCACAGCACACAAAAAAAGAGTACAAACCTTGTTCTTAGGGTGTGAAATTGATCCTCAAGGGGAAGTCAGAGCTTCCTTCAAGAGAGAGGTTTGAAAGAAATGATGTTAGGGCCTAGACGGGCAAGGAGTGGGGTGGACAGGGAGGCGGCCTGGAGGCAGGGTATGGACAAGACCTCCAGGTTGTTAGCAGCACGGTGCTGAACTGAGAGCTGGAGAAGCCAGCTGGTGCTGTGTTGCTCACACTGTGGGTAGATCAGGCCTCTTACAACACCGCCAGCTCAGTTAGGAATGAGCAGTGACAATAGCAACATTATGTTTTGTTTTGTTTTGTTTTGTTTTGTTTTGTTTTGTTTTGTTTTAGGAAAGCAAGGTACAGGCTTTTATTTAGAAATAAAGTGAGAGAATAGAGCTCCTGGCTCATGCCAGGAGGGGACAAGAGAGCCCCAACATAAGGTTAATATTTAAAATGTTACCAACTTCTATCAGGAGCCACAAGATTTATTAAGAGTTTATGTGTGTGATACACTTTCTTTGGGAGATATGATGCTGGGTATAATTCTATGAAGCGTAGAGACAGCAAGGACATCCATTCAGTAAATGGGGGAGATGAAGCTGGTCACTTCACTCTAAATCCCGCAGTTTGCAGCCAGTTGGAGGAATGGGCCCGTGTTTTTATGGAGTTGGGAGATATGGCCCTGCAATGAAATCCTTCTTTATCCTTCCTACAGGTTAACGGGTCCTGTCACTGTGGTTCCCAGGTACAAATCCAAAGTTCTTCTCTCTGTGGCATCAAAGAAAGAACCTGGGTCTGGAATCATACAGACTTGAGTTCCATGCTGTTTCTGCTCTGTGAATTTAGATGATTTATTTGACTTCCCTGAACCTCAGTCTCTACATCTGTGAAATGAGTATGATATCTACTTTGCAGGGTGGTTGGCACACATGGCAGCCATCTTTATTCACACCTACTTGCTCCAGTGACCCGCTCACTCCTTTTAAATCTCCCTGTGGATGTCCAGTTCTGTGCATTTGTGAACAGCACACCCGGTGTCTCCAGCTAGGCAATAAAGGGCCGGACTGTGCCTCCCCTGGTCATGGGGGGCCAGGGTTGCTGCTGACAGTTGTCTGAACAGAGGAGTTGGTGTCTGGTCAGAGGAAAGATAGCTCCACATAGCAAATCTTCCCTAGAACATTTCAAATCTTTCCAGCATATTTCTTAGCCAGAAACTGTCTGGGACTTGCTTTGATGTTTTTTCCTTCCCCTTCCCCGTGTGTGTTGGGACAAGCCATCCAAGCCTGTGGCATTGAGTGCAGCCCCCATACCCTGCACCCTCCCTCTTTCAATCCACCCACTCTTTTTGGCTCCAGAGAAACACAGGGAGGCTTTGTTCAAGAACTGGGAGGAACTGGCAACGTCAACACCTCCGTGTCCTGCATTCAGACACCTTAATCCTTCTATTTGCCCTGTGTCCCTAGGCAAGTCACCTACCTTTTCTGGGCCTAGGATCAACATATTCTGGGAGAGGGAGGAGACAGTTGCTCCATTTTCCCAAGTGCTCTAGAAGGGGTGATGGAGGATTCAGTTAAAGTTCGGATAGGGTGATGGCTCTGCTGCTGACCCAAGGTGGGCAGGGCTTCTCCACAGTGTCTCTCCCATCAGCCCAGCCGGCCCTTGTTACCTGCTGTCAAAAGAAACAGGACATGGCCCCTAGGCCTTCGGCATGGGAAAGACAGGCTTACACACAAAATTACAGCATGTTGTGGTAAGTGCTGTCCTGGACTTAGGTAAGAACACCCCAGGTGCAGGTGAGCAAGTGATGGATTCTTCCTGGGGTGGGACAGCCAGGCTGGGAGGTGGGCAGCAGGTGGCTGTGGCAGGAGGAGGAGACGGGGGCTCCACTTACTGGGAAATGGGGTGCCGTTAACCAAACTGGGGCTTAGGAGGGAAAGCAGGATTGCATCAAAGGATGAGAAAGAAATAATCCATGTGGATGTAGACATAGCAAACACTGGAAATGGGAAGCTAGAGGCAGAAGGCCAGGGCAAAGCAGCGCCAGACCCAGGGCCCCCCAGGCACTCCTGAGGGAAGAATGTGCCGGAGGATAATAACTGACTAGACAAAATGATAATTCTAATAATTATGATGAATATTATTTAATATTATTTATTGAGCACCTACTAAGTGCCAGGACCTTGTTCTCCTGAGCCCTCAGGGCTGGACCCCTCAGAAGATTTAACCACAAGGCCATCAACAACCATGGGCTGCGCTGCCCTTTTGCTGCCCCCTCCCGCACTGGCTCCGAGCTTCACCAGTGCGAGAAGGACCTCTAGCAAAGAACCAAGAGCAGCAGTGAGAAAGCACAGCCTGGGAAACAAGGTGGACAGCCCAGCAGGCGCCGGCTGCAAGCTCCCCCCACCTCAGCTGGCTGAGGGGAGGCAAGCCGGACAGGCAGGCAGGAAGGGTGGCCGCCAGGAGAGCAGAGCAGGCCTCTCTCCCGGGGGAGCCCACAGGCACCTCTGGCCCCAGTTCAGCTCATTCAGACTCTTCTTGCTCGCTTGAGGAGGGAATTACACGACCCTTTACTGAAGTGGGCTGGGAGGGGGTGGAGGGAGGGGGAGCAAAGAGCACGCCCATTCATTTGTCATATGTGGTTTTTAACTGAGTGCGAACTGCAAGTATGAATCAATAAAACTGAGGAGAATATAAGGCAATTTGGACAATATAAGGACCCCCTTCGCCTTCTCCCTTCACCTCCCGGCTTGGGAGAACAGGGGAGCTGCTGCTGTTCAAAAAGAGAGACTGCAATGGTTTATGCTTACCCCAGACTTCTGTCAGGAGTCCAAGAACCTTAATTTCTCTCAGCCTCAGTTTCCTGATCTGTGAAGCAGGACTAAAAGATCGAGTGGGATAATACGGGTCAAGAGGCAAGCCCAGAGCTTGACTGCGTGGCAGCTGGTGTGTCTCCCTTCCTCCCCCACCCCCTGCTCTCAGCACTGCGTCTGCTCTTGGGACTAGGAGTGAGTGAGGCTGGGCCGTCCAGTTGCTGCTGCTGAGCTGAGGTCCCCTGGTCAGGTCTGGGCATGGGAGTTCCAGGATGAAGACTTTCAAAGGCCAGGAAATCTGGCCTCCACCTTCAGGGTGACTGGTTGCTGACCTCCAATATTTAGAGGGGCACAGCACTTGGAAAAAAGGGAGTCTGGAGGGGCAGAAAATAGACCCATGGAAGGTGCTATAGGGAAGAGTCATTGACTTGGGAGGGAAGAACTCTTGAGAAGCCAATCCCGAGATGGTGTGGGCTGGCTTTGGCTGCAGTGGGTTCTCAGGCATTGGAGGTGTTCAAGCAGAGGCTCGGTGAGGTCAAAGGGACTTGGGATTGGAAGAGGGGATGGAGCGAATGGATGATCTTATACTTCCTCTAATCTGGAGCTTCAAAATCTGTCAAAATAGGGGGCTGCTAAGAGGCATGATTTGAGAAAGATTCTTCACCCACATCTCCCCTCTGTCCATTGCTAATGCCTGAGATTCCTTCATCACAGATGCATTGCTTTGGTTTAAGGCACTGTCCTTTGCGAAATGTCAGACTGCCTGCTTGGTGTCACAGTGATTTATCAGAGCCCTTGTGAAGGTTCTGATGGGGGGAAATAGAAAGGTGAGAATGGGGGACATTTGCATTACCTCAACCTTTTTTCAGGGAGTGAAAAACACCTACTGTGTTTTTAAAGCTCAGTACAGAAGTGGATATAAACACTGTGTGGTTTTTGTTCCATTTTAATCAGTTTTGATTCATACTTTCAGTTTGTACTCAGTTAAAAAAAACACATTAAATGCATCCTCTTATTGCTTTATAAATGCATGCAGCTCTGTATATCAAAAGTAATAAATAAAGGCAATAAAACACCAAGACAATTATAAAAATGATAGCTCAGCTTCAAACATCATCCAATGTAGAACAATAACCCAACAAAATACATAAAAACACCACATATGAAAATAAGTGTGTATATCCAATCCAGCACTGGACTTATACTTGAGATTCTTCAAAAACACAGTTGGACTTTTTAACTCCTTAAAAGGATTGACATAATATAACTTACAGCATCATTGAAGAACCAGGTTCCTGCCCTGGAGGAATTTTCCATTTGATAGGAACATAGTGTGTGTTCTGGGGAAGAGGGAGAAGCTTTGGGGGCAACATATAAAATACGTACTCTGGACTTGAGCAGATACTTGAAATCCTTGTGCACAGCAGCATTATTCCCAATAGCCAAAGGTGGAAAGGGCCCAAGGGTCCACTGAAAGATAAAGGGACAGCAAAATGTGATGTGTGCCTTCAGGGGAATATGATTCAGCCTTAAAAACATTTTGGATACATTCTACAACATGGATGAACCTTGAGGACATTATGCTAAGTGAACTAAGCCCATCACAAAGGGCAAATGCTGTGTGATCCCACTTATATGAAGCACGTACAGTAGTCAAACTCAGAGACACAGAGTAGCATTTTGGCTGCCAGGGCTTTGGGGTGGGAGGATGGAGAGTTACTGTTTAATAGGTACAGAGAGCTTGTTGGGAAGGTGAGAAAGTTCTGGAGACTGATGGTGGTGATGGTTGCACAACATTGTGAATATACTTAATGCCATGGAACTGTGCACCTAAAATGATTAAAATGGTAAATCTATACATGTTTAACCACAATAAAAAAAATGCATGCTCTGGAGTTTAGGGTTCAGAGAGGCTGAGTGAGGAAGGCTCTGGGTTCTGCTTCCAAAAGCAGTCTGCTAGTCTTTGCCATGGAGATCTGTCCACTGCCCTCCAATGGCTGGGGTGGTGACTGGAACCCAGGCCTTGTGTTGAAGGGGAAAGTGGTATCAGTGGGGCCTAGGGGAAGCCAGCAAGGTGTTCCAGGGCAAGCAGTGGGTGGGCGAGAGTGTCAAGAGTGCCAGCAACTGTGAGGAAATGCCCAGCAGCCCCACTCAGTACTGTGCCCAGGGGCCTGGGGTGACAGAGACCTGGATGGAGATGTCACTGAGTGGAACGTGGAGTGGACAGGTTTCCAAGGGGGCAGCAGGGGCAGCTGGTGGAGGGTAGGAAGTTCACTGGGACAACATCTTGGAAGTATCCTCCCATTAGGAAGGGGTCTTCAGTATCCAAAAAGGTATCCTGGGGGCAGTGGAGGCTCCAGAATTCCTATGAAGGCAGGGCATAGGGCAAGCATTCTTTCGGTATCTTCATAGTAGGATTATTTGGTGCCTTACTGCCGCTGGATGGAGCAGCAGGCTTTGCACCATGACAGAGGCAGGAAGACGGCTTCTGAGTCAGCACAAGGAAGAACTGTCTAGAACAACTAGAGCTGGATCGGGCTACCTTTGGAGGTGGTGAGTTCCCTGTTACCAGAGGTGTTCCAAGGCGAACTGTCCTCTGCAGACTCGGAGCGCTTTGGACAGTGGGCTGCATGGTTAAGAGAGGGGGCAGGAGATCCCCAGAAGAGGAGGTATTGTCTGAAAGAGTGGCTGCGGCTTTTTCAGAGGAAGCCACTAATCCTTGCAGGGAGCCTGTCTGGCCCAGGGCACTAGATAATCCCAAACTGCCATTCTGGGGTTTCCTTTCATCCTGGTGCCTGGCGCAAGGGGCAGGGCAGCAGAGCCGTTCAGACACTTCCTGGCAGCGGCGCTGGGCGGGAGCAGACAGTCTGGCTCCCTGTACCTTTGCCCTAAATGCTGGGCTGGGGAGGAGGATGGCGCAGAAAGGAAATGTCACCGTTATCCTCTCGGGGACTGCTTCAGAACCCAGGAGCTGGTGGACCTGGACAGACCCATGGGGAAGGACTTGGCTCCTGGGATACAGCAGGCACAGGGGTGCAGCCTATGACGCAGGCAGGTCGGGTCCTGGGCCAAGTGAGATGACAGTTTGCTTTTTGTGTCTTCTAACCTTTGGAAAAAAGGCCAGATTCTACAGAGAGCACTCAATTTGTAGGAGTTTTTGGACACAACACCACACAGCTCAGCACTTGGATGTTACGCCATGGTGGGATTTAAGGTAGGACTGAGTGCCTAGGTGAGGGAATCTTCAGAGGCAGAGTGATTCTTCTGACACTGTTCCACCATAGCTCTCTGCCTGTCCCACCTGGGAGGCTATCCGGCCCATAAGACAAACCCTGGGACTGCTAGTCAGCACTTCCTGGGCAGGAAGGTGTGTGCACATTTGAGAGTCCCAAGTGGAGCCACACATCAGAATTGCCTCCATGTCACACTAAGAATACTGACCCTTACCCATCAAGCTGCGTCTGAGGATCATCTCCTGTAAAAGAAGATTCTGTAGCAAATGGACAGGCCCAGGAACAAGAGCTGGGCAGGGAAATCACTGTCCTGCTGTAGGCTTCGCTCTGCAGGTTAAGGCTCAGGTGGCTGTGGGAGGACTTGCACACTGAGTTTATGAGCATCCCACATTAACATGTACTGTGTGCTATGCCAGCTACTGCGGACCTGCCATCTGGAGAGACACACCGCACACAGCTTCATGGGACAGCCAGCAAACTGATCATTTGTGAGCCACCACTCCTGGGCCCAGCATACACCCACACCCCAGCCAAGGTGCAGGGGCGGCCTCAGTGGGAATCAGTGAGTTTCCCGGGACTCACTACCCCTTCCTCCAACCTCCGCCCTGCACTCTCCCAGAAGCTCCTCCCTGTCTGCTCCAGTGCAGGCATCTGTGGCTGGGTCACTGCCCAAGCTGATGAGTGTACAGAGAACCCAGCAGGGGCTGTTTCCTCCTAGTGACAGGCAGACAGGAGGGGGGAGTTCAAGTGAGCTGTAATGTCAGAGCATGTACAGGTCTGTCTCACTCACTTCTCTGTGGCAGGCTTGCTAGAGGACCTGGTCCTCAGGTAAAAGGTGAAGGTCAGAGGGGGCCCAAGGAGTCATTTGGAGAGCCCATGCATGAGCAGGACTGTGAGCTGGCTGCCTGCCCACAGCAAGGGTGGCAGGGGGCTGGAGAGGATTGAAGCTCCCCCCGACCCTGTCCCTAAACCTTGGACCTTTGGCTCAAGGATGATTAGAAGGGCAGAATTGCTTTAATCTGGTAGCTGCTAATCAAGGATCCTCTCCATCAAATTCTGAGTATTGATGATCTGGTGAACCAAGAGCTCACGTCTCTCCCTGGCCTTCCACCTTCCTCTCCTCAACCCCAGTGCTCATGTACACCACTCACACTCTAATTCAAGTATCCATCATTTCCTGAGTTCTGCCTATGTGCAGGCTCTGCTACACCCTGCACATGCGTCCCTGGACCTTCATCACAATAGCCTCCTTCCTGGGTCCACTTCTCTGACCTCCAGGACAACCTTCTCTTGGTTTTCCTCCTATCCCTCCAGCAGCTCCTTCTCAGCCTCTTTGGCTGGTTCCTCCTTGTCCCCCTGGCACATAACAGTTGGAGTGCTCAAAGCACCCTGTTCCTTTCCTTTCTCTGCCCACTCTCTCCCTTGGTGGGGTCCTCCCACCCCGGGGCTTCAGACACCATCTGTATATAATATGCTGACAGCCTCACCCCAGATGTTCACTTGGCTCACCTCCTGCAGGTCAGCTCACGCCTCCCTTTCTCATGGAGGCCAAAGCTGACAACCCTATTTTTTGCCCTGACTTCCCAGCCTCCCTTCCTGGTTCCCTTCCCTTCTCCTCCTTTTTTTTATTCCTATATCCTTGTGGCCCTCAAACACACTATATGTTTTACTAAGTTTTCATGTTTCTTTCTTATTGTCCATCTTCCTCAGCATGAGGACACAGATCCTTAGCCCCTCTATCCACTGAAGTAGCCCAAGTTCCTAGAACCATGCCTGGTGCACAGTGGATGCCTACTAGACAGAACCGAATAACTGACAGAAGCTGGGTCTCAGGCCAACTGGAAGAATTTCATAGCCACATATGAAACACAATGGTAATATACCCACAATGCTATCAGTCTCACATGAAGTTTCTTGCTTAAAATGTTGTGTCTATAGAATCTTTACACCTTTTGTAGTTGGCTTGGATGTCTCAATCATTGGGCGTACTTGGGAAATTTGGGGGAAGTGTGAGATTCTAGTTTAAAATTTGGTTTTAATCTTTTATGAACATTACATTAGGGAACTGTGGATACATTAATAAAATATATATTCATTGTGAGTTTTGCAGATTTCTTTTCATATTTTGGAGCCAGAATATATTTCTGAGATCTGAAACATTGTCACTGGTCTTAGGCTGTATGACCTTGATGCCTACAGAAAAAATGGTCTGATGATGTCAGTGATGGAGCTGAAGAGTGAACCAATCCTACTCGCTAATGGGACGGCCCTATACCCCCAATTCTAGAGATGCCTGCAATCCTGAGCCACCTTCTGCTTTCTGAATAACTCACTCTCCAGTCTCCATGAGGCCCTCTGGGCAAACGTCCTCAGACTCTTAGAGGTCCAGCCTCATGATCAAGACTTTTTCACATGCTCCTTCACACAGGCATCTGTACCGTCAACCCTGGTTTCTGACAAGGGTATGATTCTCTGACTCAAAAGAACCCCACAAATCCTCTCCAAACTCCAGTTCCTATTTTCCCTGTCATTTCTGCAGGCAGGATTGCTGGAGGGACCCTGGTCCTCCTCATTACCTTCTGACCTGGGACCCCTTCAGTACAAGCTATGCACATATAAATGGCTTCTTCTGCAGTCAGTATGAAGCTCTGCAAGGCTGCAGTTTTTCTCTGTTGGCCCAGTGTCCTGACTGTAAGAAGCTTGGCATCCAAACAGCACTGGCCTGTCTCATGAAGTTAGGAAGGTGCCTCCCCAACCCCTAACGTAGGTTCCCATTCTACCAATGCTGCTAACACAGACTCATGCCAAGCCCCAGAATGCTGGCAGCCCCCCAGTCCCCTTCCTGGGTTCTGTGGGATTCTTCGGTTTGGGCTCTGAGCTTATACCTCTCATTTCAAGTTAACCTGCACTCACTCTGCAGCTGTCCTCACCCTCTTTGGGAAAACCCTGGTTCTGGCTGTTTCTGTTCAAACAGGCCGTTTCTTCTGCATTTCCCTTGTGGAATGCAGGTTGTGGACGTGCTACATCTCAGTAATCTTGCAGGCATGATTCTCCTACACCATGAGGCTCCCTGCCCTCGGGCCTCCAGGAAGCCCCATCCTACCTTCTGTCTGTCCCTTTTCCCCACCTGAAGTCCTTGTCACTGGAGTTACATGCAACATGTAGTAAACAAAAAAATAAAGAAAGAAAGAACATGAGCCTCAGAGGTGTACAAATTTAAGTTTCAATTCTGAATGGGCTGCTTGTTATCTCAGGGACCTTGAGTGTGTCATTTGGCATGTGACTCAACCTCTTTGATCTTCAGGGTTTTTTTCATTAGTCACATGGGTTTAAACATTTTTATATCTTAGAGGCTCTGTGAAAAACAATTCACCTAAAAAACTTGGACAGCTCCTGGTACTAGTAACTGCTCACATAAGGCATCTTCCCCTGGCCTGGCCTTTCTGCTGCCTGTCTAATACCCACAAGTGCTGTTTTTGAGGGAAGGGGTTTGGCTTCCATCTTAATTCATGCTGTCTTTCAACTCAGGCCCACGTATGTCACCCACAGCCAGTGCACTGATTCCACCTGCCTTCGATCTTCCACCAGCCCTTATTAGAGTTCTGCTGAGTTCCTTAGTGGGACGATGTGGTGGGGATGCTGGGGTGGACCCCTCATAGGCCAGGGCTCACTATGACCTTGTTCTGGGCTTGCTCCATGAATTCCCCCAAAGCACCCCCTCTTCTGTCCCCATTACTAGCCCATCTTCTATGGTCAAGGGAAAAGTGAGAGGCTGTGTCTTTCCAACATTTTCACATTAATCCTGAGACTTATAGAGACAGTGAAGTCCCACAATGCTCCTCCTTAATAGAAGTCAACACTGTACAGTTTTCTACTTACAAATAAGTCAGCATTTGTGCACCACTCTGGCAATTTCCCCAGATTCCTGTAGGAATGCCTGCAAAGAACCTTCTTTTCTAAGAGCATCAGCAATGGTCTTGACCTCTGTTTCATCAGATATCAGATTTCAGAGATGACTGTGACATCATTTAGCACTTGCTTATCTGGTTCAAAGGCTATAGATATTTCCCCTCCTCTGGAGGGAGAAGAGGAAGAGAACCCCATTTCTGAAGACTTGGGAAGTTGTTTCTCCTCCAGCTGGCATGGGATGTGGGTGACTCTGCAAGCAGAGGGTGGATGAAACTGGTGGTTCTCTGGCTTCTGCAGCCCATCACCCCCTGTGCAGATGCAGACCCCCTCACTGCTGCTTTCATCACGGTAGAGCCCCTTTTCCCACAAGCAAGTTACCACCAACGTGTGAGCCTAGGGGAAGAAAATCTTAAGCTCTTCTCCAGTAGGTGCCAGAAACAAAAGTATATACCTCAAGCCCTCAGGTACCCACCTCAGCAGAGCGACCTGGGTGCTACAGGCTCTGGACCCACCTCTCAGCACCCAACCCAACCCTATTTCTCTGGAGAGGAACCAAATTAAACAGAACAGCCTCAAAATGAGAAATTGCAAAAAGACAGTCTGAGGGGAAACGACAGGAGGCAGTCCCTCATTCTGCTCTAGGGCTGGGGACAAAAAAGATAAGGGTTCATACCCTTTGCATCCTGTGACCCTCAGGCTCACGGGGGCCCAGATGGCAGAGATACCCCATCGTTCTCACAGGGGCCACTGAATCATCTCAGATGACTGATCTCAGCTACCCCTGTTTCCCACATGCTAGAAACTTTTCAGATCTTTTGAGACAATTGAACACCAATATTTCTCAAGGTTCTTTCCTGCCAACAAATTCTGTTTTATTCCAGGGAAAATGGGATTCTAATAAAAATGCTTTATTTGTTTATCGTATATGTGTCACAGTTATAACCTGCTTACTGTCTGCGCATTCCTTTTCATCTCTAACCACCCAACCTGGGCCTTGCTGCAGAAGGGATGATCTGCAGGCCCACCCTGACCAGGCCGATGCAGACGGAGCAGGGGATGGAGGCGGCGGCCTCTGACTCCAAAACACATGGCACTCGACCCTGCTTTTCCCTGTTCATCAGTGGGTGAGGCACATTTTCACGAGAGGCGCCCCCACCCCTGCTCTACCAACAAACCCAACACATAGTCAACTCAAGCTTCTTAGAGTCTGCCCACGCAGTACGAACACTGGGGACCGAGTGAGAAAGGTGAGGAGAACCTGAGGCAGAGTCAGGGCCAGGCCAAGGCTGGCGGTATCGCTGCTTCCCAGGCCGCCGGGGAGGAGGTATTCCGTTTCCTGAGTTGTTCTTGTCCCATTTCAATTTGAACAGATGGAAATACAGTTCAATGTTTCAACATCATTTGCCTTTCTCGTGCTAAAATATTGATAAGTGCTGTCCAGGCTGCTGCCCCCGCGGTTCTAAGCAGTAACTGGAGCATGATGTGTACTGAAGTGAGACACGGCAAAGCCTTTAACGAGTGTTTAAAATTCTTGGAATAATGCTCAACGCCGGCTTAGCTCATTCGGCTCCAGAAAACCTCCCCCACCTGGCCTGGCCGCCTCCTAAGCCGCAGGAGGAGCGCGAGCGGGGCCCGGACCCCCTGCTGGTGGCAATTAGTGTGGCAGCTGCTCGTCTTCAGGATGAGAAACAAAGCAGGAGGTGCCCGCATCTGCCGCTGAGCCAGGCGGGGAGCAGACACTCTCAGGGGGGCGAGGGACACGGGATGCTGGCTCCTCCGCCACAGGGGCCTGTCACCGGGAACTCAGGTCCCAGAAAGAGGGCCACTGGTCAAGGCTCTAAAGAAAGTCAGGTGAGGGAAGGGCTGGGAAGGGCAAGGGGAAGATGGATAGGGTGGGGGTATTGGAGAAGAAAGAGAGGAGAAAGAGGAGGGAAGAAGAGGATGTTGTCAGGAACAGAAAAGCCGCAGGGAAGAGCTTAACAGGCCCTGAATTTGTGCCTCTGGGAAAAAGGAACAGCCCTCATGAGGAAACTGAGGCCCCTGGTCTCAGCCTGTGGCACCGGAGTCCTAAAACACTCCTTTTCAAAGGTGAGCCATGGCAAGGCCCCCAGACCAAGGGCTAAAAGAGCCCCACTCAGTGCGCCTGGGGGTCCTCAGGTGATGACCTCTCCGGGTCTCAGCTCCCCACGTGGACACAGGTGATCTAACTGCAGAGATCTCTGCAATGTTAACTTTCTCTTCTGGGTTTCAGATTTGTGATTTTTTTAAAACTCTTTATAGATCTTTGTGGGATCATTCAAAAGAATGTCCTACAAGAAGATCACTTAAATCAGATCACAGGGAGATTCAGGAGTGATCCTGTCAAGGCACCCGTCAGGGAGAAAGCAAGGCTGAGCCCTAGAAAGCTGTAGGGTACCCTCAGAAGGAATTCTGGGATGGTAGTTATATGTGACTTAAGTCACTGTAATTCGCTGCCACCAACTGAAAAATCATGGAAATGATTACTGTAGAATGAATAGTACTTGCAATTGGGGAGACAGAATAGGAAATCCACAAAGGGTTGGAAAAGAGGATCTGATAATTACGCTCTGCCTCTGTCTTCCATAAAATAAAATTCAATGAAGTCTGTAAATATAACAGTCCTATTTTCTGAGACAAAAAAAAAAAAGAAGGGACATGTGATCTGACACACAACAGGACATTAATGGGAAAAAACAGGAGGGTGTATAAAACTGAATGGGATGGGATGGGTCAACCAGGACTCACAGCACAGTGATTGTGAATGGAGTGACAGGGCAGGCCGAGGGGCCCCAGAGACCCACCTGGGTAGCACTGTCAGACCAATCTTTATAGAGGAGGAACTGTCTAAGAATTGCTTCAGGCTCTGAAGAGACTGGCAGCCGCCTCATCTTATGCTCTATCCAGAAGTCATCCAGCTGACCAGGAAATACCCTTCCTGGAAGCACAATAGGAGGATTCACACACACCCGCTCCAGGCACCTTTCCTCACCTCTGCCACGTTCCAGCTGCTGGCCCCAATCCCTCAAAGAGCCTGCCCATCACCCAAACCAATTTCCATGTGGGCTGTTTCTGAGACCAGCACAGTCACGTCGGGCTGAGGCCCTGGCAGTGGGTCGGTCCCTGTGGGAACAGGGCTCTGCCTGTGATTGCCCTCCCCATCTTCCTGCTGCAGAGGGTGTTAAATTTATCTGCAGGAGTCAAGGAGCCCCACCTTCAGGCAGTCGGCTTGGGCACCACAGTGGGGAAAAGGCCAGCCCCGGTGAGAAGAGAAAGATGGGGAGTCCTAGGGCGGCCAGAGTGAGTGGAGCAGCGGTAAGGGCAGATGACAGAAATAGTCTTTATCTCTGAACTTTGTGGAATGTGACCAACTGAGGAGCCAGTCTGATCACCATGCTCCCTGGCAGATATCATTGCCACCAACTTTATAGAGCAGGAGGGCAAGAGCATAGACAGGTGAAATGACAGCTTCCCTTCTACACAATGTCAGCTCTGTGAGGAATGCAAGCCCAGTGATGCCCCTGTGCGTCGAAATCTTATTAAATGCATGTCAGCGTGGGTGGGGCCCAAGACCCTGCGTTCCCTAAAAGTCCCCAGGTGGTGCCAGTGCTGCTGGGACAGCCCCAAACCCACCTCCACTCACCCACAGACCGAGTGGCCAGGTCCAGAGCAGTGTTTTCTCATCTTTCTTCTTCATAAAACTCACCGGAGAGTTTGATTCCAAAAGGACTCGGGCTGTGACTGACATGAGCCTCGGGGGCCCCTAATGGTCAAGTACCTGTGGGAAATGCTGCAGGGTCCAGAGGCAGGGCCTTCTTCACTGGCCTCCCGGGTTCACCGGGTGCCCTTGCGCAGCAGGAGGAGGCCGGCACTGGCCCTGACACTGCTTCAGCACTCAGCCGTAGGCAGGCTCCTTCCCACCTCTCTGCCTCCACTTTCTCATCTGTGACATGGGAACCCATAACCAAAGCCTAGGGCACACGGCAGACATGATGGGAGATGCTGGACAAGCAGCCTGGGAGGAGGAGGCTGCGTCCTCACACAGGCAGGAGAGAGGTGGGTGAAGGGAAAGGCAACAGAAAGGGTGAGGGGAGCATGGCAGGGTGGAGAAAGCCACGGTGTGCTGGGTGCAAATGAGCTGAGCTCGGGGCACACTGCAGCCTTCCCTTACCCACCCCACCCCCAGCATGGAACCAAATGACCAAAGAAGAGAGTAAAGGGAGCGCAGATGAGAGGGGATTTCAATGTGGAGACCTAGACCCTACCCATCACAAGTCTGCTGAGCCCATCCCTTGGGCCCCCCTATCACAGAGGAGCAGAGAAGCAGTATTGGGGAACAGGGGGCAGGGAGACACTGAAGCCTCTGAAACGGAGTGGAGGAGAGGAGGGCAGAGCTGGCCCAGAGTCAGGGTCTCAACTGGACATAGCATCTACCACGTGGCTGGGCAGGAGATGCCCAAGAGCTGAACACACTCTACCAGCTTCCCACTGACTCACCCTGCCCCAGTCCCAGCCACCACCACCCCATTTCAGAGCTGCCACCATCACACCTGTGTTCTCTCTATAGGCAGGTACGGAGCACCCACTGTATAGCAGGCATTGGAAAGGTGCATCATCTCATTCACATCCCAGCAACCCTGGCAAGATATACGCTAGTGTACCCACTTTACAGATGAGGGGGTGGACAGAATGCCGAAGGCTGCAGAGCTTTACAAGGAACTGCTGAGATTCAAAACCAGGCCTCTTGCTGTAACATTTCTGACCACCACAGATCAGCGTCACTCTGAAAGCAGGTTCAAACATGGGCCCCAAACTCAAAGGACACAGGAATATATTTACCCTTTCCCTATTTAGGGTGGTGATCTGGGCTTGTGACACATGTGTGGGGACCTTTCACAGAGAGGTATTGGCTTACAAAAACTCCCGTTCTAGGCTCCAATGCTAGCTAGATTTATTTGATGGGAATGGGCTTGCTAAGTGTACGGGCACATAGCGGTTTTGTAAGACATGCCAAACACAGTGAGTCCTTCTTTTCTTGTTTTTCCTTGTGAAATCCATTTCCTCACCTTGTACCGCTTGGGACACACTCATTAACCAGAAATTACCATGCAAAGCCAGTTCAGCCCATCTGTCCATGTGGAGGAAATGGAATGTCAATTTGAGCACATATATTTTTCCTATTTTTACAATAAGATAAGTGGGTATGAAGATATGTGTTTAAATGGATGGCTTTTAAATTCAATAAAGAACCTAAGAGAGACAGTAGGGTTGTTCTAAAATTTGCCATAATATTATGGGTGCATCTAGAACCAGGGAAGAGCATTGAGCACTACTGCCCAAACTGCCTCCAGGCAAGGATGTTCTAAGTCTCAACTGCAGGTACTTCAGTAGACAACACCTTCGAGACCACCCCCACTCGGACCACACTCACCAGGGCAACAGGCCCCGCCCCTCCTTCTCTTGCCCTGGCCTGTTAGCACTTCCTTCTTACAAGCTGCCTGGTGGCTGCCCTTACATCTGACCCCAGAGAGGCCTCCTGCTGGCCCCAGGCTATCCCACCTTGCCCAGACAGTGCTCACCTCCGCTCCACTCCCTTCCAGGGACCTCTGTGGCTCCAGGTCAGCATGTCCTACCTGAGTCACTGGTTGACTCCTTTAGGCACATTCTGTGACAGACTCCTAAATGCCTGGGCTCTTTGTCACCCTCAGCTGATGTTTATCACTCCCTCACTCATCTGTTCAACAAATACTTGCCAGGCTTTGTGTTAGGTGCTCTGGGCAACACAAAGAAGCATTCAATACTGCCCCATCCCCAGGCTCGTCAGGGAATTAAGCCATGCACCCAAATCCCTATAAGGTGGCCAAGTAGAATGTGGTCACGGACTCCTGGCGACCAGGTGTCTCAGTGAGGGCACTGTGTTTATCTGGCCCTGTCAGCACTGTCCTGTAGCTGCTCCAGCCTGAGTCAGTCACTCCTGCTAGTTGAAAGCCCCAGGTCCTCTCTGGGTCATCTGCAGGGTTGTTTTCTCTGCCTCTGGACAGGCCAGAATGACACAGGGCTCCTGCAGTCAGTGTTCCAGCTCATGTTATACCCCTACCCTATCTCTAAGCTGTTCTTCCATGACTCAGGTGCCCAGATGTTCCAGGAAAGCACAGCTCCAGACTCCCATCGATCCACATTTTTAGTGTTACAGTACTTTAAATAAACATCAAACCAACACAGCCGATGTTCTCACAGAGAACCAGGGCCACAGGGGAAGTCCTGCCATAGAAGGAAGTGCTGTACAGCCACAGAAGGAGATGAGCCTCGTGGGGATGGAGCAGCCTTACCTGGAGAGACAAGGGACCTGTCTTCATGCTGACAACCTGTCTCTGATGAAGCCTGCGGGAAAGGAGCTCCAGAATTATCCTGAAGCCAGGCCTTCCCAGAGCACCCCCCAAAGCTCAGGGCCCCCAGCCACTTCCTTACAAAGGACGCCACCCCTAGGCCCCTTTATGGAGCCTAGGAGAAGAGGAGCCATCCGGATGGAATTCTTCATCCCCCTGCAAGCCCTCACTGGGATGGTGAAGACTGGCGAGCATCCTGTAGTTCTCCCAGCCCTTCCATTTCCTTAGCTGTAAAGAGGAGGTGAAAATACTGATAGCCCAGGATGCTAGGAGGATTAAAAGAAAGACCATGGAAGCACTGAGGGCACTTGGTGCCCAGTGCCTATGAAGTAGTCAACCCACATCCCCCTTCTTTCCTTTGGGCTGTGTCTCTCGGATAAAGGTTAAAGCTTGAGGCATTTACCTGTGCTTTATAGTGGAGACAGACTATTCCCCAGGGCACCCAGTGGTCACACTAGTGGACACCTGGCTGTCCCCAGTCTGACCTAGAGGACAGAGTCCCACATTTCCCTGTGTCTGGGGAAAGGTGAAGGCTGGTCCAAGCAGACAGTCCAACTCTGGGAGAGAATGGCTAGTAAAAATGAGAGCTGAAAGTCCTCACCACAAGAAAAGAAATGCTGTTAACTATGTATGGGACAGATGTCAGCTAGGCTGATTGCAATCATATCTATAAATATATGCAAATATATAATCATTATGTTGTATACCTGAAATTAACATAAAGTTGTCAATTACACCTCAATAAAAAATGATAAAATGAGAGCTGGTGCCGGCCGGGGGTTGGCTCAGCAATTCAGTTAGAGATCTGAGCTGAAGAATCACAGACTTTCTGCAGGGACCCTTTTTGATTTTTCAACTTTGAAGCTTCAGGAACCAAACCTCTTCTTTCCCTGAAGGCAAAGGCTGTACCTTCCCATTGTCCCCAAAGTAAAAAGAAAAGGCAGAAGGCACAGAGAGCAGGAGTGGGGAACCACACGGGGAGGGGGGAGGACACCCAGCTGCCTGCCCCTCACCCCCAGCTGCCCCGTCAGCCTTCGGATCACCAGGCAGGACTCTGCTGTCACCACCACCCCTGGCTCCACATGCTGGCAGATCCCCTGTGTCCCGTCCTATGTGGCTTCGAGCCCCAGTTCTTCTTTTCATCCGGGGTCAGGTTAGAGTTGTTCTAAATGGACATAAGGGAAATAACAGAGTATGCAGGGTGCGTGCTGGGGAGTGTTGGGGCCACCTGGGGGGTTCAGTGCTGGGGAGGAGGCCCCTGAAAGCTGCAACAGACAAGGACACTCAGCCCAGGTGACTTTTCCTTCTGCAGCCACTGGCAGGCTGGGCTGACCAGGGCACTGGGAGCCAGCGGGACTTCCCCGTTGACCTCAATCCCCCTCTCATCAACTGATAGATAAACAAAAGTGGTATATCCATACAGGGGACATTCTTCAGCAATAAAAAGAAGGAAGCATGATAGCTACAAATGGGTGCATCTTGAAACATTGGGTTAAGTAGGAGCAATTCCAGTTACAGGATGTGTCCAGAACAGGCTTGTCCGTTGAGACAGAAAGTAGCTTAGTGGCTGTCAGGGGCTGGCGGGAGCAGGGGAGGGGAGCGTGGGGGGCACCTGCTTAATGGGGATGGCTTTCCTTTTGGGGTGATGAAAATGTTCTGAGATTAGGTAGTGGTGATGGCTGCACCACACTGGGAATGTTCTGAGCATCAATGGTTGTACACTTTAAAATGGTTTAAATGATGATGAACCTTAACGTTATGTTGTGTGTACTTCACCACAATTAATAAATGCAAAACAAAAACAAAAACCCTTATCAGGCCTTGAGTATTTCCTCCTTCACCTCCATCCTTCTAGCCCCTAACCTATTTAGAAGGAGGAGTTCTCATGCTTGCTCGAGTGAAAAGGGAATTTTAGATTTCTGCTATTTCTGTTGTTGAGGAGGTAGTATCCACTGGCCAAAGCCCACCAAGGACAGCCCCACAGGGCCTTGGCAGAGGCAGTTAAGTGTCACCCTCAGGCCAAATGTCCCTGGACTAAGATTGACAAATGTCTATCCAAGCCCTCACCTAACCCAAGTGGCCCCCAGCCATAAAACAGAGAGGCTGCTCTACCATGTCTCAAGCCCACTGTCATCCAGATACAGAAGGGCAGGCAGGATGGAGCCCATGCTCATGGGATTTAAGGACTGCTTGGAGGTTTACCTATAAGCCCATGCTACAGCTCACCAGGTCTGAACAAAGCCCAGCGCACTCCAGGCTGGCCAGGCCTGCTGCTGGAGACAGGTACAGGTGACCACAGGAAGCCTGTATCGCCTCCCTCCTTACAGATAGCCTGGAACTTCATGAGATGGTTGTGGACCTAACCTGGCCTGGCAGCCACCAGGCCCAGCTGTGCCCAGTAGAACCTACACTGATCTGAATGTGCATGGAGGAGAAAGTGTGTTTGGAGACAGGGATCTGGGCCTGGGCCTGTCCTACAACTGGATGGCAGGAAGACATGAAGAAAGATAAATTACCCCAGAGGGCCCTGTGACTCCTCTGGCTCCTAATCCGAGAGGCCAGGATTTATCTGCCTTCTCTACCTTGTATAGAAATCAAGACCCTAGCCCCTGGGGCTGTCCAGGATGCCACTGGCTTGGCTGGGCTGGCTCTGTGACCCTGTTCCACAGCTTGACCTACCCTTCCTGCGGACTTTACTCTTCATGGTTTATCCACCATGTTATTTACATTCCAACTGTCCCAACTTCCTCTCCCACCATGAACCTCTTTATCTTTAGACAGTGCAGATTCATTCCAATAGACTACAATCCCTTTCCCAAAACCCTCGGGGTAAGATGTGTTTGGGAATTCAGAATTTTGGAGGTTTCCTGAAAGTACATATAATAGTGCATATATGACATATTGCACAATACCACCTGAGTGTAAAGAGCAGTACCTGTAATCAAACATTGATATTTCCACAGTGAAACATCTGTTATCCACGTCAAGTGGGATAAATACAGGTTATACATAGCTTCACATCAGTTTAGGTCAGGTTGTGCTGCCAGAGTTCTGGCAGCAAACGTACCAAACAAATGAGCAAAAACAAAGCTTCCTGCATTTTGGATTTGTAGAGAAGAGATTGAGGATCAGTATTTATGCTGTACAAGAAGGGACCAGGCAAGCAAAACTATCTTGCAAAAACGAAGAGCCTGTAATGGCTCCCCTGCCCCACCCCCAGACAACCTCCACTCTGAGATCACCTGGCAATGGAGCCCTTAGGCATCATTTGGGAGTCTATTAGATAGAGTACTGGGTCACACACCAGCTGTGTGCTTAAGGCCAGAGACTGAGCCATGGGAGTCTGTTTCCTTATCTCTTTAAATGGGGAAAGAAGTGATTCCAACAGCTCCTTTTACCTCTGACATTTTATAATCCTACTCCATGCATTAGCCAAAGCTAGCCATACTGCTCAGAGCGAGGCACTATCTGTCTTCACCATCAGACTAAAGAGCACCCCACAAAAACAGCTGTTCCTAAGGCCTTGTCCCACATGACTGTCTTCCCAGTCCCTGGATTGTCCTTTCCTCCTCACCAGCCAGGAAAACTCATACTTATGGGTTAAGATCTGCTTCAAATGCTCTCCTCTGGGCTTCCTCTTTGTTTCTACTTCAGTATGGCCATTGAAAGCAGTTTGTGTATTGCATTTCTCTGCTTCCACTATGATTGTGGGGGCAGAGTCTGCACTGCCATTCGCTGTCCGGGAGGTGTAACACGGTGCCTGGCACAATGCAGGTGCTCAGCAAGCAGTTGTGGAGGGGGTGAGTGGGTTCCAGCCAGACTATCATCACAGAAGTGGAGCCCTACACTCCATGCTGCATATGCCCTGGGAGCATCTGCAGGACAGGAAGTTAGTGCAGGAGAAAGGAAGCATTGGCATGAGATACATATTGCAAGTTCAAGTGGGCAGCATTAAACAGTAAGACCAGAAGGAGCCAGAAAGGCGAACCCTAATCCCACAGGCCACAGGTTGAAGGTCCTACAGATGCAAAATTGCAAACTTTGATATAAGACAGGGTTGGTCTATCGCAGACGCCTTTAAGAGTAAGAGGCTATTCTACGGAAAGAAGCTCTGGGAAAACCCAAGCAGAAAAGCAAAGGGTCCCAAGGGTAGTGGGCTCACCGCGCACAGCCTGCACAGCCAAAGCCCAGGGAGCAGAGGGCTGGGGCGCTGCGCGCTAGTGCCGCGAGATGGCAGCAAAGAACTGCCAATGGCCCAGAGCGAGCGCTGCCTTGCGATTGCGACCTGGTTCGGTTCACCACCTGTTGGCGCCAAGCGAGAGGGGAAGATCAGCCGCCCGCGTAACCTAGGGGTCGAGGGCTGAGTGCCCCGGCGTAACCTAGGGGTCGAGGGCTGAGTGCCCCGGCCAGGCTCTACAGTCCCCGGAGGCTGGAGAGGAGTCTTCCTCGGGCGTCCAGCTAATAAAATCTCCTGAACTGGTGTCTGGAAACTTATGGAGGGATTCTTGGAATCTAGGTGCCGTAATCCACTCCCCTCCTCTGCTCTCCGCTACCCTCCAACCCCCGGGGGAATGGATCCATCCTCCGCTCCCCCACCACACCCGGCTCGCTCTGCAAGCGGGCTCACGCCAGGACTCTAATGCGGGAACACAGCCGTGGTCGGCCCTCACCCTTCCCCACAAACCGCCCTCCGTTCCCACTCACACGCAGCTCAGGCTAGGACCTGAGAACGAGTGCGGAAGTTGAGGCTTCCCGTCCTGCTCGCTCCTACCTGTCACATACAATTACTAGACACGTGCGGGCGCGGAGTCACACACGCACACACTCGCACGGACTCGCCCTGGTCACGCGCACCTCCCACTCTCCCGAGGAGCAGACGGGGGCAGCAAGGTGATCTCCAAGCTGGCTCGAGGCTCTGAAGCCGCCGCCTCCTCTGCGTGGAAGTGCCTGTTGCAGCCTGGAAAGCCTTCCTTAATGCCCTAATGGCTCAGAAGGAAGATGTCCGCGCTGGCCTGTCTGGATCCCGGGAGCCCAGGATGAGGAGGACGCGCGAAAACAGTGGGACGCTGCATGCACAAATTTGAGCAGAGTCTGCCGGGCAAAGCCAAAGACTATCCAGGTGCGTGGAGAGGCACGCGTGGCCTGGGTCTCCTGCTCCATCTCGGACCCTGGGGAACTCTTTTGGGCGGACATCACTGATTCACTTAATCTGCTGGTCACTGGTCACTCCAGCTACTCCTGGAGGACCTGCCAGGCCTGGGGCCTCAGGAGTGTGTGTGTGCAAGCTTTTGCCATCCTCCCTCACTCTACCACCCCCTCAGAGAGGATGTTACTGCGTTCTGGAACTAAAGCAGAAAGTGGTGGGCAGGGGAGACCTGGCCATACCAGACTCCTACTGGGTAGGGGATGGGTTTTGGAGCAGGTGCACCAGTCTAACTGGCTGGTGGAATCCAATGACAGATCCCTCTGTGGAGCACATGTGAACTTTCTGAAAGGCTTATGTTTCTAGGAGAAGCAGGGTCACAGAGTGAGATCTGAGACCAAGTCACAGATCCACGAAGAGGGGACGAATAGGGAGCCCACAGGTCATCGAGTCCTTCACCATTCCTCCTTGGGAATGTCTCTAAGGGACTCTGCAGCCATAGGGTCAGGCCCTCTTCACTTCTTGCCTGCCTGTTAGAATAGCTTCCTAACAGGCCTTCCTGTCCATAGACCCACTTCCTTCAGCCGAAGTCCTGAAGCAGAGCCCTGGGTATAACCACTTAAGTTCTCCAGAAAGCCTTATTTGGCTCCCTAGTGCCACACAACTTGTCTGACCTTGTAGCTGAACCCCACTCTCCTCTGACTCAATTGCCAGCTTTCTTATGCACCCAGGCCCCAGGCGCACTGCACTGCTCTGCACTGGAACCTGAACCTCCTCCATACGTTTGCTTCTGCTCTTCCTGCCTGGAATCTCCTCCATGCAATCCAATTCACCCTTCTGGCCAAAGCCATCGCTTTTGAGAAGCCTTCCTGTTCCCATCCCCACAGTTGTGTTAATCTGGAGGTTGCCACTCCCTGAAACACTGTGTGCAAATCCACCAGGTGTGTTTGCTTTTCAGTGATGATCTTGACTGTCCACTGGACCATGAGTAACTTGAGAGCAAGACTTACCTGTGCTTGCCCCATCGCCTTGGTTCTTAATTTGAACCAAATTGGATGCATTCATACCCACAAGCACACATCCCTCTCCACTGTCCCCTCCCCTGAGGTGCATCTACAGGCAGACATGTCAGGGGATAAATATTTCTCTTGCATCTCATAGAAATCTGCACAACAGTCTCACTGTACACTCAACAAAGTTCACATATATACACACACTTCACACTCAAATACACACCGTGGAGTCCTATACCTTTGGGACACTCTAGTGGTTGAAAGGGATCCCAGTTCAATCTGGGATAGGAGCCCGCTAAAATCCCTGCTCAAACTCTGGGCTTTATAGGAATGCCAGCACGTAGCACTTTTCCCACCTCCGGTCCTGGAGGAGGCGCTTTTTAGCTAGGGCTTACAACTCTGCAAGGTGCAAGGGCAGGAGCTGAGATAAGGTGTACCCAGATGGGCAGAGACTGGGTCCGTCTGCTCCCTGCCCTTCCCTACTCCCTTCTTTGTCATTTGCCTCACTTACGCGCCCAAAGAAGAGACTTAGGAAACCGTTTACTCGGCTACCCGGAGCGCGCGAGCAAGTAAGATTGGAGGGGTGCACCTGATGCACAAGTGTAGCGGAATGGAGGTAGAGGTCACTGTGTGACAGTGGCCAAGTCATGGCCCCCTCTGAGGTTCAGTTTCCCCTTCCCTTGTAATCAGAGTCGCTTCCAGCGCGGATATGTCAGGAAAAGGCAGTGGTGACCGGGGCCTGGATTCCATACGCCCGCATGGGTACATGTCGGTGTCAGTCCTTGCTTCCTCCCAGTCGGGTTTGGCCGCTCCCTGGCGTCCAGGGCGAGATGGGGACTGGCAGGAAGCGGCGGCGCGGGTCCCGAGCTGCAGAACTGAGAGGCGCGCACACCGGTAATTAGTAACGCGTTCGGTCATTAAGGGGCCCTGCTAAGCATTTCTGTTTATTAATGGTCGCAAATTAGTTATAAAGGTAAATAGTCATCTCAAGATCCAGCAGACTAAAACCGTTGCCGGCCTGGAAGGGCTCCAGACCGTCCCCAGTCCCAGGCAAGGCCACCGCCTGGGGCGGCTCAGCACTGCGAGGACCCCGCGTGGGGAAAGGCTGCGCGACGGGAGGGGCAGGGCATCGGGCCTGGGAGCCTCGGGTTTTGACCACAGCGCCTCCCAGCGGCCTGAAAGAAGAACGGCGGAGTCGGAGCCAGAGGAGCGGGACAAAGGCCCCGCGAGAGCGAGCGCGGGAGGCCGAGGCCGGGAGGATGAGCGGGGATCGAGGGGACCGCACACCCACAGCGTGGAGACGGTATCTTCCTAGACTCCCGCCCCAGGGGACTGCACGAGGCCGGCCTCCTCCTCACCTCTGGGCCTTGCCTCAGTCCGTTGGACCTCCATTTAGGTTCCTGAATGGCACACACTCTTCTGCCCTCACCTCCAAGGGTCTGAGAACTCATCCCTGGCCCCAGCCCCACCTTTTCGTAGGGGAGAGCAGCCAGTGCTTCGTCGTCGTTGTCGTCTGGAGCGACTGCCCCCACAGCCAGTTACGTCTTCACAGGGGGAGGCTGTTCCCATGAGCGGGGCAGTGAGCAGCCTCACTGGGGAGACACGTGTGTGACTTCCGTGTGCTTTCCTTCCTTGCCGGAGCACTCTGTCCAGTCCTCTGTGTCTGAGGGGTTCAACTTCTGACAGTCAAGGCTCTTTCCTTTTCCAAAAATCATGTGTGTGTAAATCGGTGAGTCACAGGTTTATTGTAAAAAGTGGGGAGATATTGTTAGGAGTGGAGATGTGCTTGTGTTCTTTGCACAAGGGGGTGGTGAGCCAGTGCCTCCTGTGGGAGACTGTGTGCCTGTGTGTGTGTGTGTAGGGAAGGCTAATATGTTGGGGAGGCTGTATGTGTGTGCAGGGGAGGATGTGTGAGTGAGTGTGTATGTGTAGAGGAGGCTGTGTGTGTGTGTGTGTGCAAGGGAGGAGGCTGTGTGTGTGTGTGTGTGTGTGTGTGTGTGTGTGTGTGGTGTGAATGAAGTCTCCCTGGCCTATCTGAGAGTATGTAGCTTTGGGGAGAGGCTTCTGCTTCAGGCAGAGGGAAGTGGCTGTGAGAGAGGGGCTGGGCCTCATCTGCGCAGAGGCAGCTGCCTGAACTCCCCAGCTTGCAAGGGGAATAAGTGCTTTGGGGCCCCTTGCAGCACGCAGCTCATGCCCCTGGGCACGCACCTTGGAGACTGAGTTGTTCCTGTGTTAATAGTGATGCCTTCTCCCCAGCCAGGCCTGGCCCTGCCCCAGCGTGAGTCCCAGGAGTAGCTGCTTCCTGTTTTCTCCTGGTCCCACCCTCCCCAGTTTTTGTCTCAACTCCCCCACTTCTCTCTCTTCCTTCTCATTTTGCTTTTCTTCCCCTATAACTCCTCTCCCTCTTCTTTATTCTTCCTTCCCCCCTTGCTCTGCAAAACAAATGTCCTGGGCATTTGGGGGAGGCTTATAAAATGGAGACCCTTGTTCACCTGACCACTCCCAAGATTAGGCATGTTTCTCTGAAGTGCCTATCTAACTTTCTGCCTATCTTTTGGGAGGCCCTAGACTAGATGTGGGTAGGGAGAGAGGACGTGGGTGAGACTGGACAAATGGGTGGCCTCTGAGCACCTAGAGTCAGGAGATGTGGATTGGGGGTTAAAGTGCCGCAGCCGCTGCAAGGTATTCCTATTAAGTCTTTGGGTTGGCTCCTACATATGTTGTGTGCTTAAAGGATTCCTCTGCGTATATCCTCCATGTGTGCTCTGGTAGACGTATAGTGGCCACATTCTCTGACTGTATTTATCTGCTCTCTTCTTTGTATGTGAACTTTTGATGAGCCCCAGTCCACTACATATAACAGGTTGTGAATTAAAGGTTTGTTGGTGTTAGTGTTATTTTATGCAGATATATGTTTCTTTTGCTGTGTGGATAACTCTGGATAGCTTTGTAGGAGGGCACGATTGTGAGATTGGGCATGTTTGTGTGTGCATCTGTGCAGTTTGGAAAGTGTGCACCCTGCAAGAGATAAGGAGGATGAAGGGTACTTGTATTTGTGTCTGAGGACCGATGTAGAATCTGTAAAGAGGAAATCAGAAAGGCAGGCCCTATGTTGTATAGAAAAGGTCTATGGGTGTTGGGAAACTGCTCTGGGGTCAGGTGGGCATGTAGGGAAAGAGCTATCCTGGGTTTGTGATGAAATGGCTTGGGGTAAGGTGTGTGCATAACATGAGAGTTAGGAGCATATTTGTATAGGTGTGTGTGTGTGTGTGTGTGTGTGTGTGTGTGTGTGTGTGTGTGTGTGTGGCGTAGCCTCTGTCAGCATGAGAGTTAGGAGCATATTTGTATAGGTGTGTGTGTGTGTGTGTGTGTGTGTGTGTGTGTGTGTGTGTGTGTGTGTGTGTGTGTGTGGCGTAGCCTCTGTCAGCCTGGCTGTGACTGTCTGCTCCTACTGAGCCCCCCCCCACCCCGACACAGAGCTCAATCAGCCACTGCATGAATACACTCGAATGGAAAGTTGTGCTCAGCTGACCGGAGAAATCGGAGCCGGCTAGCCTGCTTCCCTCCTCCCTCATCCCCTCCCTCAGGCAGACCGGCTTGCTGGGGCAGAGAAGGTGCACTCAGTTGGGACCGGAAGGGGCCTGGGTGGTGGGAAGTTGCCTGGGTCTAAGCTCAAGGACGTTGGTATGCATCCTGGCGGGCTGGGCATCTTAAGCCCCAGAGCTTGGGGGTAGAGGGGAAAGGGGAGGGCCTAGCAAAGTTCCAGGTGACAGCCACAGACCTAGGTGGGGACTGAGATGGCCACAGAGACAGAGAAAGATGGAGAAGGAGAAATGACTGGGGCATCCCCTGATTAGGGAGGCCAAGCAGGGCCAAGGCATCACAGGCCTGGGACTAGGCTGCAGGCTCCAGTTACTCAAGTGATGAGCTGGGTCCGGAATGTGCCAGGGTGGCTGGCTCTTCTTTCAGAAGAAGTTGAGGAGCTGCTGCGTGGCAGCCCAGTGGGGTCCCAATTCCACCCTCCCACATCCCCACCCTTGACCTGCCTAAGCCTAGGTCTGGCTGCCTCAGCACTTCCAGCACCTCATTGGAGCCCTCCACCATTCAAGTCCAGCAATCCCTGGCTGGTTCCACTGCCTCCAACCCCAACCCCAGCCCAGGCCCACCAGGCTCTTATGCTGCCAATCCCACTATTGATCAGTATCCCCACCCCTCACCGTGGCAGCTTCCAGGTCATTTCATTTTAATCAGCAAAATGTCTCACCAGGGATAATCAACTGCACTGGCGCTGGGCAGGCAATTCCACAGGATTTGAAGAGGGCAAGAATAAGGGCCAGGTAGGGTTTCAGGGCCAGAGCTTGGAGTGGGGGGAGAGGAGGCAGAGGAGAGCAGGCTGGAAGGGTAGATTGGGCTATCTTTCCTCATACGGGTGACTTCTAGAGGTCAATGACTTTGATACAGATTTTCCTAGTTTCACACCCCATTCTGCCGGTTCTGGTTTCTGGTGCAAATCCTCGATTGCCATTGTTTCTCTTTGAGGGAAGTGGGAATGAAGAGGATATTCCCAAATTGGCTGTTCTTCAAGGGTGGTGTGCACCAATGCTTTGGCTCACCAGGAGAGGAGCTGGCCCTCAGGCTGCTGCAGGGCCCAGACAGAGGGGACAGATGGTTAATGTTGAGCCCTGCTTACCCAGCCTAAGAGAACACACACAGGTGCACACGTCCCTCTCATCCCCCACCCCCACAAGGCTCAATCCGCAACATTCCCAGGGGGTGGGGGCTGCCCAGATCAGCTGAGATGGCTTTTCCAACAGCAGAGCGTCAGCCAGGCCTTGCCCTCAAGCTCGGTCCCTCGGCCCCTAGGACCTTGATTGCCTTGGCCATGGCTTTGAGGGACCCCAGAAAGAGAATGGGCAAATAGCAGATAAAGGAGAGATCTGGTCAGAAAGGAGCCTCTTTTCCCTCATTAAAAGGGCAAAGGCCAAATGCAACATAATATCCACAGTGTATCAGCATAAAGGGTGGGCTGAGGAAGCCAAAGAGCCCAGCTGCCCTCCACCCCCAGTCAGAGAATACCTATTGTGGCTCCATTTCTTAAAGGGTGAAGAAAGGGTGGGTAGCCTGGCTATCCTATCTGTGGATTGACTAGAACAAGGGAACCCACACACGTCCACACCAGAATTGAGACTTGCAAGACACATGCCACTGTATAGAAAGGCCCTGCTCAGACAGCATCCTGTAAGTATACTAGAGCCAAACCCTGCAGAGCTAGGAATATATAAACTGCCCAACCCACACACATATGCCTACACCTTAGGAAATATACATGAAAACACATACTGGGCACACACGGATACACTGTGCACACATTTACATCAAATGTCACTCTCTCTCTCACACATGCACACACACACGCACACACACATCCCTTTATATGCAGACCTTGATTGCATTGTGGAAGCCCAACATTCAGAATTGCACACATCTGTACAACTCACAAACAAGCATGCATGCCTCTCCTGCCAGAAATCCGTAGGTAAAGTCAGAAAGTACAGAATAGAGTATTGGTATTTATACAGACCTGGATAGAAACATATGAAATGAGAGTGACAGATGATAGATAGCAAGACAGACAGATAGCAAACTGGTGACACCCAACACAGCCTAGCCCCCCAAAGCTGGAGGCTGCTGTGAATCTGATAGCCTGTTTTCTGCAGCAGAGAAGGAAGAATGTGCACTGGATACCCCAAAGTGGCTTTCTCCGTTGGGTATGTTGGGAGAAGGAAGCATTTTAACTTCACATGTTTGTCCACTGTCCCCAGACAAAAAGGCATCTGCTCCCTAGTGTCACCAATTAAGACCCTTCCATGAATCACTCTCAAGCAGTGCTACCCCCTATCCTTCCACTCATCAATTTTGGTTAGTTAGTTGGTATGGTCCATCTAGACCTTCCACTCTTTCAGAACAGCCCCCTTCTTTGGGTTTCCAGGCCCAAGCTCTGGTTCAAGTGTGTGACAGTAGGGGATAAAGCTCCTCCTCCTAGACATCATTCTGTGCACCAGACAGAGGCTCAAGCTGGGCAGAACCTAGGCAGCCCCTTCCCCAAATTCCTGTCACCTGGGTCAATACTGCCTGAAATGTGGTGTCATGAATAACATTTTTCCAAGGCAGTAAACACACTCAAATTCTGACACTGACTGACACGCCACATAATGGGATGCCTTGGATCTAAATAGGGACACATGCAGGAACCTTCCTCTCCAAGCAAGCGCACACTCTGGCTCACAAGGCCCAGTTTGTATGCCCAGGGCACCTCCAGGCCTTGGCTACCTTTCTGCCCAGTCTGGCCTGCCTAAACCCCATGGTGCTGCCCGGGATGGAGACAAAAGGAAATCGGAAGTCAAAATTAGTTTGGAAATGGGCGCGAAATTCCAGGCACGTTTCTCCCTAATCCTCCTCGCTTGGAAATTGGACTTTCAAGTGAAGGCAAGTTTTCTGAAATTATCTCTTTGGCTCCTCCTCGGGCACAGGCCAGCCTGGCCCAGAGCGGCAGAGGCGCCGCCAGCCACGCCGTCACAGGGAACTGTGGGGGGCCCGGTGCAGGGCGGAGAGGCCTCGCCGCAGCAGGAACCTGATTAGCAAAAGGTGGTGGGTTTTTTTGGTTTTCGTTTTAAGGTGTAAACCAGCTCTGAAATGTTTCGGCTCGAGAGACTCCAGTTGATCCCCCAAAATGAGAGGAAATATAAAGGAGACAGGTCGAGACACACAAGGCAAGTCACGCAGTCACACAGAGGCAGACAAGGGTCGTGCAGAGGAGGGTCCGTCCTGATTCTAGGTCCTAAACTCAAGCTACCTTCTCCCTCACTCTCTACCCTCCACACCCCGACTACAGTAGTTCCCCGGGCCCCGCCTCCCACAAAAGGAAAAATCTGTCAGCTCAGCTGGGATGGATACTTGGGTTTGGCGACTTTGTGTGATTTCCCTTTAAAAAAAGAGGGGGTGAACAACCAGAACCGAAAGACGCCAAACACACCCTAGAGACCCACAAGGCTGTAGGTCCTGGGGACCCCGCCTGTCGCTGAGGAAAACGGCGAAGGCCCCCTCCCTTTGCGCCCTCTCGGTTCTTTGAGCTCAGATTTGGTTTGGGTTCTTCTCCAAAGGGGCCTGTTCCCGTCTTACCCTGCCCCAACTCCCAGGAAAAAGCTCAGACCCAGCCTTAAAATTCTGCCCCAGTTGAGGCGGCATAGCCTGAGTAGAAGCGGAGGCCGGGTGCTGCACCCCGGGGCTGCGGCACAGAGGCAGACAAAAACACCAGTCTCGGGGAGTGATACGAAAATGGAGAATACTGTATTTGCTTTAGAAAGTTTTTACATATAGATAAACACGCAGTTAAGATAACAGTAAAAGCGCCCTACGGGGAGTGAGCGATATCTCCAAAGCAGCTAAGAAATACTTTGAAACAGCTTTTGCATAAGAATAATACTACGGTCTCACTCTCCGCTTCCGCGATGGGGTCCCTCTTCCTAACCCAGCCCACCACGCCACGCCTGGACTGCAAGAAGACGCCCGGAACACCGAGTGGGAGGGGAACCCCAAAAAGGAAGGAGGTAAGCGGGGAGGGAGGAAGGAGAGAGAAGAGAGAAAGAAAAAGGGAGAGAGAAAAAGCATTATCATTTACAGGCAGTCTCTACACATATATTACAAACTGGGAAAATGACTGATCATTAAGATATACATAATTCATATAAAATTTTGAAATAAAAATAAAAATCTGTTACAGTCATAACTATTCTTTTTCCACATTTATAACCAGTACCCACACAGGCAGTGACAGAGTGGAGAGAAAAAGGTGCTTACGAGGAAAATGATTGTCTGCTGAACAAAAAAACAGAAGATTGCATCTTGTTTGACCAATACTTGGACTTAAAAACAGAGAGAACGAGAGGAAAAAGGAGAGGGAGCAACAAAAGGCGAGAAACATTTGCTATTTCCCTCTCAAGTTTTTTTTTAAAACAAATTCCGAACGGAGATGGCGGTTTTATTTTTTTTCCCTCTTTTTGTCTGTTTTGCTTTTGTCGTCTTGTCGTCGTAGTGGTGGTCGGTTTTTGTATAGTCGACTCTTTTTAAATCGTTTTAAACTAGAGAGAATATTTTCCCAGATACAAATAAATCGTCATGCAGGTGGGGTGCCGGGTCCGTGGGAACCGAAAGGAGAAGCCGTGCTTGTCCTAGAAAGTATACAATTGTCACCTCTTTTATGTTCTCTGCCCGCAACATCAGCGTTTGTGACTGTCTGTTGGCGTCGCGGTCCTTTGGGGTGGCCGTGGTAGTAGATGGCGGTTGGGGTTGTTGACGGTTCGCGTTTATTTTTCTTGGTTTTTATGTATTCTTGGCTGGGGTGGGAGTGTGTGTGTACTTGTGTGTGTGTATAATTGTGCATCCTGATTTCGGTTTGTTCGAGGATGGCGGGGGAGAGGACGAAGAGGAGGAGGGCGGGAAGGGGGCGGCGAAGGGGGGGAGAGGGGTGGAGGGCAGCCTTGGCTATCATACATCACATTCCGAGTCGCTGGAGGTTACCGAGAGGATGGAGGTGCCGGTGTCCGCGCGCTCCGTCAGGCTGGACACGCTGGTGGTGGGGCTGGCCGCTGTGGACGGCGACTCTGCCGAGCCGTGCGTGGGGCAGCCGGGCTCGGCCAGCGAGCGCATGCCGCTCGGTCCGATGGCCTGGTGCTGGAGCCTGCGGGAGACAGAGAGCGGCGCCCTCCCTGACACACAGGCCCCGCCACCCGGCTCCGCCAGGCCGCCTCCCTGCGCCCGCGCTGCGGGGAGCGCGGCCTGACGCCACCCAAGCTCCCGGTCTCCCCCACCCCGCGCCCTTCGCCTCCGCCCCCCGACACCGCTCTCCGCTGGCACCCGCTCCTCCAGACTCCGTATACTTCTCTGAGCCTCCCCAGCGCGGGCCTTTGCCCTCGGCTCCTCTCCCCGGGCTCTCTGAAGCTTCCCGAGGCTTCCCAGATCCGGACCGGATTCGGCGGAGAGGGAAAGCCCGAGGCCCGCCTCCTGGGGAGGCCTGAGAGCGCGCGGCGAAGGACGCGGGGCCCCCGAAGAAGCTCAACTCCTAAGGAAACAGGGTTCTTTTTCCTCCCCAGCCCTTGGAACTCTTCAGACCGAGCAGGCCTCCGCAGGAGCGGTCCGGTGCCCGCAGTGCCTCCTGCCCCAGCTCTTCGAAGCACACCCAGAAGTGCGGGTTGCTCACCCGCCGCCTCTCCCGTGTAGGACCGGCTGGCTTTGCTCACAAGCTCCATGAGCAGAGCGCAGGAGGAGGGGAAGAGAAAACGAAGGAGTTCTGAGCTAAAACAGTGGCTAAAGAGAAGGCAGGGAGAGGGGGAAAGGAGAAGGCAGGGGGAAGTGCAAAGCAGACTCTGGCGGCCCCTTTCCTGGGCCAGGCAGCGGCTGCCGCACCTAGTGTCTCTGAGTTCTCCCCACAAGGAGGCCTTCCCCTAGCCCAGGGCACTCCCCCCATTGGGCGAAAAGTTGGCTCCACAAGCAAGGGTGAGAGGGCCCAGGGTTCAGGCCTGGGCCACCTGAAACGGAACACACTCACTCACACTAGGAACTCACATCCAGCTTCCAGGCCCCTGCAGCTGTCAGCAGTTGTGGCTCTGTTCCCTGCAGCATACCAGGCCCAGCCTTTCCAGGCTAGGTAGCAACACAGACCTCCTTATCAAGGCTTTTAGCCAACCTTCTCCCTTCTCCCTTTTCTCACCACTCTTCTCCTCTTCCCCCCTCTTTCCCTCTAGTTTTTATTCTCCCTACTTGCCCCAGGCCCAAGTCAACTGACTGGTCAGGCCCAGCACAACTTTGTGACTTGGTGGCCAACTTGCTGTCAGAAAGGCTTTACCTGCTTCTGTCCACTTCCCAATTTAGTGGAACTAGGGGATGCAGGAGGGCCAACACACACACACACACACACACACACACACACACACACACACACACACAGCCGCTCTACTCCCAGCTTGGTTCCCTGCTCCTGGTCAGGCAACCTGCAATGTTGAGGGAAGGAGGCCCACAGCATCGTGGTCACCGCCCTTGCTCTTTTGTGGCAGGGACCCAGATTTAGTTTCCTCTCCTGGACATTTGTGGATCCTCCACCACAACCTCCCCCGGGGGTTTGGCAATGCAGGAGTAAGAACTAGATGGCAAGAATCCTTTTCCTTCCTTTCCTGTGGGAAGGCTCTAGAGGAGCACGGAGCTGGAGAACGGCTGAGGAGGCAGCTGGGTGCAGCTCAGAGCTGACTCCCAGGGAATGGGACCAGAGGCGGTGGGCACTCATGACCTCACACACACACACTCTCCACCCTGAGGAAAGCCCCTCTCCAGCAACGCAAGCAGTAAACCCAGAGACCGCCCCTCTTGTGTTCATCTGGGTAAGTGGAAACTTTCTCCAACAGCCAAGAGGTCGTGACTTCTCACACCCTGTCCTGCCCGCGCATTTCAAACCCTTTCCCACTCCCCAGCCCGAGACTGTAGCCCGACCTCGGGTCCCGCCACTGACCTGTTCTTGGCCGCCGCGGCGCGATCGCGCTGCCTCCGGTTCTTAAACCAGTTGCCTACTTGTGTGGGAGTGAGGCCGGTGGCCTGCGCCAGTTCGCGTTTCTTGCTGGGGTTGGGGTAGGGGTCCTGCAGGTACCACTCCCGCAGCAGACTCCGAGTCCGCTCCTTGAAGCAGTGCGTCTTCTGCTCGCCGTCCCAGATAGTGCGCGGCAGCGGGAACTTCTTGCGCACGCGGTACTTGTCCACCGGGCCGAGCGGGCGGCCGCGCAGCTTTTCGGCCTCCTGGTAGTGCGCCTCGAGCCACATAGCCTGCAGCTTGCCGTGAGACTCCTTGGTGAACTTGTGGTTCTCCAGGATGTGATAGAGGTCGCGGAAGTTGCCCGTGTGGAAGGCGACCACGGCGCGCGCGCGCAGGATCGACTCGTGCTTGTTGATGGCCTCGCACGCCCCGGGGGCCACGGGCAGCGACCAAAGGAAGCGGCCCAGCCGCTCGATGTCGCCTGTCTCCTCCAGCGTCTCGCAGACGCTGGCCACCTGCTCCGGCGAGAAGTTGAGGGTGGGCAGCTGGAACATGGACAACTCTTCCGGGGGGGCCCTGGAGCCGCCGCCGCTGCCGCCGCCGCCTGCTCCGCCAGCACCGCCGCCTCCCGCACAGTTCCCGCCGCCGCCGCCGCCGCCGCCGCCCGCACCGCTCCCGCCGCCGCTACTCGCCAGAAGTAGAGAGCGGTGGTGAGAATCGGCGAAGTTTGGCAACAAGAAGTGGGAGGAATAGAGGTCTAGGGGGGAGCGGAATACCATGGACTGACCTGAGACGAGAGGACAAAATTCAGGGAGAGGGAGAGAGAGGGGAGGAAGAGGAGAGGGGCGATGAGGACCAGGAGGAGGGAGAGGCGAGGGGGGAGGAGGAGGAGGACAGGAGGGGGGAGCGGGAGGAGGAGGGGGAGGAGGAAGGGCGTAGGGGACACCCGCACCCCACACACACCCACACACACACACGGCCGCGCAGCCACATAGAGGGAGGAACCGAGAGCGGCCCGGCGCGCGCGCGCAGAGAGAACCCGAGACGGAGAGGGAGAGAGGAGAGCGAGGGCCAACCACCGCCGAGTCAAGATTCAGCGATTCCACAGCAATCGCCCTAATGACAACAGCCTCATAATATCTCCCCTAAATCCACAGTGAGTGCAGCATTGAAACATTTTGTTTCGCTTTTCTATTGGTCTGCGGCGTGTCGTTGTGGCGTTGCCACGGCAACCGCTGCCAATCACTGTCAGCCCTGCCAATCAATACCGAGAACGTAAGGAAGGTTTTACCACTTAGCCAGAGTCGGGGGGAGGGGGTGAGGAGGGAAAGAGGGAGAAGGGGGAGAAAGAGAATTTTTTAAAAATCTTTGCAACTCTTAATCTTGCCACTTCCCCCCCCCCACCCACTTTTTCTCTCTCTCTGCTTTTCTCGCTCTGGGCTCCCTTCCTCCCTCTTCCCCCAAAGAAGTTGATCCAGAAATTCAAAAAGCCATGGGCATTGAGTTGTTGAATGCGATGAGCAATTAAAGGGGATGGGGGGATTTTGTTGGGGTAACAGGCTCCCCACATCACAGGAAGGCCAAGGGCCACGGGAGCACGCACGGTTTGCGCACTGTATGCACGTCGGGCCTACGCTTTCTGCCTATATAAGCACTAACAGCGGCGATGAAGAAAGGAGACGAGATCATGGGCGCTACCAAGTGTTGTCCGTGGCCCTGCGGGCTGCTGTGCCCGGGATCCTAGATTTCGGGGCGCATCTGGCCCCTGGGAGCCCGAGCCCAGGATCCAGGGTCCTGGAAGCAGCTTTGACCTCCTGTCTCCAGGATGATCTTCAGCCACATTTACTCCAACTTCCTCTCCGTTGAATTTGGCTTCTCTTTACTCTGCCCCCAGTCAGGTAGCCTTCATTTCCCCTATTTCCCTGTATTTTAAAATAGCAGTAGAAATAACAGTACACTTATTTCTATCTTAAAAACAAATCACCTCTTTGTTTTCCCCCAGACTTTAGCTGCCTTCCCCAAGGAGCTGTGGAGGAAGTTGCAGAGCTGAGAAGCCTGGGAGACCTCTGAACGCCCCTACCCCAACCCAGATACCTGTTAACCCCCACCCCTACCCCTCCAAGGAGCTCTGGGCCTGCCTACCAGCTCCAGAATTCTCAAACCTTTGCAGGCTGCCCCCAAAGAAGCAGATAGGCCTGAAATGTTGTTTGCTTATAATGTAAAGGAAAAAACAAAGAAACTCTAATTTCTCTAAATAAAGTAAAGCCATAAACCAAAAAGAGCCCCCAAAAGGCTCACAGAATGGAGAGGGCCCTCCCTTCCTCTGGCCACTGCAACCCCAGGCCCGGCATGGGTATTTATTCTAAGGTATGTCGCTTTTAAGAAGACGTAATCAGCGCCTTGAGCTGAGGCCTCTCTTTGTGAGGCTTCTGAAACTATGGAAGTGTGATTTACGCAGATTTGTCGGGGTCACAGACGTCTTTCCCCCAGCACTGTGTATATTTGGACAGGACTCGGTTTGGTGTTAAAAAGTGTATATTTTGAATGAGTTCACACACAGTAGCCAACAATGCCCACATTGTCGGCCCGTGTACAACGCGTATTGAAACGCAGCGTCCAGACTTCAACTAATCTGCCCTCAATAAAGCTGAAATAATTATCCTAAGCTGCCTTTCCAGAAGAAAAATCATTGAGGAATTCAAAACTTTTTTTGAAAAAAGATCTTTTCTACATTCCGATGCAGATCTGGGGGTGAGGCAGCGAGTCCACACCACTTTGGAGATCTCAATGAAGGAGAAAGATTGAGAGAGAATTTAAATGGGAAACGTAACGTGACTGTGGCTGCGAGTGTCCCAGGCCCTAAACCCAGCGCTCGGGCCCTGCTTAGGCCTTGACTCCTGCAGCGCCAGGCCTCCTGCACAGAGAAGTGCAAGCTTCTTTGGAGGCTCCAAAGCGGTAGGGAGGCTCCGGGCTGGCGAGGGGGCCAATAACGGCTCTCAGTCCGGGGCAGCTAGGGTTGCGGGTACTAAACCGGCTGAGTCAGGGAAATATTCGCCCAAGTGGAAGACTGGCCAAACCCCACTTCTGGTGCTCTCTCCCCTCCATATATCTTCCTCCTGGCCTGGAGTCCTTTTCTGCTTAGCTGCGAAGCTCTGGGCGGTCGTTCCTGAGGGCCCAGAAAGAGCCCTAAGGTTGGGACACAAAAACAGACGCTTCATCTTTTCTTCCCGATCTCTTTCTCTCGGAGGAGAAGGATTATACGCGGAGGGTGGGAGGGGAAAGGGGCAGGAGGAGGAAGCGGGGAGGAAGGAATGGGAAAGGGGAGGGGAGTGGGTATTGTGCCGCGTGTGGGGGGAGAATTCCTACGGGTGGGTTTCCGAATATTGTGTTCAACTTTGTGAAAGCAGCTCGTGACCCCGAAACTGCATCCCCTGGAGCCGAGGACCCAGGCGCCGGGCGGGCGGGTGAACCCAGCCAGTCCCCTCCCAGTCTCCACAACCCCCGCCTCCGGGTGGGGGCGACCTGCCCTCGCCCCGCCGCTGTTGGGCCCGCCCGGGAGGGAAGCAGGGCAGGTGCCGCGGGCTCTGCCTTATGCGCTGAAATCGAAAACCATCACCACCCCGGGAGAACTGAGGCAAGTGGGGCTGAGACTCAGTTCGGCGACACCCAGTCTCGGCAGGGGCGCCTACGGACCCCGCCGCACCCCGGCTGCTCTGGTGGCGGCCACCGCTTGGGAGTGCAAAGCGCGCGGCTTTGTGCGCCGGGACAGGGCCGGGCGGCCGGGCAGCCCCGGGCTGTCAGAGACTCCCTGCAGAACCGACCTCCGCGCCACCCACCAAGCCCACTTCGCGGCCCCGGGCTACCCGTGCCTCTCCGTTCTGTCCTGAAGCACGACGCCCGCCGCCCGGAGCCCGTAAGTTGAGAGTCCCGAGAGCTGGGGAGGATGGTGCGGACGACTGGACTGGCTCTCTGCGGAGCGGAGAGCGCGGGCTTCGCAGGGTCTTGGGCTAGGAGTGCTGACCATGTGTGTATGTTGGAGTGAGGGCTGTGGGGCGTCAGACCGTCCCCTCCAAAGTCTCCGGCGCTGGACCTTGGGGAGGAGGTGGGAGTAGAGGACTTCGGGTTCCGGGACTCAGGCCGCCTTCCCGGCCGGAGACGTTGAGCAGGCAAGGGCGGGGAGGTGAGACCGAGGGTGCCTGTAGGAGTGGCGCGCAGGGGGCACCTGCGCCCTGGGTCTCTCAGGCCGGCGATATTTGGATGGCTAGGTAAGCCACGGGGCCTCCAGGTCTCTCCTGCCCTCCGACTGCTCAGACTAGGGGGTTTGGAACTTGGCGCCTGCCCCGGCCGAGGTCACAAAATTGCCACTATCGTCCCTACTTCAATCCTGGGTGTACAGGTGGTGCAGGGAGAAAGGATGCTTCGGAGAGTGCCCAACCCCCCCAAGACCCACTGGGCATTTACAAATGCAGCCCCAACCCAGCAGTTTCAACCCCACCAGGAGAGGCGCCTGAGAGACTCTCTTTCCTGGGGTACCGGTAAAATCTAGGGTGTCTGCAAGCCTCCAGGAAAGCAGGACTGGAGGGCTGGGCAAGGGCGCCCACGCGGCCTCGCTTTGCCGGGTGCACTAGTCTGGGCGGGGGGCGGGGTGACGCCCCTTCCGGCCCAGCCGGCCGGGTGGGGCGGCCCGGCGGCCTGCGATCCGGCCTCCCCAAAGCTGGGAACCGAGGCGCTGGGAGCGCGCGGCTGGGGAGAGCGCGGGAGGGGGGGGGCGGCGGCCGCGGGCAAGACGGCCGGAAACCCTCCCAGGACCCCGAGAACTTCCCTGTGAGCGGAAACAGCAACCACAACGACTACTGCGCCCCCGCCCCCTGCCCACACCTCCCACCCCGCCTCCCGCCCCCCTTCCCCGGGCCTGGGGGGCCCGGTTCCGTGCAATTGTCGCCTGGGACAGTAAACACAGCTCAGTTGCCTCAACTTTCTCCGCACATAAAAGTTCCCGGTGAGCGGGGAAATTTGAATATTTGATCAGCCCCTTTGAGTGACCCTCATTAGCCTGGCGCCCTGCTAAGGCCCCGGCAATGCAAGAAAGCTGTCGGCCCGGCGTTTGTGTGCCTTGTTAGCGCCGCTTAATGAAGCCGCCCCGACGGCTCAAAGGCGGCCTCTCGGCACCCCGCTCTGCCTAATGAGCCCCACCACCCGCCAAAGACCCCATTCGCCCCCCACATCCTCAAACGGGAGAAGTTTAGCTGTCCTGGGCCTCCGCACCCCTCACTGCTGGGCCCGGAAGAGTGGGCACGAAACTGGCCTAGCTGGCTGTGGTGACCGGCCCCAACAGAGAGAGGTAACTGATGGGGGGATGTAAGCCTTGCAAATTGTGGTGAGGAGGCTGCAGCCTCAGGTTCTCGCCCAGGGAATGCACTGCCGACCTCTCCCAAGAGGGCCAATTTCAAACAGTCACCCCAGTTCCTTAAAGATGCATCTGGACTAACAGGGTGGCAGGGGGCAGATACCCAGGGGAGGTCCAGCTTTCCATCCTCTTCCTTCCCTTCTCCACTGTCCAAGAGGCTGCCTATTTCTTTGTAGGGATCTCCCATGACAGCCAAAACTGATGTGCTAGGGCTTGGATTTGAGAAAGGGTGGGCACGTTCAATAACTCAAACAATCATGCTCCTATCATCCACAGAGCTCAAACAATCAAATGCTGTGACAGTTGGCACTAGGAAAGGCAAGGTCCCCCAGCATTCCTTGGCTTACTTGCAACCCCTCTCAGAGAGCCCTGGCCTCTCTGGACTCTCTTTACTCATGCTGCCAGTCTTTAGGAGGCCTGAGGAAATTACTTTAGTCAGGTCCACTCTGTGCAGAAACAATTGTCTGGTGGGATGAAACTGGGACTAAAATAGGCCTTAGGGAGAGATAGAGAGTGCACTGGAAGGAAGTGAGACCAAAAAGCCACCATCTTACTTTCCCTTTTCTCAGTGGGGCAGGTGACATTGCTGGCCAGCAAATAGAAGGGACCCCACTAGAAGGTGTGCTTCAGTCCTCTCAAAGAGAAGTAGACTTCCTTCCCTCTCTGCCCCCTCTGTTCTCTGATGCCCTTTTCCTTTTCCCTGGACAGTTTTCACTCAAGGTCCCTCTTTGCTCACACAGTTCTTGGACTTTTAAGGGTTACACTTGGAGGATTAATGCTCCTGGCTTGGGAAGTAGGCTGCTCTCAGATCCACACTTGTGGCCTTCTAGAGGTGCATCCCCACCCACACTCAATGTCCACAATTCCTCAAAAACAAAGCAGCCTGGTCAAGTTGGTAACCTTGGGACCCTATTCTAGGGAGGACACTTCTAGGAATGAATGGTACCCAGACAGCCCTCACCCTCTGCAAAAAGGCTAGGTAGGCCCTGGGATAGCAGAGCTTTCCAAGTCCACCTGGTCTGCTCCTCCTCTATCTCTTCCCCTCTCCCCCACCTCAATTGGCATTCCCCACCCCATTCCCATCCCACGGCCCACTAATTCAACCCCAAACTGATGATCTTTAGGGATCATCTCTGCACTGGGCATGGCTGTCCCGGGGCCTTGATCCAACCAAAGGGAAAAGGCAGGAGCCAGGAAGAGAGGGGTAGACGCTGTTGGAGAGAAGGGGGACCTGAGGCAGAGGGTAAAACAGCTCTGTGGTCCCAAGGCCAGGCTCACCAACTGCTCAGGGGAGGAGGCGAGGGGAGGAGGCCAGGAGTCCGCAGGCAGTGTTCGGGGCAGCAGGGACCTAAGGCGTCGGCGTGGGGGGCTAGATTCAGAGGAGAGAGGCGAGGAGGCGGGGGTCGGGGGAGCGCGCAGGGCGGGGGACGGAGGGGGGGCGGGCGGTGCGGCTCTTTAAGAGCCACACGGCTGGCAGAAGAAGCGCGCGGCCGAGTGCTGGTAGAGCATTGACCCCGAAGAGGATTTAGCGGGAAGGGAAAGGCCGGGCTCGGGCTTTGTCCGGGGGCGACCAGAGAGGCCGAGGCACAAGAATAAGGAGCTACCGCATCCTGAAAGGCTGCGCCGAGGCGGCGATGCTGCAGCTCTTGACTTCTGAGCATTGCTTAGAAAGTCTGCCCCGGCTTAAGCTGAACGGCCAGTGCTGGGCCCTGAGCTCCGAGTCCACGAGCCCGAGTCCCCTGCCTTGGTGCAGAGGAGACGTGAGATGAGGGGGATACTGCGGTGACGGGGACCTGGCAAAGTCGCTTTTGGCTGTACAGCCGCCTGACCTTGTGCAGGGCTGTGAGCCAGACGGGCCACGCTGGGCATAGCCAGAGAATTTTCTTTTCCCAACTTCGGCTTTTGGTTTTGAGGGTCCCCCTCGCGCAGCTCCAGAACCGGCCGACACCAAATGGATTCTCAACAGGTGGCCGGGTAAGTCCACTTAAGAATTCTGGTTATACTGTCAGCCCCTCCCCAGCCCCCTACCCTTTCCCCTCCCAGTTTTCCCACTGGCCGCCCGCAATTCCCTGCCCTCCTCCCGCACGCGAGGAAGGGGGATGGTGAGAGGCGCCCTCTCCCTGGGGGTCTTCGGGCCCCCAGTTTCAGCCCAGGACAACTGGCGGGCGGCCCTGTGAAGCGCCGCACAGTACGCTGGGGTCCTGATGCCCCTTGGTTCCGTTGTGTGCCCTGGTGCTCCAAGGTGTGTGTGGGAGCGAGAGGGGGAGCGTGTCGCCTCGTCTCAAGAGAGTAGCTGGCAGGAAGAGGACCGGGGGACCCCAGGGCCGGGCGGCCTTTGTGTGGAGACCCAACTATACACCCTCTTTTACGAGCGGCCCAGAATTCGGCCCGGGGGAGCCTGCGCTAGCTGTACAATAACCGCTGAAGAGCGTCTCGGCAGCCCGGGTCCGGAATCGGTAGGGGAGATGGAGGGGGCGAGAGGAGGGAGGGGAGGGAAGCAGAGACAGGCCGGGGCAAGAAGTCCGAGTGAAAAGTCGGCTAATGTCCTCAGAGCGCGCGGGAAACAGGCGCGCGCTTTTGTGGGCGCACATCCTCTCTCTCACACACACGCACGCTCACCCCCACTTCACACAGGTAACCCCCTCGCGCGGTCCTGGTAGGTGCGGGGTCTCAAGGCCCCGCGCTCAAGCCTTGCCGCGAGCGTAGCAGACCTCCTACTCTCCGCTTTCCCCCGCTGTCAGAAGCCCTTCCGCCCGGCCGCCACCGGGGCTCGAGAATGACTGAGGGAGCTGGGAGGACCCCGGGGCTGGGGCTCAGGGAGGATCTTACCTGCGCAAAGGTAAGGGAAGCCGGGAGCAGGAAGCAGCGGCGGATAAATATTCATTAGGAAGTGTGTCTCCTTTTAAACCGCGCGGCGCACGCTCTCGCTCCTAGCTCCTCTCCCTCCCTCCCTCTGTCCTCTTGTGAGGCTCTCTCCCCCTTTCGCTCAGTCTCCCCCCCCCTTTTCCTGCGAAACGCCGGGTGGATCTCCGTCTAGCTAACCTGTTGGGAAGCCTGAACCGCGGGCAGCGCCTTCACAGCTGTTTGCCTTCGCTCTTGGGGAGCGAGTCCTCTGTCCTCCCTACCTCCTCTCGCCCAGCCCCTCACCCCTCCTAAATTACTACATCATTAGGTTTATTTTCCGGTGTCTGTGGGGTGGGGTGGTAACTGCGCAGCCCGACCCACCTCCCCAAAGCATGGTGAAAAGCTGGCGCTATCAGAGGCTGCCCCAACTCTATCCCTACTTCACATCCCCACCCAGTCTTTTTTCCCCTCTCCATCCCACCTCCATCAGGTACCAACCCAACTCCACCATCCTTTCTTCCCCCGCCGCCAATCCGGATCCTGTATTGGGTCGGCAGTGAGCAGGCGGGTTTGTCGGTCCAACTCTCAGAGACTGGGACGTTATGCTACGTTGGGTGTAGGGGTAGCTTTCCAAGTCCCCCTTTCCCACGTAGGTTTTCTAGCTTAACCCTAGCTGGGTACCTGGTCAGCTTGGGCCTTAGGATCACAACACCGAGATGCACATCAAGGGCTTCACCCCGCCAGGCCTCAGGGACCCCAGGCCTTGGTCCTTTGGCTGTTTAGAAGGCTCATGGAGGGCGGGGAATAGATGGCCTCATTTGATGCGAATGCGCAGGAGAGACAGACCGACCCACCCACGGACTGACAATAGCCTTTTATGAACAAACTGACCTGAAGTTAGTCGCAGGTCCGCATCTTTCTCTCTCGCACTCATGAGAAAACACACATACAGGATTCCGGGAACGCACAAGTTCCCGCACGCTCCCTCCGAGAGACGCTTCTAGTCGCTCGAGAGAACGTGCACACTCCCATGTCCACCCCTGCTCGCCGGAGGCCAGCGCTCCGCGAGTCAGGGAGACCAGAAGGCGCGCCGGCCAGCAAGGCGGCTCCCGGTGGAGTACGTCGCAAGGCAGCCCCTGGATGGCCCTGGCCACCCTTCTTGGTACAATTCCTTTCTGCTCCAGACTCCTAGGTCACTGCAAGGGCTCTAAGAGATGGCGTGGCCCCGGGGTGCTCGGGGGTGGCGGGGACCTGGGCTCCGGCGCCCGCTGAGCTCTGCGCGCAGAGGTAGGGGCAGGAGGAGGAGCCGAGGGGGCGGGCTCAGGCCAGTTCCCAGTTACAAATACTGCGCTCCTGGGAGACCAAGGAAATTGTCGCCCACAAACACGCATATCTCTTGCCCCAAGACTCCGTGACTTCTACAGTTGGGTCTTGCATCTTCCCCAGGATTCCGGGGCACATTCGGCCATTTGTTGGCCTGTGGTGGGGTGCGGTCGCAAACCTCGGGGCCAACTCGAGATCCGAAACCCCCTACAGTCCATTTGAACAGGCTGGGCCCAAATTCACCAGGAGAGGTCCCAGAAGATGTTCCAACCCTTCTGGAAGGGAGCGAGACACAGGATCAGTGGAGGGTCTCCCTCTTCCTGGAAGGTTAAGAGCTGGGCAGATGAAGGTATAAGAGAGGCCTCGGTGGCCCTGGGACCATGAAGCCTTCTTAACCTCCCACCGCACCTCAAGTTCCCAGACTGTACTTGCACACCTTCTCCCCATTCAGACCCAGGAGGTTTGAGGTCAGGCTAAACCTGAGTCACCCGACTGTACACAGAACATACCTGCAATTGTACCTGAGTACACACAGGAGAATTGGAGAAACACTAAAGCAGAATTTGAGGGGGAAAAAAGTGTCTACAGACAGAATTATTCCAGTGCAGGGGTGCACATTCAGTTGCCCAGATGCAGACAAAAGCCAAAGTGCCCATGCAGAGTGGCCCCAGCCACACAGGCAGATGTACAGAGAGCCACACACAGGGAGAGTGGGTTGAAAAAGGAAGCAGGCTGTGAAGCCAAGGGCTTGCTTCTAGAGGAAATCAGCTCTCCAGGGAGAAACTTTGCTGAGCTGACTGGGTGAAAGGTGTCATAGTTCTGCAGACAAGAAAGATAACCTCATCCACCCCAAAGCCAACCCTTTTGCCTTCCTCTCAGCTGGGCTAGAGACACTCAGAAGAGGGCAATACAGGAAAGAATCATTTTAACAGGAACTATTTGTTACTATTATCATTTGTTTAGGAGATCTTGTGCTGAAGGAGGATGGGGTGGAGAGCTTAGATGCCCTCAGTCACTGCTGGGAGATTCCTAATTCGTAATGGAACGTTTGTTCTAACTAGGGTTCAGGATTCAGGATGACCCTATTTTGCCCCTTTTCCCTGGCTCCTCTTATCCTAAATTTAATCGATAAAAAGAACCTTAACTCAGTTTCACACCCTCCTACTCTCATTACCATCTGAAACCCCATTTTATCAAATAAGTCTGCAAAAGAACACTCAAAGCAAACTGATTTGGTTTATTAAACTAATTTTCTTTGTAAGCTGTTGGGATATTTACACCCCTTATGCCTCAGTCCCAGGCAGAGTGCACTGTCCAGGACAAGCTGGGAGTTACAAAGAGGGATTTCCAGAATGGCTCTCTCAACAGGCCTCAGCAAGTGCATAGACTTGTTTTGGTTTCAGCTCCATTTGCCTGCCCCGTCCCAGTGAACCTTCCAGACAGTAGCAACCATGGTTTTCCTACAGAAGAGGCAGGCACGCCGAACGCAATGTTGTCCTCCCTTCCACTTTGCCTTCCTCTCCAACTCTTTCTCTCTCTGAAAGTTTGGAAAGATTCTTTTAAACAAAGACAAAAAACAAACAAAAAAAGAGGTCTTTTTGGGCCAGCAAGTTGGATAACCACCCTGCAAGGGACAGAGGAAGGTTCATCCTGTGAAGAACAGATGAACCATCTGGAAAGCCCGGCAGGACAATTAATTTAAGCAAATGTAGTTGCCCTAGAAACCAAGGGGGTGTGAGGGTATGATAAGGAAGAATTTCTTCTTTTGGGGGCATACACTGTGCCCCCCCTCAATACACTTAGGTCATAGAAATTTTAGCAAGAGTTTATTCTTGCAGGTGTTTTGCACAATAAGGAGGGAAAATCACTTTTGGGTCAATTAATTTTCCTTGGAAAGGCGGTTTCTTCCAAGACATTTTTTCCCCAGTTTTATTTTCTTATAAGAGTCCACCTGCTGATGCACTTCAGAAAGAGACTGAGACAGAAAGAGAGAGAGATAAATGAATAAGGAGACCATCACTCTCATACCCGAAGTGTAACTTCCATTCTCTATAGCGGAGATTCAGGACACAAAGAGGCAAATTCCTTTACCATGGGGCATTTCTCCTCTCTTTGGGTAGTTTATTTAGAACCTTTCCAATAACAAATAATTAGCATTTTAGAGTTGGAGGTGTTTGCTATTACCAATTAATTTTACAAGATTCTTCAAGCTCTGCTCTCTAACTTATAAAACTGCGTATACATAGCTAAGCTCGTTGCAATATTTATCATTCAGGCAGAAAAGCAGCGCGCTTTCTCACAGCCCCAAATGTCCCATGTACAGTCACTGGAGCGAATTAATTTTTCTCTGTGTTTCCTAAGCGCCCTTGGCACCTCTGCCCAAGGGCTCAGGGCAAAACTGCGAGGTTTGCGACCTCCTGAGTGGTACGCACTGTGTTGTTAGCTTTTTTTGTTGTGAGAAATTCTTGGTGATTGTATTCATTTTCTCTCTCTCTTTCTCTCTCCCTTTTGGGCCAAAATGAGCCGGCTAGAGTTGCCCGTGTCTTCTTCAGCGGAAACTTTTCCCCTAGATAAACTCTAACCATTTCCTCAGCCCGGAGCAAAGGGCTGAACGTTGTTGTCTGGTCCAGGACTGGGGCGAGAAAAGGGGTGGGGGTAATGCAGGTGAGGGAGGGAACCATCATCACCTTCAACAATAAAACAACCAGACGCCCTTATAGTCCTTTCCATTAACAGTGTCAATGCACCAGATAGGCTGTCTCACCTCTAAAGGTGTCTTCACTCCCGGAGGGCCCAGGCTTCCAGCCGCAGCCCAACACCGGGCCCGCACGCCCGAGAGGAGGTGCTCCAACGGCAAAAATCCCATATATTTTTAACTACAGTGATTACTAAATTAATAGCAGGCACTAAGACAGATGTCAAAACGTCTTGAAAATGTTTATCTGTGAATAATTGAGAAGGTGGTGGGACGCATTATCTGATTGTGTAATGAAATATGTATGAGGAACAGCTGTTTGCAAGAGTCTCCTCCTGCTGCCTCCTCAGCCGAGGCCCATCTCTTGGAAGCAGGAATCGCGGTGAAGTTGGTCGCCACTTCCGTCCACTTGGGAGACCGGCCCCTCTGGGACTTGAGGCAGAGCTGTGCCTCCAGTGCGTCCCAGAATCACCCCATTTCCTAAGGGAGAACAACAGCATGAAGTCAACCCTTCGGCCTCGATCTTTTGGCTCTGGTGGCGGGGTGCGGTTTAGCAGCAATAGGAGCTGTCTGTCGCGCCTTCGGGGCGGGCCGCGGGCCCGGCCTTCGAGGCCCAAGAAGAGGCCGGACTCGGGAGGCGGCGGCAGAAGCCCGGAGCCTGGCGTGCGCCCGCGGGGCGGAGAGGAGCGGCCCCCTCCGAACTGGGGCGCGGGACTCCGCGGCTCAGCGGGGCGGGCCCGGGGTCATCGCGGGGTGACGGGGCTCCCGAGAGGGCTTTGTTCGGCGCTCCTGCCACACTGCGCACTTCCTTCCAGCCCCCGGCCAGTCCCACCCCAGGTCTCCGCGTCGGCCCTGTTTGTTTTTCCAGCCCCGCGCCCTCCACCCGGTCACGCAAACAGCCCTCAGGGCTGCGTCATCGACTTGAGGCCCTGGCCATAGGCAGGCCAGGGTGACGAGCAGCGGCCCCGCAGTAATCGGAGTGCGCGGAGAAGGGCCCTGGGGTCTTTCTGGAGTTCTGGGGCAAGGGTCGGCCGCGCCGGAGAGGTGGCCTAATGGGGCGCGTGGCCTCGACGGGCGGCGAAAGCCCAAGTCCTGGGCTCCAAAGGGCGCGGGCGGCCTGCGCCACCGCCTATCCAACTGCCTGCGGGCCTCGGCCCAGAGTCCCAGCCATGCAGGAGGGCGGCGCCGGGGTGAGGGCTAGACCAGGGCGCCGAGAGGGAGCACATCAGGCCTGGACCTTGCATGCAATGTCACTGATAAACCCGGTGACCCCCGTGTTGGCGTGCTGTCCCTTCGCAGCATTTCCGGCGCTCCCACCTCGGTGGAACCGTGTCCTTGACGCGGTGTTACCCGAGGCCCCAGCGTGGCCAGAGGCCTGCCCGTGCCTTGTGCTTCTGCGGCTCCCTGGCTCCTCGCCTTCCCGAGCCCGGGGTCCCCGTGCCTTGTCCCTGGCCCCCAGGAAGGGTCGCCCCGCAGTTTCTGGCCGCGCTAGCCCTTCCCGCGCCGCAGCCCCTGACAGCTCCCGGGACGGCAGCGGAGACGCTGGGCCTAGCTCCGTGAGCTGTGGCACCCGGGCACTAAGCATCTACGCAGTTTCCATCGGCTGACTTGTAGTCGAGATGCACTCGGGCGTTATTTCTCGAGCCGTCTCCCTTTTTACCTAATCCCTTATGCTTTTATTCTAATCCTACACATTACAGTTAATCTGTAATGATACCGCTTCGGAGGAACCTGTTGCATAGGAAGCACAGTAATTTGTAACCTTGGAAACAGTTTTAAATAAAAATTACAAGTGGTGTCAACTGTGTTTATTTTCCGCACGGGCCGGGGGTGCGGTGGGGTGGGGTGGGGGCCTGGCAGCCCCTCGGCGGAGAGGACGGAGTTTCGAAGAAAAGGGAGTGAGGCGCATGGGGCAGAGCGGAGTGGGCATGAGGCAGAGTGGGGGGAGGCGGAGAAGCTGCCAGAGCTTGCTCCAGTTGCTCCCGCCCGGATTCTGGGGTCTTGAGTTTTTCCTTTTGGGAAATCGCGTGCTCTTAAACGGAGAAGCCTGGAGAGAGGGGAAGGATTTGCAAAACTGAAGAAAACTTCGTGAACTTGAGCCATGTGTATTGCGAATTAGCATTCAGCCAGGCCCGGTGCCCCTGGGAAGCTGAAGCCGCTGAGAGCAAAGAAAGGCGGCTTGCAGGATTCTTCGGCTGCAAGAAGGCAGAGCCGTCTCTGCACCGATCACTGTGCGCTCCGAGCTTCCTTCTCTATTAAACAACACCCGTAACAAGCAGCAACTACAACCAAAAATTGTTCGCACACCGAAAGCCAAATTAAACATAATTGCTTTTATTTATCTATTGCTTTTACATCATTAAAATATTTTTAGTTGCATTGTACAAAATAGCATCCACTCTGATTATTACCTGCCATATCTGTTGATCTGCTCCTTGTGTATTCAGCACAGTAATATTAACAATTAAGAAAAAAGCACATCTTATATATTGTATCTGTCAAGATATGTTACAATTTCCATTAACAAAAATAATGTTATTCTTGTTGAAGAAGCTATGAAGCATATCTTTCATGAGAACTTTGTTAGTAACCACAGTTGTCAAAAAGAATTAGATATGCATAGATTGTAGATGCAAAGGAAATATTAGATGCACAGAATAAAATATACAGTGAAACTGAGGCATAACTGTTTTTCTTTTTAAAATAAATTTTTACCGAGGTGAAAAAAAAAAAACCCCGAGCTATTAAGCTTACTTAAAAGATGGCTTTGTTGGTTTAATTATACTGTAGTTATTTTATAAATATGTTTCAAAGGAAGCTTGCCATATTGCATGTCAATGAGGACTGTAAAGAAAAGCTCACAAAAGCTAATGCATACCAAATACCAAATTTTAGTCATTAGCATTCCTATTTATTACAAACTAAAGGAACCTATTAACAGACAAGATTTCTATTTAGCTAGCATTACAATGTTTGGCCATTAAAATAAAAAGGGCAAAGTATGTACGTGTATTTTCCCCCTTGGAACTATATGCTCTTTTTGCCTAGATCCTTATGGAGAGATTGGGAGGTGTTTCTTATTGGGGAAACATGATTCTACAGTGGGAATGGGCCAGAGGGTCCAGAACCACTATTTTTAGTTATCGAGCTTAATGCTATTCATTGGAAGCAAGAACAGAGCTGGGCTGGGGCTATGCAGCATGCTGAGGGGTGTGTAGTAACCACAGTCTGTGAGGGACCCTTTGTCTTTAATTTGTGTCAGGAGCATATGCAAATTATTAATTGTTTTCCTCTGGGGGAAGGAGTGGATAGCAACCATAATACTGCTTTTGTTTGGATATCAGAATTTCCTTAAATGCTCCCTAGACGGGGTATTTCTCCCAATGCGGATTCCCCAAGTTGGAAATCCGACCATGGCAGTGAATACAAACGTATTAATTTTAGGAGCATGCACATATAGATTTGTGCCATTTCAAAAACCTTTTCCTTTGAACGAAAACAGCAATTCTACTCTCACACAGAAGTAAATGAATATATTGATATGTTCTTCTGAATGCCGATTTGAAAGGGAAAAAACTTTTCAGCTAGTCTTACGTTTAGAAACTTAAAGATATTTCTCTTCCTAAAATCAAGGCAGATTTTGTTCCCTTCTAAATTGGATAGGGAAACATTTAAATTGTAACAAGTAAAAACAGGGACTGAAATGAAACATTTGGAATAATAAGGAAGGGTTATTTTGACTTATGTTAGGTCATTTTTTTTTTTACAGATCTAACAAGAAAAAAAATGTTACATGAGCTCTTTAAACTCTGCGCATTTACCAAGTCACTCGAAGCACAGGTTCTTCTGTGCCCACACATCTTCTGTGTTGTTCACTCTCAGATGTGATATATTCTGTCTGCTTTAGGGAACATTTTGCATTAAAAAGATTGAAAATTTCTAAGAAGGGTGCTTCCCTGAAAGGCCTATATAGAAACAACAGGTATCAGAAGGAAGGAAGGGAATTCCTGGATTCCTGATTGAAGAAAGAAAATCTCTCCACCAAAGGCCATTAGCATTTGCAAACCCCAAGCACAATCTCAGATTTCAATAGTAAAATTCTCAGTGTTGTGTTGGTGAGGAGAGGGGTAGGTATTCACTCTCCTGTAATTACTTGGGCAGAGATAAAGGAAGGAAAATGTAATGATTTCTACACTGCAAACTTTTCTTATGAAGAAATAACAGGTCACTATTTTAAGAAATTCTGATGCCTCAGTGGTGGCAGTTCTAGGGTGGAAAAGTGAACTCTTTCCATTTCTATCCCATTATAACTGGAGGAGGAGTCATCCCCCAAGTCTCTAAAGGATATTTGATACAAAAGTGGGGAAAATTGCTCTAAAACCTAAGTGTATTCAAAAAGATGACACTTGCCTGCAAAGGCCGGATCTACACAATTATTTGGATAATTCAGCTCTTACTCCAAATTAATCAGTCTGATTTTGCTTCACTGCTGAGCATGCCCATATTGTCTAGATGGGCCGGGCCACCTACTTTCCTCTTCTTCATCTGTGTCTTTCTCCACTGAATACTGAGTACTACCAATAGCCAAGGAGAAGGCTGTTTCCCATACATTCAAATCAAAGTGGTTTACATTTCAATGTGTGTGAAAGATAACACTGCTTTCAGTGGCCTTAAATCCCATTTTGAAGAGCATACCAAGGGAGACCAATGTGGTGATGCAGAGATAACTAAGCTGGGCAATCTCTCTCAGGGAGCTGATACTTGTTGGGGTAGAGGAATGTACAAGGTCAGGACAGCACAGCACAATAGCATTCAGTGGGTGTCCTGGCAGGGAATACACAGGAGGAAAGCATGGGAGAAATCTCAGAAGGCTTCCTGGAAGAGGCACGGTTTGAGCTGCACATTGAAGGTTGAATATGATTCGAGATGGTGAGGAGAATGACTTAAGCAAAATTGGCATCCAGTTAAGATACAGTGACAGGCCTGACATAAGGTAGGCATTTAAAAGTGCATATTTAAATAAATGAATTAAATTATTTAGAAGCTTGATAATAAATTCCTCTAAACATTTCTCCTCAAGATGGCCTGTCTGCTACATTAACCTGAAACTCTCTTATTTTCTCCCCCTTTAGTATTGTATCTTTCCCTCCTTCAAGCTAAGGAAGCTTGGTTTGAAGTTATAGTGATGTCTAGGGCTGACAAAATGATGCCCATTGGCACCAGGAAATGAGTGAAGGTTCTTACTCAGAGGAGACTCCTCCTCCATGGGCAAATGTTCCCTGTATTGACATCCTGTTTACCTTCTTGCAAGAATAAAAGGGGTTACTGCAATTCTAAGGAGTTTTGTATTTTTAACAAACCTTCTTGCTATACCAATCTACCAATTTAACATTTTGTTTGAAACATCCTGGAATGGAGAAAGGGTGCTTGGTAGGTATTTATACACAGAGCAGAGAAATTGAAAACGGCCTCTGGATTAGAGACAAAGAAACCTGGTAGTGCCACTAATTAGTGGGTAGACAGAGGTTCACCCAATCTGACTTCACTTTTTCTCATCTGAGAGACACAGCTACTCTTGTCTATATGATAAGATTTTTGTTTTGTTTTTTAAAGACAAAACAATGGGAAGGTAGGTTTTTACATAGCTCTGGCCTCTAGCACTTGCAGTATTCAAATGACATGAATTAATACTGAACAGTTTTTTTCTCTCCTGTATTGATGTCCAGATGCATATTAGTTTAAGCTCTAAGATATAAATTTAAAAAATTACAATGACCAGAATAAACAACACTGGCAAGTTGGGAAATTCACATCCTTATTATCTTGTGTTCAGAATGCATTTTTATGTTTCAGTAGGTCTTTGGGAAATCTATGTTACGACACAGCAGAGATTTGCTCTTCAGAAAGTGCCTCAGCTGAGCAAAGCAATGCCAGGCTGGGTTAGGGATCCTGCCCCGAGCAGGACATCTCACATCTTCATTCTCCCTGCAGTATCTCCTCCACTTTGCCCTCACCCCTGACTCTTCTCCACAAATCTGGCTTTCTTCTGTTTCTCCCCTCCTCTCCCCTCCTCTCCTCTCCTCTCCTCTCCTCTCCTCTGCTCTCTCTTCCCTTTCCTTTCCTTTTCTTTTTTCTTTTTTTCTAAACAAGTCTCTTTTTCTTCCTAAACTAAGCACAAAAGTCAACAAATTGAAAGCAATTCAGTTTCAATAATAAACAGAAGTCTTTTGAGCTTCCAAGATCCAAATAAAGGTCCTTCCGTGGGAAGCACCTAATTCAAAAGGAGGAAACCCCGAGGATTATGACGGATTCTGCAATGAGTGTGGCTGAGGAGGAGCCAGTCTCCCGTCGCTGTTCCATGTACCATCCCTCTGAGTTCATCAGAGGGAAGCTTGTTTTCCTAAGGGCCCATCTTTCCCTGGCTGTAAAATGTATTCAGCTCCACTGTATGCAGGCTAACATATGGCAGAACAGTGTGAAGAGGGAAGTCTGTTCATTGGCACATTCAGGGGCAGAGTCTGGGATGTATGTTCAATAAAGGGCTTCTTGTACGGGAGCCCTATACCACAGCAACTCTCCAGTGAAAGCTGAACTGGCCTCAATTTGTGTGGACAGTACACTTGTGCATGCGTGTGGTGCACTTATAAGGCCAGACAAGCTCTAGCCACTCCAAGTCTCTTGGTATAAAAGGAAAAAGGTATTGGATGACCTTGTGTGCATGTGTTGAGGCGGAGGAGGGCCCAGAGATTAGAAAATGAAGTGGAGTTGGAATTTTATTTTAATTAGTCTCACATTTCCCTGGAGAGATTTTCTGAGAATATGATCTTTTCCATTTACTTCTCTGCAGTAAAGTATGGAGACTCACCAAGCTGAAGAGGAAGAGAGGAGCATCTCAACCCCAGCTGAATTATGAAGAAAACTTGGCGCTAGCTCCCAGAAATCCTAAATCACATGTAGGCAAAGTCTGGACCTGGTCACCAAGAATAAAACAGAAGCTGAATCCATTATCCAATTTTCAAATTAACCAGAGGACATATCCTAAAAGCCTGAAAGCCTGGATCAAGGGTGGTATGTGGCTTTTCCCTTGACATGGATGTAAGGACTGCCTTCTCAAGTCCTGGTACCTAGGTTACATCTTCAGCCACCCCTGGGCCGCACCACAGGGGAGGGTAGTCCAGGGGCAAGGGAGGGGTCCTCAGAATCAGTGAAAGCAGCGAGAAGGGGCAGGAAGAACCCAGAAACCATGCCTTGGAGACAGTAAGCCTCTCCACACATGAAAGGAAGGCACCCACCTGGGACAGAGGGGTTATTAAGTCTTTCCCTGAGCCACAGCACTGATGTCCTCAGAAGGTCCCCAACCCTCTGTAGCAATCCGTAGTATGCGTTAGTATGGGTGAAAAAACTTCCTCTATCAAGTTTAACAACTTTCTGGTGTAACTTCTGAGAGGGCTGATTGCTTATTCATGCAGAAGCAAGACGCCCAGTTCATTTTGCCTGTTTTTGCTACTCTTTGCTGGGTTTGGGAGGCTGCTATGGTGGCTGCAAATGGCTTCTCAAGTGACATTTGCTGACATTCAGTGAAGTACATTTATCAGTATTCACCAGCTCACCTCTACACATGCAATCCATTTTGTTTTGTTCTTCATAGCAACCTTCTTTCCAACACCCGTGCCCTGAGAATGATAAATGGCAAGGTGGCATATTTCTCAAGCTGCACTCAAATGTCACTGTGAAAAATCTTTAATGGACTAAGTGTAGCTCTTCACGTTACAACTTGTCAGGTACTGAGAAATTCTAGAGTTTCTCCTTAATCCACAAGTCTTTGGAACCACACATCTGCAAGCAGAGACTAATTATAAGCTACACCAGTCAGACCTGGGCAAGCAGAAACCAAGGAGAAAACATCTGATATCAGCTAATTCTTTTTCATTATTATTCTCATTCCATTTTTGCTACTTCCTTTCTTACTCAGAGAACACGCCAGGTATGAGTAATCTGTTACTCTAATTAAGTAGGTGAGAGCTCCCCTCAGACCACTCCCCCGATGCAAGTTTATAAGTTGTACACTCAGTGTTCTCCATAATAGCTTTACTCTTTTCCTCCAAGACTCCAAATCACTAGCACTTCTCCTTAGAGAAAAACCTGACTCTGAATCACAAATCCTGGCTGCTAAATGTTGGCTGTAATGGAGTAGTTCAAAGGCATCTGAGACGTGCTGTTGGAAGAGTCCTGTCCCCCACCTCCCCGCCATCCCTTTTCAGAGTGCATGGTCATCCTTCCAGACAGCTGAGAGTTTCACATCCCCGCCCAAAAGATTTGCCATTCCCCCTCTGTCTGCACACCTTTCTGCCACCAGAATGGTCCCCTCAGGGAAGCAGCCTACGTACTCACTCACCCCTGAACATGGCTTGCTTACTTGAGTTCTACCCTTCCAAGTGCTTTCTGTTTCCTGGAGTGTGCGCCAAGGGAGGGTTAGCCCTTGCCCACTGTAGTTAGGGGAGAATTTGCTGATTTGTGTGTGTTTGAAATGTGTTCCAAAGAGAGCAATATCATCAATTAACATTGATTTTACAATCAATGCTTGAAGGTCAAAGGAGTTAGAAAGGAGGTAACCTGAAGTCAAGGAAAAAGAACTGATATCACCCAAAACTGTGCCAGCCAAGTTCATCTTTGTCCAGACGCTAAAAATTGGAATATTTTGGTTTTACTCCTGGCCCTGTAGGTCCCACCTAAGCTATGATCTTGATATCTGCTTCTATACCCCATGGTTTGGGTACCTCCTGGGCTCTCCTGGTGCTTTCCTAACAGTACCACTGATTTTCTTCTCCCGTAGACTTGACCTCCTGTCTCTTGGGTTGAGTAATTGTCCCCTCTGGCTCCTCAACCTCAGGGACCCCTCCAACAAGTACAGGTCCTCAACCATAGAGCCTCAACAGTCTAATGGTCTAACAATCTAAACTCTCTTATTGCCTCCATTTCTATTGTGTTTATTATATATCATGTTTAGTTCATTTCAAAATCTAGTTATGCCACAACTGGGCTAAAACTGACTCTTCTCACACTTTAGGATGAGGAAGAAAATCAGTTACTCCCAGCAATCAGGCATGATAGGGCAGAAAGAGGGCAGACACCTGCTAAATGCTTGCACAGTGAGGCCAGAGGGCAGAAGATCTCAGGTAACTACGGCATGGATGGCATGGGTGCCAGACTGAGTCAAACCCAGGTATGCTCACACAGATCACTCTTAGCAGGCCTTGACATATAACAAAAGAAAAGAAAATGTGTCAACTGTCCATGTAACTTGAATAGGACAGACCACCAAACCAGATAGCCGAGGGGGCAAAATGTATCCTAATGTTGGAACCCACTAAAAAACCAAGTATAGGGGTTGGGGTGATTTTTGAAGACAATGACTATATCTTATTTTCATGGCTGTTTTGTGCATTCCTTTAAGCTGTTTTGGGGTATAGAGGGCAAAAGATAGGAGAGAACCTCATTCTCTTTTCATTATTGGCTATTGACTTTTCAATTGTTTCATCGTTTCTAAAAATAAGAAATACTTGAGTAATCTTTACAAAATCAGTGGAGATTCCATTGTCTCTCATTTGATGATCAAAACAACAGGTGTCTGGGTTGTTGGACTTCAGATGACATCTGTGACTACTGGGTGCCTGGGATAAGGTATAGTGTGTGTGTGTGTGTGTGTGTGAATGTGTGTGCAGGTTGGGGGTTGGGCTCTGAGGGTGGGAAGTAGAGATGAAGTGGAACCTTTTAGAGGTCAAGAAACTGTAAAGATGCCTGGCATCCAGTTTTCACACCTGACAAATAAAATAGCCTTCATTTTCATCCATAATTACAGTCTGATGTAATAATATGAAGTTGCTCTTTTAGACATTCTTATAAATTCTAGATACTCCTTCTTTTATGTAACCATTTCAGAGCACAGATTAGGAAGGGCTCCACTGACGTCCCTTTGGTTGGGGACATTCCCTGTGGGTGAAAGCATGTGCACTATGAGTGGGGCCTGGTTTGCTGCCTCTTTTCACCCTCAAGTGGTATCTGGTGGGCCAGGCTGGAGTTAGCATTCTCCATCCAGGACCTCTCTACCTACCCTCTGTGGGGAGGGGCTATAAAATACCTTCTTTGGACATCTGCACACCCAGGCCTTCCCTTGTGCTGTTCTTTCGCCAGAAATTTTCTATACCTTTCCCTCTGACCCCTCCCTTCTAAGCCCTTGTCAAACTCCCCTGCATCATTTCCTCCAGGAATCTCTTCCTTATCCCCACATCCTGCAATATCTCCCTCTATCCAGTACTTAGTGTTCTGCAACCTCTTTGCCATCAAGTGGTAAGCTCCTTGTGGCCAGGGGCCACATCTTTGCTGCAATTCTATAGCAGGCTCCCTAGGATTTACCAAGCACATTTGCCACACTTCCTGAGTGGAAGGACAGGCAAGGGTGCAAAGTGATTACTCAGAAATGACAGGGACAAAGAGGACAGGCAGAGCCCAGGCTTGTTCAGTACTGGGTTCAGTACTGAGTTTAGCCTGGATCTATTTGTCCTAATTCCAGGCCATTTGTGGCCAGGTCTTTTTCTCCTGAGCTCTCCAGGAAGTTTTTCTTCCATTTCCCCCATACCACCCTTTTCTACTACTGTCCAGGGAACAGGTGCTCCCAGTGAGCAATTAGGTCCCAAGTCTGGTTCAGGTCAAATGGCCTCTCACATTCTGCAGCTGTACCCCTTTCCGGGGGCTCCATCTTCCAGGCTCTTCTTCACTCTTACTAGCCCCTCTGCTTCATATTTTACCTTCTCTTTTCTGCCCCCAGCCTACTTGCGTAACTCTCTGTCTCTTATCTGAAGCCCCATAAATAATTTTATTGATGGAGTAGAGTGTTTCTTACTCCATAAGAAGCTACATATTGTTTCTGATCAGGCAAACTATAGTGCACAGGACAAATCTGTGTACCATCTGTTTTTGTAAATTAAGCCTTATTGGGACACTGCCACACCCATTCATTTACATATTGTCTATGGCTTCTTTCCTGCTGCAATAGTAAAGCTAAGTGGTCATAATGGTGACCCTATGGCCCATAAAGCCTAAAATATTTACTATCTGTCCCTTAACAGAAAGAGTGTGCAATCCCTGTCCTAGATTATAGTGGAGGAGAATGATCCAGTAAAGGTGAGGAACTCAGTACTAGAGCTAGCGGATGGACGGATCATAGGAGAAAAATCCTGGAGGAGGAAATAGACAATGCATTACAGAACCCAAGTGGAAGACTGGGTTTTGATAAGAGTGAAGACACTTCATCCACTGAAACAGACAGGAAGGCAGAGTATGAGTACAGAGGCAGGCAGGTGGGACAATGAGGGCATACCCACTGACTGCTACTATTAGCTCTGTGTTAATGAAGTGCGAAGGAAAGTGATGAGCCAGCAATCTGGGGGGATGATGGAGGTTCAAAGACGAAGGAGAAATTGTGGACCATGGAGAAATGAGCATAAGTGGACATTTTATTAGAATGCCTGGGCAATGTTGTAGCTGCCAATTTAAACTAAGGCTGGGAGCACAGTGGTGTGATATACTCCATCAACGTTCTTCAGCTCCACTGTAAGCACAGTTGGTGGGTTGTTGGGTTTAATAAGGGCTGGCATTTTGCCAGGCAAGTATGAAGGATGTAGGGAGGGTCAATGGACTTCGGTGCAGTGGGAATGACTAATGATACTGGTGTGTCATGGAATCAAGCTTAGTGAGAAGGGTGATAAGAAATGAGGAAGGTGAAGGACAGTGGAAAGGTGATAGGTTTAGTCAATGGATTGGCGGTCTTGATGAGCAAAAGCATTTTTGGAGAATAAGAGAAACAGAACGATAAGAGGTCAGAGGGTGGAGCTTGATGTCCAGATTCCAGAGGTGGAGCAGTTCCTGGTGATGGAAGGATCTAGAATAAGGCCATGGGAGTGGGAGGCTAAGATAAGTGGGAGTCAGGGAAGTCAAGACACTGAGCAGTTAGCCACATCGGGGGACAGGGAAAGCCTAGAAGGCTTCAATCTTCAGTTGAAGACAATCCCCATTTGCAAGAAGACAGAAACAAGGCAGGAGAAACAGGAGGTACATGTAATGGCAAAGCTGTCAAAGCAGCAGGGGTTTTTGAAGGAGAGAGGAGAGTGCCCTAGAAGTAGTGATGGGAACAAGACAGATTCCATCTCACCTCTGACTCAGTGGGTTCTGGCATGTGGGAGAGAAAAGAGGCTCCACATGAGAGAGCTGCAAGGGAGCTCCTCAGGGAGAATGAGCTCAGTTATCTAGGGAAAAGCATGGGGGAACTAACTGAAGAGACAGGGGCTGTGCTGATTCCCAAAGCGCCTAACTAGAAGGGCTTGGGAGGGTATGGAGGGGCGGGAGGAGCCCGAGTCAGAGTGCAGTGCACAGAGGTGTACTAGGTAAGGTCTGGGAGGCTCGAACTTCTGGGCAGGACCAAGCTGGCAAGGATTTGTAGACACAGTGGGATTCGGCTGTGAAAGTCTCTGTGGAGAGTGGGCTGGAGGAACTGGGTCCCCTAAAGGACCTTGATATTGAAGGCAGCTCGAGATGGCATGCAGTCTCGGGCTGGTGAGAGCCTCCCCAAGGGTCTGCATTCTTAGGCAGAGTGCAGGGGTGAGGGGGCCTGGGGAGGGGCCATATCAACAGGAGCGGTGAACACCATGAGGGTCTTTGCCAAATGCATGACACTACCACAGAGGGTAGTAGCGTCTGCTGGGCAGGCACGGCAGCGCTCACACAGGAGCTTGTGCTGATCCTTCCCATCAACATGCAGCCTGCTTCAGTACAAACACGAAAACCAAAGCACCACCATCACATATTCCTCCTTGGGTCTGATGACCCCCTCCACTTACCACCCCATTTACCTGCTTCTGTTTGACATAAAACAATCCCAAAGGGCTAAGATGTTGTCCTGTCTGCTTCCTGCCCCCACCTCTCCACTATGATTGCTCTTCTCAAGAATGTGCACATGCCAACAACGCCGCCTTCTGCCTATTTTTGAGCATGCCAAGGCCCCCATCTCCTCACCTTAACACCTGTGCACAGGCTCCTCTCTCTGCCTGGAATGCTCTACCCCTCATACCCATAATTGGCTCCTTCCTGTTGAATCAGTTCAACTGACACCTTTGTAGACAGGCTTTCTCTGAGGAACCCATATCCTGAAGTCTCTCAATCCCATCACCCTGTTTTATTGTCTTCACAGCACTTCTCACCCTTGGAAATGATCTTCATTTATTTGTTATTTATTTTATAACCCCTAGATCTAGAATATGAGACCATGGAAGCAGAAATCTCACCTTCTTCTTCACTGCTGTATCTTTAGCATCTGGAACATTACCTTCCTTCCAGTATGTGCCCAATACTTAATTATATTAATAAAATTAGCCTTCACAATAGAACTCTAACTCAAAAGCACATGAGATATGAATCTGTCTATGGGGATAATGAGCAACCCCTTTAGCCCTTCACAGGAAAGTCCTAGGGAGCATCGTAAAAATACAAATGCACAGGGCCCAATGTAGACAAAGTCAGAATGTCCAGAGGTAAGCCAGAACTCTGGATGCTGAGCTAGCACCTCAGGCAATTCATTTCAGCCAGCAGGTCTGAGAGGACTGGCATTTAGGAACCTGTGAGTTGAGCATCACTCACTTGCTCCACAGAGGATCACTGGACACCTCTGTGGTACCAGCTTTGTGAGGGACTGAAAGGATGTCCTGAGTGCATGTAAGAGAAATCCAGTCAAGCTAGACTCATTAAATGATGGGAGACTTTTGGCTAAGAACCCAAGAGTAGCTCAGGGAGCCAAAAAGCAGAAGGAGTAGTTGCCTCAGAAAGGTCTGGACCAGAGTGGAAGAGGCACTGGGAGGGAGCTGGCCATTCTCGCCCTCACACACTCTTGGCTCTGCTTAGGTCGTGTCCTTCTGCTGATGGACATTGTTTCTTTGGGTACAGGGTGGACCAAGGCCCCTCAGTCCTACGACTTATATTTCCTCACTTTGGATGGCCATCAGCACCCCCACTCATTCCTTTATTGGCCACTCCAAACTCCCTGGAGGGAGAGGTTTTGGCTTATGGGTCAGAAGTTGACCTCAAGGACTGATCCCTTAAATAGGTGGGAACCTGTTCTCAGAAGACAATGTTGTGAATTACATAGTCAACAACAAATTAAGAACTTATAGGCAGCACTGGGGTATGGAATCTTTAGTTTAAATCTGGGGAGTGGAGGTGGCGCCTCTTATTAGTTGCTACCACTGGTACATGTACCAATTTATCAGGCTTCCTGAGGACAGGTCTCAGGGAAGTTTAGAAATAACTAGGAAGGCATTGAGTGTCCAAGGAAGGTAGGGAGGATGACATGAGGATTGAAAAGATTACACTCTCCTCAGGGTTCTGTGACAAGCAGAGGCAAAGGATTTGGGCAGCTGTGTGTCACAGAGCCATTTGAACTTGAGGTTAGAAGAACGTAAGCTACTGAGTGACTGAATCCACATGGCCTGGTACTTGTAGTTGCTTTAAGACTTCATAGAAGGATTTAACAGGATTGAGGGCAAGGTACCTTCTCTGGAAGCCTGTTTCTCATGGCGGAAGATTCCCTTGTTTGTCTATTTGAAAACATAGGGGCACTATTTGCCTTTCCCTTCTCATTTCCTAGAAGGTCAGCAGCCCAGGCCTGGGGGGATCAAGGGAGCAGAGGGTGCCTCATTCAGATTTCAGCAGCAGAACTCTGCAGTTAGAAGCTTTGAGGACCAGGACTTTATTTTCGGCTTTACAGGATCCAGTGATTTAATCTGAAGGACTCACCTTCCTAGTATGCTTCCCTTAGAAACCCCCTCTCTCCTGAATCAGATCTCAGCTTCATTCTCTCCACTCAGTAGCTGAGCAAGGGTCACTGGTCAGGGAGTCAAACACCCAGACAGGGGACCTGGTTCTGCCTCAGATGATGGTAGGCAGACAACTCTATGAAAGTGACTGATGTAATCCCTCATGGGGTTTGGACCTCGTCAATCCACTGGGCTAGGCGCTGGAGAGCCAGGTTGCTCCATGGCTTGGGAGCAAGGCGATGGGAGTAGGGCTGCCATTCTCCTAATGGCCAGGCCACTGGATCCAATGTTCTAGGCCCCAACTATTGCCTCTCTCACCAAACAAGAACCAAGAACTAGTCCTTGCTCTAGTTCTCTATCCTTCTCAGAGCAAGAGGAAGCACTGGTGGAGGAAAATAGCATCAAGACAAGACACCTTGTTTCCAGTTCCAGCTCATTCATCCCATCATTTATTCTGCAAGTATCCACTGAGTGCTTCCCACAGGCACTGGGCTAAACTCAGGGGATGCACAGTGAGTGAATGTGACAGTCCCTGCCATGGCCAGAAGCACTGGCTCTTTCCAGGCCTCAATTTCCTCATCTGTAAAATGAGACAGTTGGTCTAGATGAACAGTTATCAAAGTTCAGCAGGCATCCGAGTCAACTGGGAGGCTTCTGAAAGCATAGTGTGCTTGGACTTATCCAGAATTTCTGATTCTTGGGCCCAAGAATTTGTCTTTTGAACGAGTTCCCAGGTGCTGCTGCTGGTCCAGCGACCCACTTTGAGAACCACTGGACTGGCATGCTTGCCCCTTCTACCTGTGGCAATCTGTGTTGCACCTTAATTGATGGTCATTGGAGTGGCCAAGCAGAAAGGGTTTGTGGAAAGCCAGCCTGGAAATGGAAAAGTTCCCATAAGTTTTCTGAGCACAGGGGTAAGTAGATCAGATATAAACCTTAACAGAGCCACTAAAGCATTTGGCTCATTATTTAATAAAAAAAAAAAGATTAAAAAGTAATTCCCTAACATGAAAGTTCAATCGGATGCTGGAGAAATTACTTCAACTTTCTGTAGGGGAAAAAAGGCTCCACTAAAAAGCTACAAGAGTATTGATGTCTATTAAATATTTGCTTTTCTCTCTAGCCCACACTAGACTGAGTAATTTGTATTTGGCAGAAACCAGCTGCAATTACATTAGTCAATCCAAAAGCCCAACTTGCTCATACAAAATGCAAACAAATTAGTTAAAATGGCCTAATTAGTGGACTGTAAAAATACAAACTGAGGCTGGCAGCCGGATTTGTGTTAGTCAAGAATGCTGTCTCCCCACATGAGGAGGCCTGAGCTAAATAGCCCCCAGCTGACTGAAGGTCTTTTCTCTGGACATCTGATGACCAGTGACCCAGGTGAACACCAGTGGTTCTGCCTTAGGTGACTTCATCCTCTCCTGTCCCAGGGCTTGGCCTCATCTTTGGCCAAGTAGGTGCAATGGAAAGAATGTGAGGTTTGGATGAACTTAGCTTGAGCTTGAATCCCTCAGCCCCACCAACTTGCCAGCTATTGCTTTAGTCAAGTCAGTTAACTTCCCTGAGCCTCTTGCTTCCTTTTTAAAATGGAAATATTGCATCCTATATTGAAAAGTGGTTGTATTAGTAATTATGTATATATATGTCTGGTACATAGTTGTTGTTGTTATTAGTTAGTATAGGTCTGAATTTCCTCTGCCTTAACATACCTTTAGACCACGATTCTGATTCTGGTTTGGGGCACTAGTAGGTAGCTTTGTACATATTGGACGGGCCTGAGGTAATGACCCTCAGAGCATTGACCAACACCAAGGAATGTGATCAAGATGTTGTGTGACTCAGTCAATGTCTCCTCTATATCTGTAGGGGCTACAGTCTGCAGCCTTATAGATGCATGGCTCATAGAATCAGAGAACTGGAAAGGACTGCAGATGTCATCCAGTATGGGGGTTCAAACCACTGTGTATCAGAATCCTTTGAAGAGTTTCTAAAAAATGCTGGAACTAGAATCCCACTCCCAGAGATTCTGATTCAACTGACCTAGAAGGGACTTGGGCATCAGTGTATTTTATAGCCTCCCCAGTAAATGAAGTCAAGATTAAGAATCATTCCTCTAATCCAAACCCATTATTTTGTGGAGAAAAACAAAAATAAGCAGATATGCAACAAAAATTAAAACAAAAACAAATCAAGCAAAACAGTGATGACAACTCAGAGACTCTGAGATGTGAATTATGTAAGATTACACAGAATTAAATTTTCCTAAATTCATTCTAACCCAAATTGTTCAATCAGACCATTGGCTCTGATAGGAAGGAATGTTCGCCAGATGCCTGTACAGAATTGGGGCTTTCTACCACGCTCCTAAAGGGGGCTAGACTTTGGTGACAATCAACATCTTGTATTTTATAACACCTTCCCACCAAAACATATTTCAAGCTCAGTTATACTCACACCATCAGTCAGCTAGAGCCTGGGAGTCACAGGGAAGTACAAGGCAGCCAGTCTGCCAGACCTAAGACTGAGTTGCCTGGGGGACAGTGAGTTCCTGGCCACTCTGACCACCAGATTTTGTGAATCATCTCAGATGGTTCTCAACCACTAGAGAATTCCACCCAAAGGCAGACAGCAAAGTTACACATTTATTTAAGGAGGAAAGATGTTAGTTTCCTTATTGTGTGATGCTTACTTGAGAAAGAGTATCTAACCCTTTAGGGACTTACCTCATTTTTTTTGTTTCTTGCATTTATGGGTGCTCTTCTGAATCCTTCTGCCTCTGTTTTTATGAGCCTCTGCTGGCTCCATCAGAGTGGGACACCTGGGCCCCAAGAGGGTAGGACACAAGCAGAATCTAAAGGCTCTATAGACTAAAGGAAAGGGCAAGAAGGGATGGTTCTGCTCCTGTCCCCATTCTCCAACTCCAGGCTCTCCTTCTGTCTATCTTTGCCACCCCAATTCCCAGAATCGGAACCGGAAAATGCAGTGTCATTCCCAATTGTGCGACCTCTGATAATTTCTTCAATACCTTTGTTTCTACCTCTCTTTAAGTGCTCCTCGGTACAATTCATTCTTTGACATAGTTATCTCAGATTGTGCAAGCTGTCAGGTTGAGGTTGGATTGCTGGCATTGCCCCCCCTCCTAAGTCAGATGTTTAGCTCATTAATTTTTAGCCTCTGTTTCCTCATTTCTAATACCATCATTTAAGGTTAAACATTTTCTTCTAAGAACTGCTTTAGCTACTTTCCACAATTTTTGAAATGTAGTATTTTATCTGTCAGTATTTTCTAATTTTTCTTAATGAAGATATGTTGGTAAAAATGCTCTGAAATTATAAATAAAATTTTTTAAATGCTCTAAAATTATTTTTTTGTAAGTATAGACTTTCAGGTTGCTTAGTATTTTCTTTCAGTACATTTTTGAAGACATTTTTCCCCATCTCTTCTGGCTTCCATTTTGTTATTGAGAAGCCAGTTGCAATCTCAATGATCATTCCTTTGAAAATGATGTTTTTCCTTTCTGTCTGCTTTTAAAATTTTCTCTTTGTCTTTTGTGTTCTGGGATTGTAGTGTGGTGTGTTTGGGTTTGTGCATGGCCATTATATTGCAGTATATTGATAAATATCAGTAGTAGGTTCAGAGTGATAGAAAAATCGGACCCAGACCTAGATAATTCAGATGCAGTTTTTTAATCTAAAAAATATAGATGGAAATCACTGAAATCACTGCAGTGAGAATACACAACAGAGAGAGCCAAAGATACAGTTTCTGGATCCCAATTTTCACAAAAGAGTACATTGTTACAAATGGCAATTTCTAAGTGAATGAGAATTGCAGCAGACTGCCTGGAAAAATATCTCCCCACCCAAGCTCAATCCCATGTACAGTTTTGGTGTTATACAATATACAGTATGACCACAAAGTTCAGTACAGTATGATATAGTATGCATGTGTATGAGTAATTCTCAATAATCACTCTCAGGCTGGTCTTAAACCTGTAATATGAGACTAGAATAAAGGTCTGAGACCCAAATATCTCTGTAAGTCATCCTAAATATTGGGCATACTTTGCCACAGAATTTTATCTTTTATTTATCCTTTTTGGCAATTTTTTTGGCTCAGAATCTGTGGAAATTCTTATTTTTTCAAATAACTGCCTCTGCTTTCCTCTTCCTTTCCTCTGTGCTTTTCTTGAGATGTAGATAAAACATACTCACTCTATCCTACATTTCTCTTAACATTTCTTTGACATTATCTTTCTCTTTGTCTTTCTGAGCTGCATTCTGGATATTCTTTTTTCAGATCCATATTCTAGTTCATTCTCTTTTCAGTATGTCCCGTTTTCTGTTGAAGCCATCTACTGAGTTTTTAATTTCAAGAAATTTATATATTTTATTTATTAATTTATTTAATAATTTTATATTTTTTTGATAAAAATTCTGTTTGAATTCTTTTCTAATCTTCTTGGAAATTTCTATAGCCTCTTACTTCCAGTGATACTTTTAACCCTTTCCATTATTTCTATTTATACCTGGTCATTTCAATATGTGATGTCTTTGTGGGCTCAGTTCTGCTGTTTGCTGACTCTTGCTCATGGTACTTCTCCTCCTTGAATGCTTTATGAATTTATATCTTTATGAGTTTATATCTTTCAAATTGTAGCTATGGGAATTCTTTAAGGTTTGGATTAAAATTCCTTAAGAGAGGTAGTATTTTATTCTTTAGGTGCCTGAGAACACTACTAATTTAAGTTCACTTCCTCAAATTTTTTTTTTATTTTTTTTATTTTTTATTTTGGTATCATTAATTTACAATTACAGAAAGAACATTATGTTTACTAGGTTCCCCTCTTCACCAAGTCCCCCCCACTCTCCAAATATTTTTTTTTTTGAGAGGGCATCTCTCATATTTATTGATCAAATGGTTGTTAACAACAATAAAATTCTGTATAGGGGGGTCAATGCTCAATGCACAATCATTAAACCACCCCAAGCCTAATTCTCGTCAGTCTCCAATCTTCTGAAACATAACAAACAAGTTCTTACATGGTGAACAAATTCTTACATAGTGAATAAGTTCTTACATGGTGAACAGTACAAGGGCATTCATCACAGAAACTTTCGGTTTTGATCACACATTATGAACTATAAACAATCAGGTCAAATATGAATATTTGTTTCATTTTTATACTTGATTTATATGTGAATCCCACATTTCTCCCCTATTATTATTATTATTATTATTTTTAATAAAATGCTGAAGTGATAGGTAGATGCAAGATAAAGGTAGAAAACATAGTTTAGTGTTGTAACAGAGCAATTGTAGATGATCAGGTGTGTGCCTGTAGACTAAGTGTTAATCCAAGCTAGACAAGGGCAATAAAACATCCACGGATGCAGATCACTTCCTCAAATTTTTAACGGGTGATTTCTTGGACTACTCACGGAGTATGGGAGTATGAATTTGATGTGCAAACCTATAGAAGGATGGCTATGGTTATAAATTCTCAGAATAATTCTCCCTCTCTATTTAGGGTTGAAAGTGGATACATGTAATTTTCTTTGTAGTTTCTGTGGTGAGAATAGAGTCCAGGTTATTTCTCCTTCATCTTTACAAAGGTGGAGCAGTAATTCAGGGTGTCATTTTATATACATTTTATATTGCTACTATCTTCCCCACCCCAGGCAAGCACTAGGCTCTTTCTTCTTTCCCCCTTACCCTATGAGGCTGTGAAAACTGATTATGATTTGGCAAATGCCCTTAAGGTCAAAGCCAACTTCAGTGCTCCACTTATTTCTCTGAATTTTCACTTTTACCTAGTGTTTAGACTGAATATTCCTTAGTATCTTTCAAAATCGGTAGTACATTCAAAATAAAGTTCTTTTTACTTTATCCAGGATTTACAGTTGTTTTCATTGGGGATGTTGATCAGAGCCTCTAGTCCATGATATTATAAGAAATGGACATAGCCACCTACCGTCTTTATGATCCTCTACAAACAATCTTTTATTCCTGGACAAAAAAAATCCTTGGTCTCTCCAAACCTCAATCTCCTCATATATAAAATCATCTACTTCCTAGGGCTATTTGATGATCAGTTGAGATATTGTACAAGAAGAATCTTTTAAACTAAAAAGTAAAGCAGTATACCAACACCAGAGCATTTCATGAATCTGTATCTGATAAGAATGATTTCTTTTTGATTAAGATGAGTGAAGAAACCTAGCACAGGCTATTTTTAATCAGGTCAATATTCATCTATTCACTCAAGAATCATTTTCCAAGCACCTTCTATATGGAACTTTCCTAGCCTGCGGGTTACCTGATTCAGTTATTTCCTGAGGGGTTGAACCCAAGTCAAAATTGTAGCTTATTTAAGAATTTTTTTAAAAGCCTGTGCTATTTGCTTATATACCCTTTTCTTTCTAAATCAGAAACACAAACTAATATGTCTTTTCTAATATATCCCCATTTTCTTTGCTGGCCAAAAAATATTTACTTCTTTAAGAGCACTGTTAAAGTCCTGATATCTTCTGGGAATTCCTCTTAAGGACTGTTTTCAACTCAAGTTACTTGTCTACCACCAGAGTCAGCCTTGTGAGGGGTTAGGCTGTCAGTCTGAAAAGAGAGTTAGAAAACCTGGTTGCTAATTCCCTTCTCCATTACTTGGCTATTTGAACTTGGGAAAGTCATACCCCTCAGTTCTAAGGATCAGAATCCCTTCCCTAAACAAAAAAGGAATACTGATCACAGGAGTTTTACGAGGGTCCACAGAGGTAATACATATGAAAATACCCCAGATGTTTTGAAACTTCCTACAATTTAAGGGAAAGGAATTATTATTGCCCAGCATTACAAATGATTTATTCTCATACCACCTCCCCCAAACCCCACTAACAATATCCCAGGCCAGAAAAAATTTGCAGGGAAATTCTCTTGGAAACTAGAATCTGAGAATATTCAAAACTGTATATGATAGCAGGACTCATCACTGCCTGGCTGTAGGCCCCTTGCTCCAGCGAACAATCCCATTCCCACCACCTTTGGCTGCTGCAGCACCTATGTTCTTGCTTCTCCCAGCTGCCTGCCTGGCTGAGGCTTCCACCCCTGGTTGAGGAGAGCAGCCCTCCCATGGCCTGGCCAAGGAGACCTGTGTCCTCTGTTCTGGGTGCAGAGTGCCAAAACCGGCTGATCTGCAAAGGGCTGTGGAACCAGGGGTCAGTGTCAGGGAGTGCTGACTGTGGAGGACACAGTGACAGGCTGAGCTGGGGCAGTAATTAGACAGTGAGAGCTTCCTTCAGCAAGCTACAATCAATAGGTCCACTTACGTAGGGAAAAAAGATTAAAGTAAAGCAGATGGTGGAAGATAACAATATCTCCTACTGAACTTGCATTTTCACTCGTCAAAGCACTATCCCCACCATTTTCTCATTTGGTCCTCGGCACCTCCATTCTCAGATCCTCTGATTTTTACAGGCAAGAAAGCAGAGGTACTGAGGTGGCAGATGTCCAGCTTTGCTGCAAGAGCCAAGACACACATTTCCATTCTCTTTGTGCTAGCTAGCCTTCCTGTCATTGGTGTCTCAGGGAGAAAACAAACATATCGATTAATTTAACACATTTTTATTGAGCACCTACTGTGTACCAGTCACTATTCTAGGCGTAACGAATACAGCAGTGAATGAGACAAAGTCCTATTCATGTGGAGGTTCCATTTTAATAGCAGAAGACAATATGCAAATAAATAAGCAAGATAATTTCAGACAGTAGTATGTGCTGTGAAGACAATAAGATAGGATGATTTGATAGAGAGGAACCAGCAAGGCTAACTAGGGCTGGAAAGAGTTCTCTGAGTAGGTAACTTCTGAGCTGAGACCTGACTACCAAGAAATTGTATGAATGACAGGAAGAGGCAGAATAATGAAGGAAGAGGGAGGTGTAAATGCAAATTAATAGTGAATTAATAGCGCTGTGGGCCTTGTGATCTCTCAGGATTAAAAAGGGAGGTTGAGGCAGAGGAGGTTCTCTTGTGAAGCACCAGGACGCTGGTCTGGAAAGTTAGAACTTTCCTCTGGAGCTCTTTTCTCAGGCTACCAATTTTACTCCTGGTCTTAGGTTGCCCATCTGTGACATGGACACAATGGTGACAGTGGTCACTGTTAGAGACACCTTCACCTGGAGGCCTAAGTGATGAGCTGAGAAGTGTTAGAACATGCCACCCAGTCCCACCTGTAAGAGGCTGCAATTCTTTAGACACTTAGTGAGTATTAAATATTTCCTCTTTGAAATGATATCACCAAGACAGCCAAAAGGTAAGCCACTCTATTCTACTCTCTTGGATTAAAGTCGGTTGGTCTAGTAGTGAATGCCTTCACCAGCTTGCTAAGGCTTCCTTTCAATGACACTGCCATTTCTTAACTTTCTATATAGCACACTTCACTGGACACAGCCCTTTGATAGTTCTTACTAGACATGGTCCTTGAAGGCAAGGACTATTTCCTACTCATTTCTGTCCACATACTAAGAGTATAGTAAATGTTTGTGAAATTAATATGTGAAGGACACAGCTTTGTCCCCATCACAACCTCCTCCTCACCCCCACCCATGTGGGCAGGGTCACTATTAGCACCCTAACATATCAGGTGAAGAAACTGAGGCACAGAGGGTTTGAGAGACTTGCGGTCACTACCCAGACTCATCTGACTTGATTGGAAATTCTCTTGGACCCTATATACACAGCAGCAGAAACGTCATGCAAGTTTTCAGAGGAAGACACAAAGGTAGAGGTTTCTCTCTGCTGAAAAAGTCCAAGTCAGGGAGAGATCTCCAATCTGAGGACCTGGGAGGAACTGCATAAAGAGACCTTACAGATCCAGAACTGAGAAGTTCTGAGCAGGAAGTGACTGGTAAGATTCCTTAGCCTTGGTTCGCAACTGGGTAACCAGGCCTGAGAGTTACCTGGACTTAGCAAAATCACCTAGGTAGCTAAATACTTTTTTTTTTTTTGAGTTAAAGTATCATTGATCTACAATCTTATGAAGGTTTCACATAAACAACATTGTGGTTTTAACATTCACCCATATTATCAAGCCCTCACCTGTCCCCACCCCCCACCCCAACCCTGTCGCAAAGCAGTCCCTGTCTGTCAGCATAGTAAGACACTATAGAGTCATTACTGGTCTTCTCCATGCTGTACTGCCTTTCCCATAAATACTTATTTTTAGTACAGCCATCACCTCCCTTTACAAAAGACCCCTGATGGCAGGGCCCTGGGGTTTCATATCATTTGCATTTGGATTACCTAAGATGTCAATCAGTTCTAGCCACCTGATAAGAAATTTGTAAGCCTAAAACTTTCTTTAAGAAGGGAGAAAGGGAGTGATAAAACCAGGTTAGCTGTTTCAATGAGACCCCCAAAAAATGTATTCAGTAGAGTCAAACACAACACACTTGGACATCACTTTGTTCACCAAAATACAGACTCCTTTTGAGGATTCTAAGATAGTTTAGGCTGCTGAATAGACACAGCTAAAGGGAAACCAATCTTAAGAGCTCCTTGAAATCCCTTCTATGTCTTGGTTCTCAGTCTTGGTTACATGTTGAAATCATTTGGAGAACTTTAAAAGCACGGCTACCTAGGTCCTACCCCCAGAGATCCTGATTCAGTCTTTTTGGGATGTCACCTGGACAGTGATATGTTTTAAATCTCCCACAGATGATTCTGTGGGGCAGCTCAGACTAAGACTAATGCCCTAAAAGGGGCCATCCTATGTGAGCAAAGGAGGAGGGCACTAATATAACCATCAGGAAAAAGTGTCATTTACTTGATAGCTTGCCCTACCTGCTCTGCTACAGTCATTTCCTCTAATGTAACCAACCATCCACTTTTTCAACCTAGTTTTAGCACTGAAAGTCCTGCCCCCCACCAGGAAACCCCTCATTACCAGCCAAAGTGGGATTGGCCACTCTCCTACCTCCCACCTACCCAGCTTGGCTCAGTTCTTCTGCATAGTGGAAGAAGGGGATTTTGTGCGGGGGGTGGCTAGGAAGCAGTGTGGGGAGTGAAAAGACAAGTTGGTGGAGGGCTGGTACCTGAGATACCTCCAGTGCACAATGTTGTAACCCCTAATTTCAAGAAAATCCACCAATTCAGAAATACTTCATATGGGTAACTTTTCTTCTCTGTAAAACAGAAAAGGTGGCTGAGTTTCATCTCACCGTTGAAATAGTGTGGGACATAGGCAAGTCTCTGAGGCTCAAGTGGCCTTGAGATGATAAGCCTGCAAGGATCTGCACACACTATGTGAGCTGGCTTGGGCCTTGGTGGAACTGGTGTGGTTTGGCGCCCTTTTTACCTAGAGCTTGGAGCAAAGTGGCATCCAGGCATCCTCTGTATCCCACCAGCACCCACCAGATAGTAAATCTTTTATTGAATACCTCTTATTTGCTAGACACTGTCATGACTCAAACCCAGGGTAAACAAAGGTGGTGGGTCTGGGCAGAAATAGAGCAATGAAGGCACGATATAGGGGTCCTTTGGGTTGGGGCTGGGCTGCAGCAACTAGATTGGCACAAATGGGGCATCTGGAGAAAGGAAACCAGCTTAGCTAGCTTCACGGAGAGCAGGACTTTGTTTTATACCATATTATAAATGACAAGTTATGCCATCTTGAAAAGTGGCCATTGGCCAGGAACCTGACATAATTCAACGCACAGAAATCACTTACAAAATGACCTTGCAGGCCTAGTCATTTCTGAAGTTGACCGAAGTGTTTGGAAACAGACAATTCCTTTTTCTTTTTCTTTTTGTTCAGTCCTTCACTCCACCTAACACTTGCCATCCCGGAAGACCTGACCTTGAAAAGTTTCTGATTGGCCTTTGGTGCTCTGATTTTTTTAGAGGGAAGGAAAACACCTATTAAAAATGTCCATTCTGGGCAGATAGTTGCTTCTAGCAGCCTCCCGTGCCAGAGTAATGAATGGAGGGCCCCTAGTCCCTGCCAAGTCTCAATGGCTAGTCACTAAGTTTCCACTAACTGTTTTATCACCTCAGTTCGCTCGTTGACATATAATAGGTGCTGCTGAGAGGTAGAACTAGTTAATGATTTTCTGTTACATATTGATATTAGTAACTTGAGTGGGAACATCTCTCCTTCAGAATATGATTACTATTTTGAAATCTTAAGCACAGAAGGGAAGTCTGTTTCTATAAATTAAACAAGAAGTTCTGAGAACTTCTATCTTCCATTCCCATCCAGACACAAATGCATCTCATTTACTTTATGCTGTTCCCCTGAGTTATCTGTGTCATGCAGGTGACTCTGGCATGTTGCATTAACTATCTGTTGAAAAAAGCTCGAAGTGTGCTTATAACAGTGCCCTGAGCCAGGATTCAAGGTAGGGAGCAGCACAGAAAAAAATCATCATTGTCACATTTCAAGTTGTTTGGCTATTTTCATGAGAGGAGGAAAGAGCCCATGTCAGCTAAAGATGGAGCTATGATTAAACTGATACAGTGCTCACAACTGCCTACAAACCCGCTCCAGTTGTCATTTGTTTTTTTTTCCCCCATCTTTAAACTACATGAAATCAATTATCTCTGCAAACCAGTGGTAAGGATTGTTATGCCAGCCACTTACTTCTGAAGTGAATAAATTATTTGGAATTCATTATTGATGTGAACAATTCTCCCGATGGAAAGCCTCATCCAAGTCTCTGGGGGCAGGTTCGGGAAGCACAGCCCCTGGCCTCTGTCCATGATGCCCAGGGCAAGGTCTTTCTGTTTCAAATGCCAGCACAGGGGAGGAGGGCAGTACAAAGCTGGCTTCACTTCCAGAGTGGCTGCCCCTTAACGTGTGTGGCTTTACACATAGTGACAAATGTGTTTCCAATGTATCTCACAGTGACAGCTATGGGGTAAAGTGGGGACAAATGTCCTGGTCTGAAAATATCTTTCATATATTGAGAATGCCAGCCACCTGGAGTGGCCAGAGGCACTGGGCTGCACAAGATCAGAAACGGAGTTGATGTGATGTCATTTTGGCTCTCCTATAACCTGGTTATCTCTTGCCAAGACTTCATGTCTGATTAGTCCATTTGGAGAGGACAGTGGATTTTATCAGCCTCGCTTCCTGACACTTCCGTCAACCTCAGAAATTCAGAAAAGGAGTCTAAGATGAGGTGTCATATCTCCCTATCAAATTCTTTCGTGAACCATGCCTGAGTCCGGCACCTCATTTGGAAAATATGAATAAAGGTGAGAAAGGAAGTTTCGGTTGGCTTCAGCCTGGGGATGCGTTCTGAGGTCCCACCTTCTGGTCGGCTCTGAGCTGTCTCCTGCTGAGTTCTCTTGGTCAGCCACGCAGGTAAGGGGCAGGACATTGGTGCTGACAGCAAACACCACTTGTCTGCAGCTTGCAGGAAGGGTTAGGCCTGCTGGAGACAGTCAAGGCTGCTCCTACTGATATCCTTGCCTGGGCAGGGGTAAATCATCCAGGGAACTGCTGACAAAGCAAATCCTCCCTAGCTGTTCCCTCTTTACCTAGTCTGGTAATTTTGCCGCTCTAGCTCCAGGATCCCTGGCAGGGTCTGGACCGCACAGGGTTTTCTAGGGTCCTGATCCTGCCAAGTTTCCTGGCAAAGGAAGGAGGCTGGTCCCTGTGCCAGTTTCACACTCTCAAATCTCCCCTCAGCCTCTAGCTGCAGTGGCTGTCCCTGCAGTAGATCTGTGGCCTTCTCCTGCCCTGAAGAGAAAAGATAGGGAAAGCAGGGTTGGCCATCAGAAATGTTGCGATGTCCAAGACATACACATTGCCATTGGCTGGTTCTTCTCTTGGCAAGGCCTTCTCAGATTCATTCCTCGCTCCCTACCCTCTAGGCACCAAGTGTTTCTAGGAAGCCACTTCCCTTTTTATCTGGAAAAAGATCATAAACTCATTTGTAGTGACTTATTAGACCCTCAGTCCTAGAGAATTTGATTTTAGAAAAAGAACCTATAGGGATCAGTACTTCGTCCGAGAGGACTGCAGGCCCTGAGGGATCTGTTGTCAGGGTCCCTTGGGTCATACTCTTGAACACTGGTGTCTTAATTGGGAAAATGGGGATTATAATGTCAGGCTAACTTCTTGCTCCTGACAGAGTTACAGGCTGTGATGACTGAGGACAAGCAGGAAGTGTCACACATGCAGGAAATCACATAACATAAGGCTATTTTTTACAAGAGGACGTAGCTTCACTTAGTGAATAAAGTCTAGACCTTCAACAATTTAGTCCAAGAGGAGGATCTGCCAGCTGACCTGTAACATCGCAACAGTGATTTTCTCTGACGTTCATGGGGTCTCTAAGGACCGCTCTGCCTTTTGATGCTCTGTCCTCAATGGGAATAATATGTTTGCCTTTGTTTCCTGTATTAGAGCTGAGTTGTGGGAGACACAGCCACTTTATAGACTTTAAACAGAAAGGTATTTTACACAAGGTTAAATATGAAACCATTACAAGGGCTAGAGGAGCTGGTTCTAGGTTCTAACCTGGTTACAGGAGTGATTCCCAGATCATCACCACAGGACTGACCTTCTGCCTCCATTAGGGCGGAGGGGGATCAGGAGAATGGCACTGGGATCAGTCCAAGAACGCATCACTGGAGAACAGCCTCTAGCACAACTGCCTCTCAGCCCCACAACTGGGCACTGCGGATCTGCTGCAGAAAAGCCTCCCTTCTTCGACTGTGCTTGCCAGGAGCCCTGGCCAAAGGAAGGAAGATGTGCTCCTCGCCGTTTCACTGGTGGAAGGTGAATGGCAACCAGAACTCCAGCTGCAAGGAAATCTCCAGTTTTTGGTTTTCTACCTTCCCTAGTTTGTGAAGAAAGAAACTGGAATGAATGCTGAGTGCAGATCACCAAATATCTTCATGCTCAAAGCATAGCTGAGGCAGGCAGGAGCCCTCCAAAGACTTTGGTAAATTTGAAAAGAGGACAAAAGGAAAGCAAACAAAGGAAGTGTAAGGAATTAAAACAGCCGACAGCTTTACAAGTGATTCATTCTTGTTAGTGCCTTAAGGAAACTTCTCTGTAGCCCCACAGGTAGCCCCTCCTCACAGATGCCTAGCTGGGCTCCCTACACCTGGCCTCTTGGACTGTCCCAGGTGACAGGCTCCATTCCCCTCCTTTCACTGACATGGCATCCTTTTCAGTTCATAGTAACAAAGAGAGGGAATCCCTGCCCCTCCAACTAGGGCCCGTCCCTCCTACCCTTTTTCCCATATACCCATTTTGCGTGGTATTGGCAAGCAGACATGACTCATCATCCTTCAGGTAAAACCCAGAGGTCAGTGTACAGGATATCAGGGGTGTATCAACTAGGATGCTTTCAGCTGCAATTGTAAAAAAATAAACCAATCAAACTAGCTTAAAAAAATGATTAGAGTTATTGTTTCATATAAAGTCCAGTGAGCTTTAGGTGCAGTTTGATTAGGGCATTAACTCTATTTCTCTGCATGTCTCCTGTTTTACCCTCCTCTGGTGCAGAGCTGGCTTCCCTCATGGCCACCAGATGTCCGCAGAAGCAGTGAATGTGATATACTTTTCATTCACTCCAGGGACAAGGGGGGAGTAGCTTCTCCAAATCACTCAAAGGTCCTGAGTTTTTCTCTGATGAATCACCTGCAAACCATCATCAGGGTCTGGCGTAAGCCTCTTGTTTCCTGAACCTCTTGTGTTACGGATGGAATAAATTTCTCCCAACTGATTTGTCTGCTACCCACTGGGGAGGGGTGGGATTGGGCTGGGACTGTAACCAGTGTCTGCTTGTGGCTGGTTTTCCTCTCGCAGGCCCAAGAGGCAAGCCACATACCACCCAGCCTGAAGTTTGAGCAACTGGAGCTGTGTGCCTGGGCATTAGGGGCAGAAGTCCCCATCCAAGGCAATGGGTGAGGCTGGTTCTGGGCAGCAGAATCGAAAGTTGAGCTAATAGGCCTCCTGGAAAGCATGTCTCCTGGCCGCCATCTGCCAGGCTGAAACACGCATGGCTTCTGGACACAGAAAAACAGGTTTCCACTTTTGTGCAGTACCCCAACGTCAAACTTGAGATTCCTTCACTTTCCACCCAGGAATCCCTGTAGGAAATAGCACATAGGAGGTCTGTGTTTACAGTGAGGTAGACCAAGATTAATTCTTGGATGTGCCACATAACAGTTCTGAAACTTTGGCCAAAGAACTAGTTCCCTGAACCTCAGTTTCCTTATCTACAGATGGATATCATGTTACCTCCTAGTTCATAGGGTTGTTGTGAGGAATGAACAAATAATGTCAGCAGATGACCCGGAATCATGTCTGGCATATTGGTGTTTCTTAACCATCTCCTCCCCCTTGACTCCCAAGCAATCAAGATGGGAACCAACCTGGTGATACCATTGTCTGGCTGCCTCGAATTCACCATATACCCTTCTTAGAAATCCAGGACACCTGCTAGAGGAATTGTACATTGGAAGAACATGGACATTGAACAATAGGTCAATATTGAAAATTTGTATATGTGTGCCTACTATTATTTCAGGTGCTGGGTGGGTGGTAGAGGAATGGGAAACCAGTGGTCTCTGCTTTTGAGGAGCTCAATTTTGTTGGCTCAATAAGATTCATGCCAATGAGGATCCCGGGAATCTTGTCTTTGGGTCTCTCTGGCCTCCTATGATCTTCTGGATCAACATCAAGATTAGAATTGCACTGTCCTTGTGACTGTTCTGAGGATAGTCACATAGTCATATGACACTGTGCCCCTTGAATGCTTCCTTCACTCTGGACAAAACTGTAACGTTGTCCAGGTTTGACCACAGGGCTTCTCAGCTCACCTATCTTCTCTTCACCTTACTTCCCAGAGGCCTTTCTCTCATCTTTTTCCTTCCAGCCCAATTTGTAGTGAGCTGCTATCTAAGAACGTTGTTTAAACAGCAAATTCCTGGGCTACGGTAAAATGATTAAGGTGTTCCTTGCCTGTAATATTTGGTTGTTAATAAAGGACTCTTGAAGATTCAAATCCTTGCTGATGACTCTGACCTTATACCCTCGAGCTGAGAGACACTCTTGTGCATACAATCTAGAACTGGCCAAGGAAATGATGATGATGATGATGATGATAAGGGCACTATAAATGATAGTTAACACGTATTAAATACTTGTTATGCACTAGTCACTACTATAAGACCTTAGTACATATTGACTCATTCAATCCTCAGTCTTATAGACGAGGATATATAACAACCTTATGAGAGTATTATAATGATTTTATGGGCATTGAAATAGAGACATGGAGAACTTTCCCAAGTTCATACAGGTAGTAAGTGGAAGAGCCTGCATGTGAGCTCAGATCCTAAGACTTTCTTCTATCTCTCTATGAGGTATGATGAGAAATCTGCTGGGGTTTCTGGAGAAAATTTTCCTCTGTGACAAAAAGGTAGCACAAGGAGAAAGCCCTTTTGCCCCTTTCCCTCCTTTCCTTGTATGTTCTTGTGTTGGAGCAGTGGCAGCCATCTTGTAGCCATAAGACAGTAAGCTCAAGGACAAAAGTCAAGAAGCTCAAGACAGTGGAATAAGAATGCAAAGAGCCTGGTGCCCTGATGACAGCAGTGAGTTGTTAAACTAATCCTTGGGCCACCAACCTTTTACAGAAACAATAAACACTCGTTTCACTAAACTACTATTAGTCAGATCTTCTGTTACTTGAAGCCAAAAGCTTCCTAATTGATGTGGAGGTTTTTCCATACTGTACCTTAAATGGCCTTTCCACATGGGTGGTCATATACTCTGCATTTTTGTCAATAAAAAAATTCCAACCCTGTTTGGTCATTAAGTTATCAATACAAGTTAAATTTCATTATTCTAGCAAACTTGCCAGCAAGAATATTGTCTTTAGGAGAAAGAGCTGGAAAAATATTTTAGAGTCACAATCATTAACAAAAATATACCTTTCCCTAATAAATGTGAACCCAGATCCTGAAATGTACCAACAGAGACTCACCATGGACATGGAGATCAAGGTGGTGATAGTGGGGTGGGACACACAGAATCTAAGAGCCCCACCAGAACACTTTTTTGGGAGACCACCATCAGCATTTTCTCAGAGGTTCTGAGTCACTATCCAAGGAAGCAAGGCCAGCAAGAGTTCTGAAGAGCCCTTGCAAGCTGGCAATTCTTTGAATTTCATGGTTCTTATCTGAAGACTCATCCTCCCCCTTTGGTTGAGATCAGGAATATCTACTTACTTTATACCCACACTGAGGACAATTATGAATTTGTCACAATTCAATCAAATCCAACCCAACCCACACTCTTCAATACAACACAATAACAAATGAACCCAACAACCTCCTTCTTTCCTGGGTGATTTTTACTGTCAGAAGATTGTCATCTTTCTCAACAACAGCTCTTCTCTACAAGGTCCTAGGAAGAAGTTGCTGCTAACAGAAAGAAGGCAAGTCCTTTCCCAGTGGGCTGATCCAGAGGCTACAGTCCAGGGACATCTCAGCCTGAATGTCACCAGACCCACTGTCTCCCTTTTACAAGCTGATCAGTCATCTTCCTGTATAGAGATTTTAAAAACACATGACTTTTTATAATACAACACACCATTCAACCCGCTTTTTTTTCCATTAAGGTGCTATTCTGTAACGTCTTTGCTATTTTTAGGACCATTGGTTTCTTTTGAATCACTCTGCCTGTGTTACTTGTGATGTCCTCAGACAACACTTTCGGTTCAACTCTTCTATCAACGCCTAGCAGAGGCATCCTGCTGATCAGTTAGCAGACGCAGCAGGAGGTATGGGGCTGGGAAAAGAACCTCAGCCCCCCACCCCACCCCTCCTCTTCTTCCCCTGCAGAAATAATCATAATAACAATAACGACACCACTGCCCTGCATTTATACAGAACATTGTACTTTTCAAAGAGTGTGCACCTTTTAATGAACAATAAATAATATCTTTCAAAGGATGAGAACAAAACTGTATGCCAGAGGAACACTTTTTCGATTGAGGGAAGGAGGGTGGGGGCAGACATGTACTCTGGGCTTGTTGTTTGGCACCTCTTTTAAGAAAGCGAAATCTATTCTGTTGATCACCTCATCTACTGCCACGCCTGGTCCTAAGAGCAGGAGCTCATGTTCCTATTCTGTACTCCTTGGCCAGGTGGGGACAACTGCCTGCCAATCCTCAACACAGCCGAGAATCTAGAGTTTTCTGAAAACAATATGCTCTCAAAGCAATTCAATTCTCTCTTCACTCTCTGGGTAATTTGAATTGCCATCAAACATAGGTTGTTGAAACAAGACTTGTTCTAGGGACTTTGGGAGATGGCTTCCACTGCAAGGTAACTGTGGTAGAGTGGAAAGAGAGCTGGACAACCTGGATTCAAATCCTGGCTCTGTCACCTACCAGCTGTGTGACACTAGTAAATGGACATGGTGACACCCAGCTCTGCTTCTAATGAAAATGAAGTGACAAATGTATGAAGAAGCACTTGGCATATTGGAAAGTGAAATGTAAACACAGGTTGCAGCATGAGTTAGAGGGCAGAGCTTGGGATTAATGGCCCTGCACTCCTGGTTCTGAATCCTGCCATTGTAAATTACTAACATCCAATTCTGGGCACGTTACTTAGCCTTTCTGAGCCTTCATTGCCACATTTGTAAAAGGGGCCTAACAGAATAGAGATAAGAAATGTGAGGTGCTCAGCACAATGACCGTGCTCAGTAAAGGACAGCTGCTTCCACTACTACTATTATTTTTCTCTCAAACGAAGGTCCAAAATCCCTTGTATAACTAGTAGAAGAGCATAATGACATTTCCATAATTAATAATCAAATATTTTTCACCTCTACTCATGCTGGGTACTACAGACAAGGTAATACAGGTGCATTAAGCTCTCTGTTAACCTCTAGTCCTGGAAACTGTTTAGGACAGTGGCCATAATAAGTTCAACTAATAATGATAAAACATGAATGATAAGGACAGAATTGCAAGTGGAAATGGGAGTCTTGCTTCAGGGGGGATAGAAGTTCTCGATAGCTTTCACCTGCATCAACTTAGTAAGGGTTTGTTCATATTTGACCTCTTTATCAGCTCAGAGTTTTGAGGTCCCATTCTAAAGTTAATTTTACTGGGTCAGTTGAATCTCAATGTAAAAAATGGCATTTAGTCTGATTTTTAAATTGCTCCAAGTCTAATGTAGCACATAGACTCAGAATTCTGCATATGGCTGTGTGATGTGGTATGTACTTTTCCTGAGTGTATGTTGGGCACAATTACCTCTAAGAAAAGTTGATTGTGTTTTCAGATATGGAAAACAGAATAGAAGACAACATGGAAAGTCTTTGAGTGGAATGGCTGCTTTGCTACTTATAGTAAAACTAGTGGAATCTAAAGATATTTGCTTTCAATTAGGAACATAGACATTGTTTGAATCAAGGGCCCACAAAGACCCATTTCAACTTGATAAAATTAAGATTAAATGAGTATATACCTGAGAGAAATGAGAATTTATGTTATCAAAGATATTTACAAAGAATATTCATGGCAACTTGATTCATAATAGTCCCAAAGTGGAAACAACCTAGATGTCCATCAATAGTAGATTGGATAAATTGTAATATAGTCACACAATGGACTATTACATAGCAATGAAAAAGAACAATTTCTAGACCCAACAATGTATTACTGAGTGAAGGAAGCCAGGCACACAAGAGTATGTACTATTACTATATGCATGATTCCATTTGTTTGAAGGTCAAGAACAGGCAAAATGAATCTTTGGTGATACAGGTTACCTTTGGTAGTGGTGGTGGGTGTAGTATGGGGTGGGTAGTCTGGAAGGGTACACAAGAGAAAGTTTTGTGGTGCTGAATTACAAATATTACTGTTTTTCTGAAAAGTGATTTAGAAAAGGAATAAATTTAAAGTAGCCAAACAGTTCATCTAAATTTGTGATTTCACATTTCACTTCAGATTTCACTGTGGCTACATGAGCATAGACTCTAAGAGAAGCCCAACATTTGTATTAATGTCTATTCCATCATCAGCCTGTAGAATTCTATATTATGTAGCATTAACAGAGAGTTGTTGAATGAACAAATGAATGAATAGGTTCTTTTAAATAATTTATATAACTTTACATTGACATAAGTCATTTGCCAGCCAACCACTGCACTGATTTGACTGACCCGGAGTCAACCAAAATACTAGCCGCCCAGACTCGATAGGTGAGAACCAACCAAAGCCGCCTCAGAAGCTAAGGCGTCTGGAGAGACTTGGAGGCCGGGGGCTAGACTACTGGAGCATTCAAGGCCTTGGTTCTGGACTCCAGCTGAACTTAATCTGCTCTTTGGACTTGAGGCCTTTGAACTAATATGTGTCCTTGCAAGGTTTCCCGGCTTCCTTGTTTGGACTAGTGAGGAATGAGAAACACCATTCTTACGGTATTTCAGGATCTTGTCTTCCTGTCCAGTCCCTAAAGGAGGAAGTTCAAAGAGGGGCAAGGGTTCACTCCAGTCCCAACATTTATAGGCCATCCGGCCACCCCTTTGCCTGAGCACGTCTTCCCTGAGAACTTGCTCCCTCTGCCGACCTGAGCCCCCTTCTCATTGTCTTCCTAATATTCGTAAGGGTTTTTTTTATTTCTTAAAAACAAAACAAAACAAAAAAAACCTCCAGAGGATTTTCTATTGTGGCTTGAAGTTTTTTTCATTATTTTGAGCACAAAAAATTATCACAATAATAAAAACCTGAGAACTATAGTTGATAACACTATATTGTACAACTGAAATTTGCTAAGAGAATAGAACTTGCAAGTTCTCACTGCCCAAAAGAGGTAAATATGTGAGGTGATGGAGGTATTAATTAACTAGATGGGGGAAATCACTTCACAATGTATACATATATTAAATCATCACACTGTACACTTTAAATATCTGACAATTACACCTCAGTAAAGCTGAGAAAATAAAAAATAAAAAAGTTAAAATCCTTGGGAATTTGAGTGGACCCCACTATTTTCAAAACCTTTCTTAGGATCCTATCAAACAGGTTACAGCAGGTGTTATTTCCCTTACTAACAAAAAACAGGGGTTCAGAGAGGCTAACAGATTCACTCAAAGTCCTAGAACCATATTACGGAGACGCTGGGGCAGGAATTGTGAGCCCATTTCCACCTTCTCCTTGGCTTGCCTCTATCTGTTCAGTTCTCAGCCTCAGACCCTCATCTCCTACTTTGGAGATGGAGACTTGCTCTGGGAGTGAGAAAGCCCTAAGTTACCAGGGAGGGCATACTAACAGCTTCAGTACCTCACAAAGGTCCACCGTACACTCTGGGGCCTTTTCTGTATTCCCAGAGCTTGAAATGGAGGGGTCCTCAGTAGAAAAGTGCTGAACTGAGTTAATCTCTGGTGCTGCAAGCTTAGTATTCATGAGCTTCTAGCAAGTGATGGAACTATAAAGAAGGGAGGGTGGATTAGAGACTCAGGAGTCCACCTGGCAATTTCTGATAATAATCACTATTGTTATTTTTCATCAATAGCTTACTGTGTGCCAACAACTTAATCATTTCACATGGGTTATCTCCGTAACAGTGATTTTGTGAAATGGGTACTTTTAAATTACAGCTTTACAGATGAGGAAACCAGAGCTCAGATAGGCAGCCTGCCTCAGCTTACTCAAGCAGTCTGTGGGGTCAGGACTCAAATTCAGGCAAACCAAGTCTAGAAACCATGCTTTTAGCCTCCAGATAGTTCCCTCAGAGAGAATGTGTCCCAAGGCCGAGGGGATTCTGGGACAGCCTGTGACTTCTGGTTGCCGTGTTCCCCAGACTGACACCCCGACTCCCTCAACATTCACCTCCTTCAGCATTTGGACATTCCTTCTGTTTCTTTCCTCAGTTGCTTATTTAACTTTCTCATCCTTCCTGTGTGCCATGGCTTAATAAAAGATGGTCTCCTTCTGTTTTCCCCCTTCCCTTCTTCTCTGTCCTTAGTTTTTTCTCTCACTTCTTCCAAGTGTTCCTCCTCCTCCTCCTCCTCCTTTTTGTCATCCCTTACGAATTTCCCCACCATCTCCTTCTTTCTCCTGCAGCAATGTCAGTACAATGATAAGTGGGAGCAGAGAATCCTGTGGAGGAGAGCTTGCAGGCCCCAGAGCCATCAGCTTTTGTCCCACACAGGGTGAGTCAGCCAGCCCAGGAGGTCATCCATCCATTCCTGTCTACTGGGCATCCATGGTGAGACGCAGACATGAACACTCACACTGCAAATGTAAAATACAACTGGATTAGGACAATTAAGGAATGCTGGCACTTCAGGGGGCCTGGAAATGGTAATAGCTAGTGAAATCTTCAGGGGGATCTACTGTTGTGCCTGCCGCTGTTGTAGGTGGTATTAATGTCTAGCTTATGCCATAATCACAATGACTCTCTGAAGGAGGGGCTATTATTGGTCCCATTTTACAGATGAAGGAACTGCAGCATAATAAGTGAAATGATTTGCTCAAGGTCCCAAACCTAGTAAGTAGCAGGGTCAGAATTCAAACCCTAACTGTGGGCCCCAGAGCCAGAGCTCTCAAGCCCTATGCTGTGTTGCTGAGAAGTCAGGGCTGACTTTCTTGAGGAGGCGACAATAGGATGAGATCTAAGGATGACCAGAGCTGTATTTGGGCTGCAATAACAAAATCCCATAGGCTGGGTGACTTATAAACAATGGAAATTTATTTCTCACAGTTCTGGATGCCAGGAAGTCCAGGATCAAGGTGCTGGTGGATTTGGTGTTTGCTGAAGGGCAGCTTCCTGGTGTGTAGACAGCCATCTTCCCTCTGGGCCTTCACATGATGGAAGGGGTGAGGGAACTCTCGGGGGCTATAAGAGCACTAATCCCATTCGTGAGGGCTCCACTCTCATGACCGAATCACCTCCTGAAGTCCCCGCCTCCAAGTATCACCAAGTGGGCATTAGGTTTCAACGTGTGAAGTTTGGGGAGATATGAGATTCAGTCTACAGCAAACTGGATCGTCGAATACGCCACAGAATGTTGTTCTGCCCTCATGTTCATGTCCCCAGCAGCCCTCACTGACCTGTCACAGCGGCCTTTTCCTCAGATGGGAGCTCAACTTCAGGTTCCTCAAAAAGGTGCTCCGAGGAGCTCCTCCTGACTGATCAGAATTGGTCCCAGAGTTGGATTCTATTTGCCACCTTAGGTCTTGCTAATCCTAAACCAGTAGGCAACCTAAAACCACTTTGATGTAGTTTTCACATGCCTTCTCTGTGGCGGCCACCAGTGACTAGGCACTTACTGTATACAGCAGTTTGGTTTTCCCAGTGTGGTAGTTACTTGTACCTGAACAGGATCTTCATTCTCTGAGACCAGAGTGACAGGGAAGGGCAGGGCAACTGTAAGCTCTGTGAGCTTGGAGGAGGGTCCTTAGGGGAATACAAATCGTCAGTGGCCCTCGCATCAAGCAGAGGACTCACATGTGATTCATAGCCTGCAGTGTGTTTCATTGGTGGACCAACTCAGGTCCCATCCGGGGTCTCTCCGTCCCCACTGACTCACAGCTAAATAGAAATTATGCCAAGAATGGCAGTTGTGGCTGGCCCTGAACATCAGCTTCCGAGCAGAGAATTCAAAACATCTGCTCAAGTGCTGACCTCTGCACGACATCCCTCCTAGTATTCCCGCCCTGACCAGCTGTTTGTGGGCAGAGCCCAGCTCCCTGTGAAAACCCAGCACAGAGGGCAGTGTGGGTGGGGTGGGGGGGTACAGCGCCCAAACGGGGTCCCTAGACTGACTGACACCTTAGACGCTTCCTCCGTTTTCCCTGAGTCCTGCCGTTGTTTCAAGCACTCACATTACATGTTGTCTTTTTAAAAAATATACATACATTTAATGTGGTTGTATTCATATGAATAGATCAGTATGATATAAGTGATATTTAGTAAACGATAATTACTGTGTGTTAGCCATCTGCTATTGCTGAGGGTTTCACCAAACCCTTTCATAAAAGCAAAATGATACTCCACAGCCAAATTATATAACATTAACAGAATATTTTATATGCGAAATGCTGTCTTTCTTTACTTTTCATTCAACTAAAAATGTACACAGTCAGTAACAAGCCATTTCAGCTGCATATTTATCCAAAACATTTCATAGGCAAAAAAAGTCAAGTGAGAAAAATAACAGTTCAGCCACATGAGGGCTAAAAAAACACATTAGAAAAGGGATCCTCATTATAATAATAAACGAGGGCCCAATTAAAGCTGTCACCTGTAGGGTGGGTCCATACTTGGTAAGGAAAGCTGGCACTCAGGAGGTTTTGCCCTTGATTTTGACAGCATCCTGGCACCCTAACCAGCATCCCCAAACTGGGCTTGCCGCCCCTGCTGTGGTGCAAACCTCAACTCCAGCCACTTTTCAGCCTCACGTTCTAGAAAGTGCTTCTTTGGTGTCAGCAGATACTATTTTCCAGGCATGTCTGGGCCTCCACCTCATCCTATCATCCACAGTGTTCTTGAACTTACAGCAGGCAGTGAACAAGGAGTCGGACAGAGAGATGTGGGTGCTCTGTGTCCCACAACACATCCAGGAGAAGATGCAGCTCAACAATCTGAGACCCCAGGATGAGGAGACCCGGTGTAGCTCCTGGTTAGGGGCACTTGCCAAGTAAATGTGATGCATGGAGCCCTGGGTAGGAAGGAAGGGAAGACTTTCACCTGCTTCCTACACAGGCCACATCCTGCAGAGGGATGAAAACTGTAGTGTTTCCTCATCTGTAAAATGGGAACATGATACTTACATGCAGGATTGTTTGAGGATTAAATGAGATCATACATGCCAAGTGCTAAGCACAGTGTCTGACCCATAAGGGTCATTTAATGGACGTTCGCCATTATTATTATCATTAAGCTTATGATTTAGTTGACTGAATAAAATATAACCACATGAAACAGTAGGAAATAATCATGGAACAACATGGCACTGAGTGCAAAACACTCAAGTAAGGGATAAAGGTTCGCAGAAGGAGGAGGTAAGTGCAGGGCAAGTGGGGCTGGGCAGTAAAGGCTGCCCGGAAGAGGCAAATTTCTCTTAAGAACTTCTGTGGTTCCGATCTTAGAGGATGCCTGGTCAGTTGCAGTCCCAGGCAAGGGTAGCGGAGGCCTCTGGAGGCATATTCATTACTCAGGCCTCGTACTTACCCCAAGAGCTCTGAAATCTGGTCAACAGTAGGGTCTATTCATGGCAAGCTGGACCCAGTAGAATAGGCTTTCTTCCAGGGTGGATAATGGAGATGGGAAGGGAATTCTAGAGGCACTTAATGTCCCTGCATCAGCCGTTTACTTCTAATTAATTTTCTTAGAATTGCTCTATCTGTGCTTGCTAGAGCTTCCAATGTTTATCTCCTGATTTCATCTGAACATTCAAGAACCTCCAGATAATAACAAACCTACTATTGACAGTGTGACTTACTTGGGTACTTCTCTTCTCCTATACGTATTTACCCGCAGAGCAAGAGGGGGATGGGGGAGAGAGGGAAGGAGTAGGGAGGGAGGAGATGTCAGGAGGAGAGGCCAGGATGGCCAGTGGTGAGGCAAGAACGGCAGTGGGCACCATGTCGGCCTGCCCTGGACTGAGGAGGCAGTCCTGCTCCAGAGAACGCCCCGGCAGTGCAGCAGGACTGCACCCCTGCTGAATGGGGCAAGGTGCTGACCCTGCCCGCTCCCACACTGCACGCAGAGATGTTGGAACTGCATACCCGCGTCTACCTGCGCATTCATGGAGCCCTCTCAGTAACCAGCTATGATTCAGATTCAGGGCAGATCTGCTGGAATATCAGCTACTCTGGAGATCATTTTGTTTGTAAAACAAGTGAAGCACAAGAAGGCCTTATTCTCTGTGATTTGACATGTGGCTGAAAAGTTCAGTTTAAATTCAGTGTTAAACTCCAATCTTATCATAAATATAGTAGCTATTTAAAAGAGCCCTGCTTTTCAGAATGAATAATTCACATTAGTTTATCTGATTCAGGAAATTAGCAGATTAAATTTTCTTATCTAATCTGCTAATTTCCCAGACCCCATTCCAATGTATGTGTGTGGTTTCCATACACGCAACACCAAGCAGTTCTCAGACACCAACAGGGTGACTGAGAATTCAAGTTAACTCCGACACGATCTACCTGGAAATAGAATCAGTTTCCACAGATTAAGAGTTCAAGTCCTAGAACAAGGCCCCCTCCAGAGGCAGTCGCAGTCCCAGGCTGTTACCTGTGCTTCTGCTGGAGACTGGAGGTTCCAATGACCTCTATCTCAGGTTTGATTAATTTGCTAGAGCGGCTCACAGAACTCTGGGGAGCACTCCCTTAGGTTTGCCAGTTTGCTAAGGATGTGATAAAGGATGCCGATCAGAAGCCAGATGAAGAGATACATAGGGTGAAGTCTGGAACAAAGGAGCTTCTGTCCTCACAGAGCTTGGCGCCCAGCTTGGTGGCATGTTCTGGAAGTGCTCTGGTTCCTGGAACATGGGAGCTCTGTGGAAAGAGGCCAAAGAGCTGTTCTCTTGGTTTCTTATAGAGAATTCATCACATGGTCATGACTAAGTCGTTGGTCACTGACTCTTCAACCTCCAGCTCCTCTCACCTCCCCATAAGTCTGGAAATAGGACTGAAAGATCCAACCGTCTAATCACATGGTTGGTCATCCTGGCAACCAGTCCCTGACCTTGGGTGGGGCCCAAAAATCACCAGTCATAACAAGACACCCATTTCACCTGTACGGCTCTGAAGCATTTTCAGGAACTGTGCATGAAGATCAAATATGCATGTCCATATATATGAGACATATATATTTGGTCATTTGAATGACCAAATATGTATTTCTTATAACTCATTATATAGTAGTGGGGTACCTATGTGTGGTGTCACTGTGAAATAGTCAATTAAAATGAGTGCTAGACACAGGTTTGTATCACAGATCTAATAGTGAGTGCTGGAGCAATGTGGATCCAAAAAGATGGGCTTAGAATTTATTGAGATTTTACTATGTACCCACCCAATGCAGGCTTCCTGGGGAATACAAAAGAAAACAGATTCCTCCTCTACAGGCTTCTGTTTCCTCATCTATAAAATGAGGTATGGGTGAAGGGATGTCTAACACTACTTGTAGCCCCAGATGTTCTATGATTCCATGGTGTGATCTATGCCCCAAGGTGCCTCAGGATCTTGCTAGAAAAAAGCACAATATACACTAATGTGGCAGTGACTAGAGGTCAAGGAGGGAAAGATCAATGGGGTTGAAGAAGATCTAAGACTTTTCTCCAGTCTGTGGGACATGACAGGGCTGTCTAAGATAGAGAAGGATCTCCAGAGGACCGCTGGAAGGTTGGATCACTTTGGAGGGGGCAAGCTCGGTGATGGCAGGGGACCAGCCTAACAGTGTTTTTGGGAGATTAAATTAGATCATACATGAAGAGTCTGGCACAGAGCCCAGGGCATAGTCAGTAAGCACTCATTACATGTCCGAGCACAACTGCTAGGGGATGACTGACACATTGGGTTATCTTCTGCTCAAATCATGTGGCTGGAACTCAGACGAGGAGGGAAATCTCAGGAGCATCTGGAGAGGGCTGCAGAACTCAAGGATGACTGTCCCTCAGAGATGGAGAAGCGGGCAGATCTGGTACCAAGATCCATTTCCATTTAGTTGTTTTTGCACAAAAATTGCCTGTTATGTGGGTCCATGTCAACAGCAGCCCAAGATCTTGGAGAGCTTGTTAGACAAAATTTGGGTTAAATTAACCCCATGGAATGATTAGAAAGCATTTTTCTTTTCTTTTTTTTAATTAAGGTATGATTGATATACACTCTTATGAAGGTTTCACATGAAAAAACAATGTGGTTACTACATTTACCCATATTATCAAGTCCTCACCCATACCTCAATACAGTCACTGTCCATCAGTGCAGCAAGATGCTGCAGATCCACTATGTGCCTGCTCTGTGCTACACTGTTCTCCCCGTGAACCCCCACACCATGTGTATTAAGCATAATACCCCTCAATCCCCTTCTCCCTCCCTCCCCACCTGCCCTCCCACACCCCTCCCCTTTGGTAACCACTAGTTCATTCTTGGAGTCTCTGAGTCTGCTGCTATTTTGTTCCTTCAGTTTTGCAGGAAGCATTTTTCTTTAAAAAATAAATTTTGCATACCTTTTGTCTTTAGTATTATTAGCCAGAGCACAAAGTTCAAAATTTTGCACACCTTTTGTCTTTAGTATTATTAGCCAGAGCACAAAGTTGTTTATTGAACTGTCTTTGCCCTTCATGCTGTTCCCAAGAGGTCAGTGGGTTCAGAAACATTGAGTTCTGAAGACGTCCCCAAACCAAAATGCCAAGAGACCTCTTTGAAGAATCTGCCCAGCCTTCTGTGATTAGCTCTCATGATATGTTACAACTGTAAATAAATTTCCAGCGAGTGACTGGGAATTCACACTGATATCTCTCTCTGAGTTCCAATTAACTATCATTTATTGAACCTTTACTGATCTGGGTACATACATAATTAAATCAGATTATTAAATACTCTACCTTGATCCTATGAAACATGTAGAAATTGAGGCTCAGAGAAGCTAAGTACCTTGCCCAAAATCACATAGCAAGCAAGTGGCAGAGCTAGGACTAAAATCCGGGTCTGACTGATCCTGATTTTTAATAACTGTACTCTCTTGCCTCCTGGATGATGAGGCAATTGGAGATCAGGAATAAAAGGGACATGTGAGGCAGTGGATGAGAATAAAAAAGGGAGGACTTTCAATGCTATAACAAGGAAGATAAGAGGAGCAAACAGAACTGGAAAACAATAATATCCCCTCGGCTATAGGGCAGTAGACACCTGGGTAAGAGGAGCTGGAACCACATGCTTTGACAAGTCATGCACCATAGACTGAGCCCACATCCCACAATCCTAGATATTTGGGGCCACAAGGCATCCCCAGCCTATGCTATTTCAAGCATCTGGATTCACTGGGGTCTTGGGGGAGGGAGAACCCCCACTCCAGGGAGTCAAGGCCCCAGAGATAGGCGACAGCTGCCCAAGACTGGGGCATCATAAAATGGAAAAGCACTGGGTACTTGGAACAAGGACAGATACAGAAAATAAAATCCCTCTTAGGTGTGCATTATCTGCAACAAAGGAAAGCAAATTTATAAGCATATTATGGAAACTGTAGGAGAGGGAAATCACAGAAAATTTTAGTGGACAAGGAAATTGGAAATGGAAATTGAATTTCCAAGTAGTGCTGATTATTATTAATTTGAACCGTATAAAATGTTATTGATGGTGTTTTTGTTACTATCTTCTTTCTGCATTACCTTATTCATTACACAAATGTTCGAAAGGGTTCCTCCTCTACCTCCTTGCTCCAATCCTATTTTTCCTAAAGCATCTTAAATTTCTTAAATCCCAATTTTCCTACATTGGAAGTTTTCTTCATGCCTGGAGAGAGCCTACTGCATACATGATGTGCTCCTGGCAAGATGAAACTGTGTTTTTTCATCTCTGGGATTCCTGCCATGCTAAGCCCAGAATGGGCAAACAGTATGTGCTCAATAAATACCTGCTGTGTGATGAACACTTCTCAATTTTGCCTTCCCTGGCTGTGTGAGAATTCTGAGGCTCACATTGAAGGGTGGCAGGGGAAGGCAGGTGGGTCCCAGTTTTGGCATGGGGCTCTGCAGCAAGGCCTGCTCCCCCAGGTGAGTGAGGGGCGGGGGTCGTCTCAGCCTGGAGAAGAGCCTGCAAGGATTTGCCTGAAATCTGCATCTTTCCTGGGCAGCCCGGGTTGGAGGTGGATGGATGTCAAGGGGCTGGGAGGATAACACAGAGAGCACCATGGCCAGGACAAAGAAAATAAAGGCAAGCTTGCACATCTTGGACCCAGCTGAACCCCTGTGAGATACAAAAATGGCTCTGGGCCTGCCTGGGAACAATTCACTCGGTGTAGCCCCCAAACTTAGAGGAAAATTGAAGAGGAGAACAATTTCCCATTCAGGAAGAAAATGAGGAGGCCGAGTATCTTTTCAATGAGTCAGCTGTAGGCAAAAGGATTTATTTATAATATTATTATTTGGTAGAAAAGACCTTACTATGGCCGAATGTAAAAAGTATTTTTTTGATAAGTTAAAGAGATGAAGAAAAATCAGGCCGATTTTGACAGAGAATGGTGTGTAAACGAGAGGTGTTATCAGTGAAAATCTGGCACCAGCTCCATTTTGTTATGGTGAAAAATATCAGTATTATTTACTAAGAAGATTAGGGTTGAATTGGAAGAGAGGCTGGTTGTTGTGTGCAGATGGAGATAAGATAAGGATTTTACCTTCTCTGCAGAGCCAAATGCAGCGCACACAGCTCTGTTATCTTGGGGCTGGCAAGCAGGGGGATATTAAGATGTACGTGGTAATTACCAGTGGCAGGAGCAAATTTCATAGCGACTATTTTAAACCCTAATAAAATGCCGGCCTTTAATTATACGGCTTTGAAATATTTTTCTCAGTTAATTGCAACGGGGGAAAATAAAATCAACCTCATATTTGAAACTGACTCTCACAGGGAGAGCCCACGGCCTGGCGCTCCGGCTGCCTCTGAGCCCTGCGCGGCAGGGCGAGAGGCCCTGGTTCCGAGGCTCCAGGGCCCACCTGTCCCCCTCCCTCACTGCCCGCCCCCCAGCCTTGCATGGGGAGATGGAATAGGAGAGTGAGTCTTTCCATGTAGAATTAGATCCCCCCCAAGAAGCCATTTGTTCATTCCTTCTGGGAATGAAGTCTGATTTCTAGAAGCTAGAGGCAGGTGGAGAGAAGGGAGGAGGGCTCAAGTGGGCAAGAGGGGCTTCTCCACAGAGGTGGCCCTGGGAGCTCCGGCTGTGACCTGTCTGACCCCACTCTGCCTCCCCACCAAGCATCCTGAGGCTGGTGTCTGTCTTGGTCCACACCTAATTTCAGGTTCATAGATCCCAATCTCCTGCATCAGTACCTCCCTGTCCCTTGCCCCATGCTAACACAAATAATAGGAAGAGTAGTGGGAGTAGTTGTCATTATCAGAGCCTATATGCCAGGCGCTGCCCCAAGCTCTCTTATCCCATTTAAACTTCCCAGTAGGAGGCATGCACCTCTGTTGTTTATACTGTCCACACTTTGGAGTGCCATCATTGAGGTCCAGAGAGGCAAAGCAACTTGCCCAGCACCACACCCAGGGCAGCCATCCAGGTCCACCTGACCTCAGAGCTTTGCTCTTCATAAGAGTAAACTCACCTCTCCATCCGTGCCTTTTCCTCAGCTCAGCTCCCACCTGACTGTTCTGTTACCTGCACTCCCTCCCCCCATCACCTGCTGAGCACTGCACTTATGCCCTTCTTGGGAAATTTCAAAAAACCTCTCTCTGCCTGCAAGACGACAATCACACCTCAAGCCTGCCCTGCAGATCCTCTGCAGTGTGATCTCAATGCTAGTCTTCACTCATCACACACTTCTTCCTCAGGGGAACCTCCAGTCCTGGAAGGGTGACCTACTGCTCACTGGCTGCTGAAAAGAATCACATGCACTTCTCCCCATCTGGAAACCCCTGGAAGCTTCTTTTCACTCAGTTGTTCTGCAAAGCCCAGTTCAAACTGCTCTGCTTTCTGAAGCCTGAAGCTTGCAAGGCCCCCATGCAAGCCCCAGCTGGGCTCCTGTCATGCCCACAGCCTGACCATCTTTCCTCACTTACCTCAATCTAGAACATAAGCTACCATGGGCAGACAGTGGCTCATGCTGTATCCCTATTCAAACACACATACTCTTCCTCTGAGGACCTGATATTATTTGCTGAGGAATAATTATCAGCTATCCTTTAGTACATACATGTTCTGTTTTATCTGGTGGATTATAAACTTCATAATGGCAGGAACTATATGTGAATTCTTTCTGCATTCTCAGCCTAGACTTGCCAGAGGTGCCTTTGATGGGAAAAGGGCTAGTTTTACATCTAGGTCCCATGAAATTGAAAAAATATCTGTGGGCAAATGGCCAAGAGATGGTACAACCTTGACTAACTTTGTGTCACCTTCCATCACATCATCACATACCCCTAACCTCCTCCTCTGTGAAATGTGGACAATAAAACCCACCCTACAGAGTGTGGGGTATTGGGGTCCAATGACTACACCAGATGAGAAAGGCTTGGTCAGGAAGTACACCAACATGGCACGTTAGCAAATAACTACCTCCTTCTCCAGGGCCTGCCAGGCTCATTAGAGTCCATTTTGTTGGCTGGCACCAAAAGAAAATCTCTCACCCTCCACCACTGGCCCCTGGGCCCTGCCCACACACCATGCTGCAGCTTGGCAAGAGACTATTGTCCCAGGGAACTACAGCATGAGCTCTGGAGGAATTGTGGGTCCTCCTGGAATCTTCCCTGGGGCTGGTTTGAGGCAAGCGATGGGGTGCAGAGGGCCTTCCTTTAGGGGAAAGAGACAGTCCAGTTAGATTAGATGCCCAGCTGTTTGGACCATTTCTGATTTGGGGCGAGGGCTGAAGGTAGGCCCCCAACCCAGGAAGGGCTCCCACCTCACAATAAAGGCAAGATTTACCAAAGCTGCATAAGGGACCCATTAGTATACCTTTTTGCTGCCAAATTTATTTACAGGAACAAGTTGCCCTCAGAGCACAGTCAGTTGTATTCCTCTGGTTCCTCTCACTGTGCTTCCTGGCAGGAAGAGAGCCAAAGGAACTTTTATAAAGCAAATCCTACCTCTCCATTAAGCTACACCTTATCTTCTCAGAGTCAATCTATCGAATTTCTTATGAAACCTCTCTGTACCTCACAGCTCCAACCATTCGTCAGATACTTAGTGATCTGAAAATAGATACTTAAATATGCCAGGAGTCCCCTACCCACAGAAGGTTTTGGGAAGACTTTTTCTTGTAAAAGGAAGAATTCCTTGGTTGTCACCATCAATACATACATTTATTAAGTGCTGACTCAATGTACCCATTTGTAAATTTCCATTTTTTATTATTGATAATGATAGCTACTACCAGTGGAATTTTATTATTATTATTATATGCAAGGCACTGGGCTAGAGCTCTATCATATGGCTTCATTGAATCCTTATAAAACTGTGAGGTGGGTACTATTATTTCCCCTATTCTACTGATAAGAAAACAGAGGTTTAAAGAAGTTAAGTAACTGACAGCTGAATATGAACCCAGTTTCATTCTAAAACTGTACCTCTAACCACTATGTTGTACAGCTTCACACGGGGCCAGCCTGCATTAATTATGTGTCCACAATGAGGAGTATTTGCTGACATAAAGTAAGCGTGCACTGGTATGTGGGGGTGTCCACAGCAATCCCATGTGTCCTCCTCCCACCACTCCTAGCCCTCTGGACAGCAATGACCATGGCTTTGTGATTGCCCGGGTTTGGGAGGCCAGGGCCCACTCAGCCACGGAGCCTTGCAACAGCCCTTTAGCCACAAAGCAGGAGCCAGCCAGCATGTGCTCCCTGTCACAGAGCTTGAAGATTGAATCTTGAGCAGGTGTCTTCCATGGGCAGCTGCAGCTGGCCCTGGGGTTGCAGGCTTTGTGGGTGCTGGCTGGGGTTGGGGCTCTCACTGTTCCAGAAATGATTAATACTCTGATACTATCTTGATAGCTTTAGGAGACACCCCTCCGCCGACTGGGATGCTACTGGTTGATATAAAATGATACATTTTTTTTCAATCTATTTCATGGTGGCAGTAATTCAGACAAGGAAATGTCTTTGCCTTCTACTGGTGCTTTATGCTGCTTCGAAAGAAAAAAAAATCACAGAAAATGAAGAGAATTTTTCAGAGAATTTAATACATTAGTAACTGGGAGCTAAGAAAATGAAACACTTTCTAAATTTCTGATATTGAACAAATGGCTTTTCCTCCCTCCTGAACACAAATGATTATCTCCCCTTCTTCCAAAAGCCAGGCAGCCCAAGGGAAGTGTGGTGAGATAGAACACAGCCAGGGAAAGGTCTGAAAATATTATAGTGTTTTTCTGATTTTTCACTCAGAAGCAGCTCTCTTTAATGGTTTCCTTGAGCAATTGCCCGTTGCTTTTGTAACTCCCCCCAAGGGATAGAATACATAATATCAAGCCATAGACAAAACCAATTTTTAGACTGTGTTTCATCTTTGTTCCTCCAACATTTGTAATGTTCTTAAGTTGATTTGTTCCTGGCTAAAGCATACCATGGCCTCAGCATCTCTTTAAAAGACCTGCTATAGCTGTGGCCTTCCTCCATACCATTTTTGTCTTCCCTTCGCTGCACATGACAGGCTGAGGTCATTTGTAATAGTAATATTTTAATCAATTCCCAAAGCTTCTGCTTTTGCAACAAACATTGAATTCATTGCCAGTGGGAGTCTATGGTTTGATACAAATGGTCAGCTAGTAGCTAGTACATAGAAGGGTTTGAGACTTTGAGGGATTTTGTGATCAGAGAACTAAGCTTGAGCATTTACTGGAAACCCTTATAAAACAGTATTTTTATTGAAGTTATACACATACATAGTTTAAAAGGGAAAAAATGTAATTCTTTAAGGCTTATTCCCAACTCCCTTTTCACATTCTTCAAAGGCCACAGTTTTAAATCTTTCAGCAACTTCTTCTACTATTTAGTTCCATATATCTAAATAACATGATTATGCTGATATTTTTACATTTTCCAATTTAGACACTGTCCACTAACTTCCTACTAAGGAAGATGAGGTTTGGGCCCCCCTCCCCATCCTCTTCACACTTGCCCCCTCCCCACTAACACTTTCTCTGCTCCCATACTGACAACACTTATACCATAATTTCGGATAGAGTCAATGCTTACTATTTACATTACTATGATTATGAAAATAATTATTTTCTATGAAGGTATTCTATGACTGTATTTCCTTTCTTGCACTAACTGTATTTCACTAACTTCTCTTGTTTTCAGTAGAATTAATAATTCTCTTTTCCTTAGTTTGTTATATACTTATCATTAATTCATCCCTAAATATTATCAATCTTCTCTAGATATGTTTAAAATATTAAGGATTTTATTAACTCTATTTTTTCTTTAGAGACTTCCACCTTACAGCTCTCTATCCTTATGCTTCCATCTGGACTGGGTATTCCTTAGGCTATTGTGCAGTCATTGTCTGGAGATCTTTTTTATGATCGTCTTAGTGAGTCCTTCAGCTTTACTCTTGTATTGGATTCCTTGTTTCTGGCATCCAATATTTTCCCCTTTCTTGGTTTATTCCTTCAGAAGACTCATTAAAAAGGTATGTTAGTTAAGGGGGAGATGACTATTTTGAGCTCTTCTATGAATGAAAATGTCATTATTCTGCACTTATGCTTGACTGATAGTTTGGCTAAGTATAGAATTGGAATTGAATTATTCCCTATTGCATCTGAAGGAGAAGAAAATGAATACTGTCAAACGTAGAAGAAAAGAGTTTCCCTCTAAGCTGACCTTCAAGGGATCAGCTGTCACCCTTGAGGTTGACTATCTGGGTGGAAGAAATTTCTCTCCAGCTTTTTAAAACATTTCTCTGCATCCTGTAATTGCATACTAATTCTGAAAATATTAAACCAGCAAAATAATATCAGTGATTAGCATAATGATAGTCTACTGGTAGATTTCAAGAACTAGAGAAAAGTTAAAGAGATCACCCTTTAGCTGGTATATATTGATTGTGATAATAGGAATGGTAGTATTAACTTCATCAAACTCCCTTCCTTATCTAATGACCTCCAATGTCTCTTCCACTCCTCTATCTCTAGGATCAAATTCAGTCTTCTCTAAAGAGCCTTCCAAGTTCCTACCCACTTTTCCCTCCTAGTCCAGTCAAGATACACTAGTCTTATTATCCCTTGCTCATTTTTTCTGTTCACCAACCAGAAATCCTCTTCCCAGAAGTTTTTCTCTTAAAACAAATACTACACATTTTCAAGGCCTATTTCAAAGTCCATCTTCTCCATGAAATCTGGTTTCACTCATGTGCCAGATATTCTGGACTGGCTTACAATACGTTCTTTTCTCTTTGTAGTTGGAGAGATTGGAAATATGAAAATTACATTTCTGAAATTTTCTTGTAGCAAGGTTCTGGATTTGAGTTAGGTTCTAACTAGATACCCTCACAAAAGTTTTGTAATTAAATTTGGAATTTGGATTGAATTGAATTGAATTGATTTGGATTTTGGAATTGAATTATTCCCTATTGCATCTGAAGGAGAAGAAAATGAATACTGTCAAAAGTAGAAGAAAAGAGTTTCCCTCTAAGCTGACCTTCAAGGGATCAGTTGTCACCCTTGAGGTTGACTATTTAGGTGAATGAAGATTTGTCTACTTCATTCATTAGTCACTGAATGCATACTTGCTGAATGAAGAAAGAATTAATGATTGCTAGAAAGCTACTAGAGAGTTCAAGGATGAAGGCACTCACTAACTCCCACCCCCAAATAAAAAATGAAAATAAATAAGTAACAAGGAATAAGAAAAGAAAAGAAAGTTTCAGTAAATAAATCTTGTTCTGGGAGTTCAGAGCAGTCACCTACAGTGGTGGCCAAGGGATTGATGGCAGACATAGAGGGTAGATGGTTAACTAACCTCGCACATCCCATCTACAGCCTCCCCTGTCCAGTCCTGCCTGGTTGGAGGCATTTATGTTTTGTTCCTTTTGGAAGCAAGTTTCTCTCCCCTCAAGCTTCCTTCACTTTATGCAGTGTCCAGTTCCCTCACTTTGCCCAGTGTCATTTCCCACTTGCAAGTGTCACAGGAATATCACTCTTGAACAACTCTTGTGTATTCTCTCAAATTGAGCTCTGTGAAGTCCTTCATTGTTCTCCAGGGAGCTCGTGCATATCTGCCATTATGTCACTTATGACACTGAGAAGAAAGGGAGGACTCTGCTGAGAGCGACCGGCAACGCAAGGGTAAAATGCTGCTAGTCAGACACGTCTACCTTACAGCTGTTCACAAGTAACTGTAGAAAATAGCACGAATCTAAATTCTACCTCATTTCTATCTGTAAGGAGGCAACAAATATATGGTCAAATATACAAATGTTTTAAAACTACATACAGCAGTTAATGAAACGACCAGTGGCTTATCAAGAATCAAGGATAACCGTAAGTGACAGAAGGAAGCAGAAGAATCAAGACAAGAAACAATAACAGTTCAAACGTACAATCATGATTGAGCACTGTGTGCTGTTTTCAAGTACATATCTCATTTAATCCATACCTTGTAAATTCTGTATTATCAACTCCACTTTGCAAAGGAGGAAACTTAAGAGTCAGAGGAGTTCAGTAACTTGTCCAAGGCCACACAGCTGGTGTCTGAGCTAGGACTGGCTCCAAACCGTTTGATTTCAAGTCATGGGCTTTTCAGTCTTTGTACATTCGTACGGGTTCCAGGATATGAACAGATACTGAGAACCAAGGAAGAAGTTGGAGGACACACCATGTCCATTAATAGTTTTAGGGTGAGTGCCAAGGGAAAGGTAGATGGGTAAGAATTGTTTGTCCTGGGAAAAGGGTTATCATCTCACTTGTGGTCAACTCTTTATTATAAGGACATGGATGGAAGTTAGACAAGCAGAAATGCCCTTTAGTCAGGAAGAGTCATATGTATTTTTCATGAGCCTTTGACTCTGTAAGAGATTCAGTCTGGAGTGCATAAAGGAGGCTTCCAGAAACTTGGAGGTGGGGGGGGAGTAGCCTTCATTTCCTTTACCCCAGATCACCCAGAGTACCTCCTTTGTAATCAATTAGGTATATTGGTTTTCCTCATACAAAATAGTTTGAAAACCAGTACGGCACTAGACAGTTCTGAATCAAGTGTCTCATCAAGATTTCTGTCATTTATCCACATATTCATTCACTCATTCGTAAGTATTTACTGACTTCCAATTAAATATTCAGCTCTCTTCTTAACCCTGTACATCACAAGAGAAGCTACTTACTCTCTGCCTCAAGAAGGTGGCCATCTTAGAGAAAAGATTAGAAACACTCAAGTCAGGTAAGGAGCAATCCAGAGCGGGAATGATCAAGTGCCCAAAAGAATGATAAAGGCTCTATAAATCTATATTGTGTTTATTTTTAAAGTAAATGGGATGGTTAAATGGCAAATTTTATTTTTTATATATATGTGTGTGTATACACACACACACACACACATACATACATATATTTTAAACACACACAGCAAATCCCTTTCATGGGAACTAAGAAATGTTTGTCCTGGTGTAGAGGTCCGAGCCGAGGCCGAGGTTGGACCCCAGCCCTTCTAAGATGGCGCTCATCCGGTAATGGCACATCCCACCATCCGCTCTGCCGAGTGGGAGAATCCCCCTCCCAGACCTTATAAGTAGTTCCGTGCTCGTGCACACTGCATGATTTCCGCCCTGTCGCCAATAGAGTTAAAGGTCACGCATGCTCTCCCCTTTGATTGGTCTAGGAAACATATATATAGCGGTAGTTAATAGTAGGGAGAAAAGGAGAAGCTAGCAGAATGAGAAGGTAGTGAGCCAGCCTGGAGAGACAGAGGAATAAGCTAGAGAGAAGCTAAGAGCTCTAACTCACACTTGCCTGCTTGCAAGCTGCAAACTTTCTGTAACACCGCCTGTGGGAAGAAATTAAAGCTGATTGAAACCCAACCAGGTCTCCTGTGATCGCGTCGACTAGACCCACGGGAAGCGGGCGCGATATCCTGGGTCGTCCTAGAGCCATCATGGACAATGGTAATCTTAATTTGGAGCTCCCCCATCATATCTAACATGATAAAATGCACTCACACCTATATTAAATATGTGGTGTGTTTTGCATATGAAACATTTTTCATAAAATGCTTTTTATACTTTAAAATTTTTTCTTGGAAAGTACTCGACTAACAGTAACGCATCTAAGTCATAATTTATAATTGTATACTGGCAAGATGATGCTTACCCAGGAATTTGGGGATGGGGCAAAATTTAGTTTGCAAATTATTTTCAAATGTTATTTTTATGAATGATAAATGAACAATGACAAAAAGGACACAATTTAGATATTCAATCTAGAAAAGATTAATTTTACTTTTGTAGTTAAAGAAATGTTTTACACATAATTGTTGAAAAGAAAACATGGCCTTAGGATTGTGTCCAGGTGCCCTTGGATAAAAATGACCTGGAATTGGTATAGAGAACAAAAATAAGTATGCTCTAATAAGTATATATATATATATATAATATGAAATGGAAGCTTCCTCTACTCATTTTTCCCTCATCCACTGAGAATCACACAAAACATAAAAAGCACAAAAAGAATGTAGGTACTGATTTCCACCAGAATTGGTCTTCACTTAGGTGTGCTGATACTCAGGGGCAGAGGGCTGGACTGGTGGCCACTGGGGATCTCTGTAAAGACGTGGCTCCCACAAGAACTGAGGATATCAAAGAAGGACGTCATGCACATTGCTCATTACCAAACAGTCTATAGTTGCTAGCGAAGTGATGGGGGATTCCACTCCCCACAGTTGTCCCTCAACTCCCCACCAGTTTCCATCCCTGAAAATCAAACTAATATCTTCTAAACACTTTTAGATGTACCTCAGTTGTGCTTGCCAGCTGAAGTATTCTATATTTAGAATATTTTATCTTCCATCTTGGACTTACATCCAGTATGAATGTCTCCTATTAAGCTCTGCATACTTTCAGGAAGACAACATGGTTATTTTCGGCCAGGGGATGCATGCCAGATTGTCTCACAATCCTTTCCATTTACCATAGGCAGAGGGAGGGAAAGAAAAGAGGGAGAAAGTGGCCTAGCGCCCCCCACTCTACCGTTTCCTGCATAGGCTCAAGACTGCTCTGTGGGCCAGGTTGTGCTGGGTTTGAGGGCTGGAAGTAGGATGACATGAGCTGATATAGGAGAGAAATATAGGGCCCATTCCATCCCAAGATGCTGTGTTTAGTTGGGAAGACCCAGGCCATATTAAACAGAGCCGCCAAGAGGTAAGTAAGGAAGTCCTGGTTTGTGTGATAGCCAAGCAGTTCAGAGGGGAGGGATGGAGCCTCCATGGAAATTATGGTGATTGAACCAGGCAGGGTTTGCCCCCTCTGAGCATGCTTGAGGCTGTTTATCTACCCTGCTGAATCACTCAGCTTTTCTAAGTTTCGGTCTCTACAGACTATTTCCTCTCTTCTCCCTCCCAGAAATATTGGCAAGCTTCTTTAGTCATTTGTGTTTCTTTACATTCTCAAGGCCAGAGGTATATCTTCTCTGATAGATAATGGCCCTCAGTTAAGGCTTGCAAAAGCTATTTTGCTTGATGTATTAGCACCCTTTTTTAGAATAATCCTATTCCCTTGATTCTTCAGTATTTACAATTTTTGTAAGTACCGATTATGTTTTCTAAGTCAAAGTGGGTAAAATTAGCGCATTGTATCCTGTTGTTGCTGCTTTTTGGAGTAGTCAGTCTTACATGTTTGAACAATACCACCCTGGTGTAATTTTAAAAGGTAGGAGCTCGATTTTTTAAAAAACACTTAGGCGGGCAGTGTGAGCTTTCTCTGAGGATGCTCACGTCAGGAGTGTTTTACATATATCACACAAAAGGAAATGGGTTCTCAGGGGATCAGGGCCCCTCTGAGCAGAGAGGTGAACCTGCTGAATTGTGGCAAATGGGCCCTTTTCCTCCAGCTGCACACTGTCAGCCAGGAGACATTTGAGGCCATCTTCCATTAATGGGCTTGTGGTTTGGGGAGCAGTCTGTGGTGGTGGGTGGGAGGGAGCAGGTAGAAAGGCCCAGTGAGCGGCAGTGGTTCCCCAGTCATTCGAGAGTATGTGTTCACTATGCAGTCCCTGTCAGCTTGGTAGCAGCCCTTGTGGGCTTCAGACCTCTCTGTTTGGGATTATCTAAAATTCCTGAAATGCAGACTTAATGACACACTAGTGAGCAGTGACTTTAGGCTTTCAGATAATTGGGTAACAGGAGGGATCATTGTGAGCTGAATAGTCAGGGAAGCCTTCCTGGAGGAGTGGGAGTTCAGCAGAGTCTGGAAAGATGACTAGAATGTAGATGGGCTGACAGAACTATGCGCTAGGTGCACTCTGATCCCAAGCACGGCTATCACGTAGCTGTGAGAGACCAGCCGCTTGGGAACTTGGGAGCTTCTTGCCTGTTGTGCCAGACTGATCAATTTGCTGAGTATTCATCCATGGTCATAGACTTTGCTCTGCCCTGGTTTTGAAATCTTATATTTAAAAAAAAAAATTAATAAAAGTATAGAGGATACTTTAACGAATGCCCACGTCATTCCAAACAGGAAAATATTCTGCCATATTAATTCAGATCTTTTAATAATGAGATGACTTTTACAGATAACATACTTAACATGTGTCTGCAGGACATAAGATATGTGCATTTTGCATTTTGCTAGATATTGCCAAGTTGATCTCCAAAGTGGTTATGCCAATTTGCATAACCACACCAGCATTTTGTGAGAGTTGCCATTTCCCTATATCCTTTTCACCATTCAGAATTTATTCTTTGCTTATCTTATGTGTTTGAAATGATCTCTTATTATGATTTTAATTAGTGCTCCTTGATCGTACTGAGGCTGAGCCTTTTTAAATGTGTTTTTAGGTTATTTACATTTCTTCTTACATAAATCATTTTTCTATCTGGTTGTTTGTAGTTCTTTATTCTGAATAGTAATGTTTTGGTCATTATATATGATGTAAATATCTTCTCCCAGTCTACTGCTTGGCTCTAAGTTTTGTTCATGGTGTCTTTTGTTCCAGAAAGTTTTACATTTTGATGTCACATTTTTTTCAGCCTTTTCCTTTATAATTTCTGTGTGTGTTTGTGTTTATATGTATTTGTCTTTTTAAAAAAGATCATTCCTTATATTGTGGTCATAAATTATATGCCTATATTTTCTTCTAATAGTTTTAAAGTTTCATTCTATTTTTATCTTTTAATTAGCGAACTTTTGTTTAGAGCGGTTTTAGTTCACAGCAAAATTGAGTGGAAAGTATGCAGAGTTTCCATGTACTCCTTTGTCCTCCCTGCAACACACACACAGCCTCCGGGACTAAAAACATCCCCCATCAGAGTGGTTCATTTGTTACAAAGGATGACCTGATACTGACACATCATTATCATGCAAAGCCCATAGTTTACATTAGGTTTCACTCTTGGTGTTGTCCAGTCCAAGGGTTTTGTCCAATCTGTGGTCCACTGTATATATAATGACATATATCCACCATTATAGTATAATACAGAATATTTTCACTGCCTTAAGAATCCTCTGTGTTTTACCAATTAGTTTTTCTCTCTCTCCAGTAATCTCTGGCAATCGCTGGTCTTTTTACTGTCTACAGTTTTACCTTTCCACAGTGTCATATAGCTGTCATACAGGATAGAGCTTTTTCATAATGGCTTCTTTCACTTAGTAATGTGCTTTGAAGGTCCCTGCATGTCTTTTCTTGGCTTGATAGATCTTTCCTTTTAGGGCTAAATATTTCATTGTCTGGATGTATCACAGTTTATTTATGCACTCATCCAAAATTTGGCAATTATGAATAAAGCTATTATAAACACAAGGATTTTGTGCAGACATAAGTTTTTACTTCATGTGGGTAAATATTAAGGAGCACAACTGTTGGATCACATGATAAGAGAATATTAGTTTTGTAAGAAACTGCTAAACTGTCTTCCCATGGGGCTGACCATTCTGCATTCCCACCAGCAATGAATAAGAATTCCTTTGCTGCATATCCTTGCTAACATTTGATGTTTGGCCATTCTAATAGGTTTGTAGTGGTATCTCATTGTTTTAATTTCTAGTTCCCTAATGACATATGATTTTGAACATTGTTTCATATGCTTTCTTGCCATCTGTGTATCTTTGGTGAGGTGTTTGTTCAGGTATTTTACCTTCTTTTTAACTGGGTTATTCATTTTTTACTGCTGAGTTTTTAAAGAGTTATTTGTATATTTTGGATAACAGTCTTTTGTCAGATGTGTACTTTACAAGTATTTTCTCTCTGTCTATGGCTTATCTTCTCATTCCTTTGATATTATCTTTCACAGAACAAAAGTTCTTAGCTTTAATGGAGTCTAGTTTAGTAATTATGTCTTTCATGGATCATGTCTTTTGTGTTATATCTAAAAAAGTCATTGCCAACCCCATGTCATCTAGATTTTCCTATGTTCTAGGAGATCTACAGGTTTGTATTTTACATTTACTTCTATCATCCATTTCGAGTTAATTTTTGTGAAGGGTGTAAGATCTGTGTCTAGATTCATTTTTTTGCATGTGGATGTCCAGTTGTTACAGCACCATTTGTTGAACAGATTATCTTTACTCCATTGTATTTTTCCTATGCTGTGTGAATCTATTTCTGGGCTTTCTATTCTGTTCCATTGATCTGTCCTTTCACCAATACCACACTGTCTTGATCACCACAGCTTTATATAAAGTCTTAAAATTGGGTAGTATCAGTCCTTCAGCTTTGTTCTTGCACTACAATATTATGTCGGCTATTCTGGATCTTTTGCTTCACTATATAAATTTTGGGATCATTTTGTTGATATGTATACAATAACTTTCTGGGATTTTGATTGAAATTTGTTGTATCTATAGATCTAGCTGGGAAGAACTGACATCTTGACAATATCCATGAGCATGGAATCTATTTCTTTGAAAAATTCCATTTACTTAGTTCTTTGATATGTTTCATCAAAATTTTATAGTTTTGTTCATATAGATTTTGTATGTATGTTGTTAGATTTATATCTAAGTATTTAATTTTGGGAGGTGCTAATGTAAATGATAATGTGCTTCTATTTTCAAATTCCACTTGTTCATTGCTGGTATACAGGAAAGCAATCAACTTTTGTATATTAACTGTATCCTGTAATTTTGCTATAATTGCTTATTAGTTCCAGGAGTTTTTGTTGATTTTCTGTTGATTCTTTCAGATTTTCTGTATAGGTGATCTATTATCTGCCAACAGTTTTATTTCTTCCTTCCCAATATGTATACTTTTTATTTCTTTTTCTTGTCTTACTACATTAACTAGGCCTTCCAGTATGATGTTGAAAAGCAATGGTGAGGGGGGACATCCTTGTCTTGTTCCTAATGTTAGCAGAAAATATTGGGTTTCTCACCATTAAGTATAATGTTAGATGTGAGTTGTTTGTAGATGTTCTTTATCAAGTTGAGGGATTCCCCTCTATTCCTAGTTTGCTGAGAGTTTTTATCATGAATGGGTGTTGGATTTTGTCAAATGCTTTTTTTGCATCTATTAACATAATCATGTGATTCTTTAGTATGTTGATGTGATGAATTATATCATTGATATTTGAATGTTGAACTAACCTTGCATACTTGGAATAAATCTCACTTGATTGTGCTATATAATTCTTGTTATACACTCTTAGATTCAATTTGATAACATTTTGTTCAACATATTTGCATCTGTGTTCATGAGATACATTGGTTGATAGTTTTCTTTTCTTGTAATGTCATTGGTCTTGATATTAGAGTAATGCTAGCCTTATAGAATGAGTTAGGAAGTATTCCCTTTGATTCTATCTTCTGGAAGAGACTGTAGAGAATTGGCAAACTTTCTTACTTAAATGTTTGGTAGAATTCACCAGTGAACCCATCTGGATCTGCTACTTTCTGTTTTGGAAAGTTATTAATTACTGATTCAACTTCTTTAATAGACATGGGACTATTAAGATTATATATCTGTTCTTGTGTAAGTTTTGACAGGTTGTGTCTTTCAAAGGATTGGTCCATTTCATCTAGGTTATCCAATTTGTGGGCATAAAGTTATAACATTCCTTTATTATCTTTTAATGTCCATGAAATCTGTAGAGATGTCCCTTCTTTCATTGCTGATGTTAGTAATTTGTATCTTCTCTCTTTTTTCTTTAGTCTGCAATGATTTTATTGATCTTTTCAAAGAACCAACTTTTGATTTTGTTGATTCTCTCTATTGATTTTCTATTTTCAATTCCATTGATTTTGGCTCTAATTTCTATTATTTCTTTTCTTCTTCATACTTTGGATTAATTTGCTCTTCTTTTTCTAATTTCCTATGGTGGAAGCTGTGATTATTGATTTTAGATCTTTGTTCTTTTCCAAATCATGCATTCAGTGCTATAACTTTCCCTCTAAGCACTGCTTTCATGGCATCCCATACATTTTGATAGATTGTGTTTTCATTTTTATTCAGTTCAAACTATTTAAAAATTTCTCTTGAGGTTTCTTCTTTGACCCAAGAAGATTTCTTCAAGAGGAAATTTTTCATGAAAGAAGAAAGATTTCAAGAAGGTTTCTTCTTGTTTTACTTAGAAGTGTGTTGTATACTCTCAAATATTTTGGGATTTTCCAGCCTATCTTCCTGCTATTGATTTCTAGTTTAATTCTAGTATGGTCTGAGAGTAGACATTCTGTGATTTTTATTCTTTGTTAAAAAAAAATGTTAAGACAAGATTTCTGGCTCAGAATGTGGTCAATCTTGGTGAATGTTCCATGTGGGCTTGAGAAGAATGTGTGTTCTGCCATTGTTGGATGAAGTAGTCTATAGACATTAATTATTTCCAGTTGATTATTGGCACTATGGAGTTTAGCTATATTCTTACTGATTTTATGCCTACTGGATCTGCCCATTTCTGACAGAGGGGTATTATAGTATCCAGCTATAATAGTGGATTCATTTATTTCGCCTTGCAGTTATATCAGTTTTTGTCTCACATATTTTGATGCTCTGTTGTTAGATGCATACACAGTAAGGGTTGTTATCTCTTCTTGGAGTACTGACCCCTTTATCATTATGTTATGCCCTTCTTTATCCCTGATAAATCTCTGTGCTCTGAAGTCTGCTCTGCCTGAAATTAGTATAGCTAGTCCTGCTTTCTTTTGACTAGTGTTAGCTTAGTATATCTTTTTCTATCCCTTTACTTTCAATCTGTATGTGTCTTTATATTTAAAGTGGATTTCTGTAGACAACATATAGTTGGGTCTTGTTTTTCTTATCTATGCTGACAGTCTCTATCTTTCAATTAGTATATTTAGACCTTTCACATTTAAGGTGATTATTGATATAGTTGGATTAATATCTATCATATTTGCTAGTTTTCTATTTCCCAACCTCGTTCTTTGCTCCTATTTTTGACTGCCACACTTTTTCTGCCTTTTCCAGTTTTAACCAACCATTTTATAAGATTCAATTTTTTATCCATTCTTAACATCAATTATACTTTTTTTTACTTTTTTATTAATTGTCTAGAGTTTTGAATATACATTTACAACTAATCCAAGTCTGCTTTCAAACAATGTTATTCTGCTTCATAGATAACTCTAGCACCTTATCACAATAAAATATCTATAATTCCTCCTTAACATAGTAAAATATCCATAATTCCTCTCTTTCTTTCCCTCTTTGTATCATTGCTGTCATTCATTTCACATATATACACACATAATCACATTCATTGTTGCTATTAGTTTGAACTGTTGTCTTTTAAATAAATTAAGAATAAGAAATATAGAATTTTAAATTTTCTCTTCATTTATTCATTCCTCAATGTTCTTCTTTCACACAGATCTGCGTTTCTGATCTATATCATTTTCCTTCTTTCTGAAGAACTTTTAACGTTTCTTTCAAGGCAGGTCTACTGGCAACAAATTCCTTCAAATTTTGTTTATCTGAGAAAGTCTATTTCTTCACTTTTAAAGGATAATTTCTCAGCACACAGAATGCTAGGTTGGTGGGCATTTTTCTCTCAACAATGTAAATATTTTAATCTATTTGCTTGCATGGTTTCTGAGAAGCAAGATGAAACTATTAACTCCCCTATAGGTAAGGGGTTTTTCTTCTCTGGCTTCTTTCAGGATTTTTTCTTTTTGGCTTTAATTTTCTGAAGTTTGAATATTATATGCCTATGCGTAGTGGGATTTTAGTTTTTGAGTGCTTTTTTGGCATTTATCCTGCTTGTTCTGTGGGCTTCCTGTATCTGTGGTTTGATGTCTAGCATTAATTTGGGAAATTTTCCATTGTTACTGCTTCATATACCACTTCTGCTCCTTTCTTTCCTTCTTTTCCTTCTAGTACACCCATTATGCACATGTTAAAGGCCCTCTTCATATTTGATACAGTGTGTGTTTTTGGTCTCTAGCACTTCTTCTTGATTCTTCCATAGAATTTCCATCTCTCTGCTTATATTACCTCCATCTGTCCTAGAATATTGTCTATTTTTTCCATTAAAATCCTTAGCTTTTTCATCATAATTAAAAAAATCTGGTCTGAAAATTCCAACAGTCCTGCCATATCTGACTTTAGTTCTGATACTTGTTCAGTGTCTTCAAACTGTATTTTTTGCCTTTAGTATATCTTGTAACTTTTGGTTGAAAGTTAGACATGACGCACTGTGTAAAATAAACTGCAGTAATAAGCCTTATGTAATGTAGTGGTAAGGTATAGAGAAAGGGGAAGCAGTCTACAGTTCTATGATTAAGGCTTAGTTTCTTGGTGAGCCTGGGCCTCTGGACTGCAAACTTCACCAGTGCTTCTCAGGGGTGCCTCCCCCAACCTTCAGTGGGAAAGGATGCGTAGGTGGGTCTTATACTGTGTACTGGTTTCTGTGGAGATTTCTGCTCCAGTAAGGTGTGATTCTCTGTATCTTTATATTCTTCTCTCCAATTTGGGGGCAAAATCACATTTTGCCCTGTGACCTCACCTCTCCGATAGATCTAAGAAGAGGTGTTGATTTTCAGTTTGTTCAGCTTTTTACTTTGTTAGGATCTTGTGAAGATTTCTAAGCTCCTTATTTGTCAGGCCAGAAACCATAAGTCTAAAGTTTTATTTTTTATATTTAGTTCTTTAATAAATCTGGAGCTTAATTTTGTGGATGATGTTACATAGATTTCACATTTTAGTTTTATATGGTTAGCCAAGTATTACAACACCAATTATTGAATAGTTCAGTCTTTCCCCCCTTTTTTCAGTGCTTTTTATCAAGAGCCTACGAATAGAATCAGGTCTGTTTCTGAGCTTTCTATTTTACTCCATTGTTTTTTTCATCTTCTCTTGTATCAATACCATACTATCTTAATTACTATATTTTTATAATAATAGTTCTGGGTTAATATGCTGGCAATCATGTTACTGAAAGCCAGTTTTCCATTTTAAAAGTTCATTGAGTTATAATTTACATACCATAAAATTCACCCATTGCAAGTGTACAATTCAATGATTTTAGCAAATTTATAGAGTTGTACAATCACCACAATTCAAGAATATTTCCTTTACCCCATAAAGTTCCTTCATGCCCTTTTGTAATTAATCCTCACTTCTACCCACCATCATTTCAGCCCTTGGCAGTAACTAATCTGCTCTTTGCTTGATAAATTGATCTTTTCTGGGCATATTGTAGAAATGGAATCACACAATATGTAGTCTTTTGCATTTGTGAAAGTTAATTTTTATGTCAATACACACATAGTCCAATTTGATAAACCTATTTACTAATTTATTTAAAATGTTAAGAAATAGCCTTCTCCAATATATTAAAGTACAACAATACTATTCTTGAGGCTATTTTATCAAATGGATTCTATCTGGAGAAAAGATGTATTCTAAATTACATTTTTCTTAGCAATTTGAAGGGATGTTTTATTAGTCAAAAAATTTGAAGACTATATTCGATGGTGTTGAATATATTCATGTATATTGCTTTTAAGAATATATTAATGAAGACTTACAAAGTATGGATTAAATTTATTAAGACTATGTCCTTCGAGACATATATTCATGACTTTATATTTCCTTGACTATATTTACTGTGTCGATATTCTTGCTTAGAATTCTTATGACTAAAGGAAAAAATATTGTTTAAAACACATTTGTAGCTACTTAGTACATCTTAGAAAGTCTGTGAATCAGTCATTTGTGGAATTAATCTTTCAGCATGTGCACATCTGAGAAATTGGTTTTTGGCAAACTGGCCATTCACTGAATTTGCTATTTGATGGATTGGCCAACTTCATAATATACCTTGATAGTATATGGAGCAAATCCTTTATCTTTTTTTTTTTTTCAGATTTATCTTTGTTACTTATGCACTTCAAATTTTGCATGTAAATCTTAGAATCAGAGATTAAGCTCTGTGAAAATTCCTATCTGAACTTTGTTTGGAATTACACTGTGTACTGTCTTGCCTAATAGGTTATTATTAGTGTCAAGAAGTGCGAATACTTTCTGTATGTTGGCACTGTATTCAGCAGTCTTGTTAAATACATTGATTAAGTTTGGTTTTGGGTTTTCTATGTAGATAATTATGTTGTCTGTAAACAATAATTTTTTCTCTTTCCTTATAACTAATTTTTTCCTTGTGTTATTGTATTCTTTAGGACCTCCAGTATAGTCGTGTGTAAGAGGAGCAATAGAGGGCATCCAAGTCTTTTTCTTGACATCAGAGAAAATTCTGCTGTACTTCAAACATTAGGTAAGATATTATTGTAGATATTTGAATGATACTTTGTATCAAATTAAAACAGGTCCCTTCTACTTCTGGTTAGATAAATATTTTCTTTTTTTGTTATTTTTTTTTTAGTTATGAATGAGTATTTAATTTTATCAGGTACTTTTCTGCATCTGCTGAGATAATTACAAGTTTAATCTCTTTTAGTGTGATACATGGTCATTTACATTGCTACAGTTTGTGCTATTGAAATACATTCCTGGGATAAATCCTACTTGATCAAGACATATTATTGCTTTTAAACATCTCTGAATTTTATTTGGTTTAGTATTTTACATCTCTGTTCATAAGAAACATTACTATTACTATATGATTTCTTTCCTTCCTTCCTCTCTCTTTCTTTCTCTTTCCTTTCTCTTTCTTTATCATATGATTTTCTACTATCCCACTATCTTTGTCCAGGTTAAGCTAGCTATATACAATTAAGTTAGCTTTTTCTACCTTCCTATTGCTGGAAAGTTTCTACTTCTAGAAAAGTTTGTTTTGATGTGGATTTAGTACTGTTTCAGTTTATTTAATAATAATTAGAGGTCCCTTAAAGTTAACAGTTTTCCTTGAGTCAGTTTTTATAATTACCCACTTATCTAAGTTTTCAAATTTAATGGCAAGAAGTTGTCTATATTTTATGATTTTAAAATTCCTACTGCATCTGTAGTTACAGTCCCCTGTCACCACTCAACATTATTATTTATAAAGTGTTTTTTGCTTAATCTATTAATCTGATAATCTGATAAAGGTGTATTAAAATCTTCCACTGTAAATTTGGATTTAAAAAAATACTTATGTCAGATTTTACTTTGTATATTTTGAGACTATCTTATTAAGCACATATAATTTCATGATAATTACACCTTATTTATGAATTGTTCTTTCCATTATGCAATATGTCACTTTATCGCTATTTATGCCTTTTGCCTTAAATTGTATTTTTTCTGACATGAATAGTTATTTTGATTAGTATTTGCCTTGTGTACCTTTAGATCAATTTGGTTTTAATAGTTCTATTACTTTGGTGTGAGGTGAATTTGTAGGTGGCACATGTCTGGATTTTAAAAATCTAATGTGATAGTCTCAGGTCTCCATAGTTGACTTTAGCCCATTTATATTTATGATGATTACTGACAGATGAGATTAATTCTGGCATCTTCTTTTAATTTCTTTTTTTCCAGGTTTTTTCTTGGCTCCTTTTATTGCTTCTTTTCTGTTCATTGCTACACTAATGATGTTTTCTTTTTCCCCACTTTTTTTGTTTTCTCTGCTAATTTGGAAATTGCATATTGTATTTTAATTATTTTAATGGTTACCCATACATTAAAAAATGTATTATGGAATATTTAAAATATATAGACAGTTGTACAAAATAATAATACACTTATTTTCAGCTCTGTGGACCATGTTTGGCTCAGATTTCTTTTTATAAAGAAATAAAGCATTACAGAGCAATTGAAAGCTCTGTGTATCCCACCTCCTTTTTCTCCACAGGCAACCACTAATCTGCATTTGGCATTTATCATTTCCATTGATGCGGTATATGTATGTCTCCATGTTCAATATATAGTATTATCCTGTGGTTTCTACTTATATAAATGATATGTTAATGTATGCATAATTCTACAACTTTTGTTTTTATTATGTATTATACATTATTTTAAGATTTATTTATTTTAGCACATGTGGCTTTACTTCATATCTTTAATTACCATATAGCATCCATTGAAAAACTGTGTCATGATCCATTCTCCTGGTGATGGATATTTAGATTGTTTCCAATTTTTCATTGTCACAAATGTTGGAATAATTTTCTTGCACATAGTTCCTTGGGCAAATGAGTGAGAGCATTTTCAATGTTTATTTTAAAGTAGAATTTCTTTGTCCTAGGGTAGGTGCAATTCAACTTTATTAGATATTGTAAAGTTGCTCTACACAGTGGTAATACCAACTTATATATATTTGGTGTATTTCTAAGACTCCTTTGCACCTAGGATTCCAGATATGGTCTAGTTTTACCAATAGGATGCATTCAGGTGAAACCAGGAAGGGGGATTGAGGCAGAGATCATGTTTCTGCTGCACTTGCTAGCAAGCACAGCGACAGAGGCACTTGTTTTCTGAAGCAGCATTGGCCCCTAGCTTCAACGGGTGGAGAGCAGGGTGTTGCCTGTGTAGATCAGAGCAGCAGCTTTCTGATCACACAGATCATATAAGAGTAAACAGCGGTCTTGATGGCCCAATTCAGGGTGGCTTTGCGAATTGCTTCTGAAAGCTCAACTTAGATTCTATTTCTTTAGTGCAGTGATTCTGTGGGCTTTTTAATACCCTATAAGGAACTCCTTTCTATTTAAACTTGCTAGAGTGGTTGATGTTCCCTGCAACACCTTAACCAACAGATTGGTTTTGTGGTTATTTTTCCTAGAATCAGGGTGCATTATGTTTTCAGTTCCTTCTCCGTAAAAGTCCTTTAAAATTTTGTTGACCTATCTGTACTATTGTCACAGTTTTAAAGTGTATTCAATACTTTAAACATTTTTATTGTGAAAGGTAATCAAGGCATATGTCAAACATTCAAAAAGCACTAACTGTATACAATAGAAAGTAGGTCTCCTGCTCTTCTCTGCCCTCCAGCAACTCGGGTTCCCAGAGGCAAATACCACTATCAGTCATGTACCTACCCTTTCAGAGTTATTTTATGCATATACAAGGACATATATGTATTTTATTTTTGAAAATGAATGGTATACATATAGATTTGCATCCAGCTTTTGTGAATAAAAACTCACTGGGAGAAAATAACATGCACATAGAAAATGCAAAAAACATATATCGAGTTAATCACTGTAAAGTGCGCACCTGTGTAACCACACTCAGCTCAAGAAACAGAACATTGCCCGTCCTCCAAAGCCTGTTATCTGCCCCTCCGTCATCATCCATTCCCTCCCTCCCTGCCGAGGGAACCGTTATCTTGACTTTTGTGATATTCATTTCTTTGCCTTCTCTATGGGTTTGCCTCCTCTGAATGCATCTCTAAACAATAAAGTTTAGATTTGCCTATTTAAAAAATTTTTTATTAATGGAGTCATATTGTGTATATTCTTTTGTGTCTTGCTTTTTTTTTTTGCTCCATATCATATTTTGAAGATTCATCCATGTTTTTGAATGTAATGCACTTTGCTTTTTCCACTTACAAATATTATCTTGGAGATTGTTCCATAGCACTGCCTGTAAGAACAATAAGTAATTCAACCAGTGTCAAAATGATGAGCATTTAGGTTGTTTTCCATTTTTTACTATTACAAATATGCTTCAACAAATACTCTTGTACATACATGTGCAAGTAAATGAATAGAATAAATTCCTAGATGCTAAATCTTTGAGTCAAAGATGTCCATTTCAACTCTTGATAGACATTGCCAAACTGTTCTTTTTAAAAGTTACGCTAATTTTTATTCCCATTAGCTATATAGATTTCCTGTTTCCCTACACATTCCCCAATACATTTAAATCTTTTTGTATCTTCTTTGATAAGTGGAAAATGACACTTCATTTTTGTTTTATTTCTTATCTCTTTTATCATGCATAAAGTTAGGCCTTCTTTCACTTTTAAAAACTATTTTTATTTCCTTTTCTGTTTGTTGGTCTTTTTTTCATTGACTTTAGAAATTTTCATAATAAGATTTGTCCTTTTTTAGGTGATATGAATTGCAAGTATTTTCCCCAGGTTGTGTTTGTTTGTTTTTGACATTGTGGTGTTTTCTCCCATGCACAAACTTTCATTTTTATATAATTATGTTTAACACTTTTTAAGGGTCTTTGGCTTTTCTGGCATACCTAGAGATGCTTTTCTCACTCTGGAATTATTTTTTAAAAACTCTCCCATATTTTCTTCTTGCTCTTTTAATGTTCATTTGTAATGCTTATGGCTTTGATCTGTCTGGAGTCTCTTTAGATATGAGGTCTAAAATAGGTCATAATTGTTTTACAAATTATTTTTTATTCGTAGTTCCACTGATCTGTTTTTTCATGCACCAGTAGTGGACTACTTTAATTTTGTAGCATTTTAATGTATTTTAAGATCTGGGTGGGCTAGTTCCCCTCATTACACCTCATTTTTAGAATTTTTATGGCTATTCTTGCTTGTTTATTTTTCCATGTGAAATTTAGTGTCAGCTTGTCTGATTCCCCTTCTCCTGCCAAGAAACTTACTGGGATTTATAGATGAATTTAGGGAATACTGACATCTTTATGATGTTGACTCTTTTTGTACAAGAATACTCTTTTGTTCAAGTCTTTTTTGGTCTGTGTGGTTCATTAGCATTTGCATTTTAAATGATCCAGCCCTTGGACATTCTTTGCTTGATTTCTCCCTAAGTATTGTTTCTTCCATTACCTGTTCTAACTGGTTGCTGTTTTTATTTAGAAGATCTATAAATTTCTTTATGTTAATTTTATACACAGTGATGTTACTGAATTGTATTAGTCTTTCAGCTGATTCTTGTTTTTCTTTCTCTTGATAAAAATCCCATCATATGCAAAGAATGATCATTTCTTTTCTTCTTTCTTGCCTCCTTATACTGTTCAGCACAATATCAAATAAAGGCATTGAGAAAGACCACCCCTGATTTGATTCTGACTTTAAGAAGACTGCTTCTTCTTTCCTGCCCAGCCAATTGAGGTTTTGCTCCAGTAAGTTGGAGAAAGCTGAGGCTTTGGGGAAAAGATGGTGGCAAAGTCCGTGGCGGTGTCCCACGGGCTGGGGTGTGGGGATGCTCCTGCTTTGCTCAGTCGCTCATCTTACCCTCCCTCCAGGCAGAGTCAAAGAGAAGCCCTGGGACAGAGGGAAGCCAGGCGAGGGGAGTTGTGGATGGGGGACTTCAGAAAACCCTCTGGATTCCTCTTACCAGGCAGAGCTGCTTGTGGGTGGTTAAGCTCTAGAGGCGTTGGCTGGTGGGCCTGCATTAGCATCTCCTCTGCCTTGTGTCTGACTTCCAGCCCAGGGGTGGACGGGGAAGATGCTCAGTCATGGAGACAGTGAAGACAAAGAGGAGAGGGGACGGTTACTTGCCTCTCTTCCTAGTGCAGTGTAAGTTTGGAATACTTGTGTTTCTATACTGTTAATTATGTAACAACCTATTTATATTTATTACCACTTCTCCTACATTACAGAACCCTCTTCCCTTCCTCCCGCCAGTCATCACAGAAACATTAGGGTAATACTCTTTTCTCAGTTAACCTTTCCTTCCAGAATAGTTTATTTTTGAGAGGAAACATTTGATAAAGCTCCGAGTAATTTTAAATACATGATTTGCCATGTTAACACTTGTCACTTATCATATGCACTTCAGTCTGACCTCCTGCCATTCTGTTAACCTTCAGAGACGCTGTTAAGGCGAGCCATTTGTGGTTCCCCTGTGAAAACTCTGCATTTAAATTGCTTTTCCTCCTTTCCTCAAGTTTTCCATAACTATAAATAAATTTAATTACCATTCCAAGAAGTGTAAGCATATCTTCTATTACATTCTTCAATCTTTTATCTCCCCCTTGTCCCTCCCTCAGTCTATCAGGCAGCCTCCCTGTTTCTCGTGGCACTTCTCCTTTCTCAGCTCCCCTCCCACAACTAGAAACCTGAGTCTGTTATCCTTTCTGTCCAACTGGGTTTCAGAGAGTTTCGGTCCAACCTAGTACTCTGGGGCCTACCCTGCAGGCACAAGAACGTAGTAGGGAATCAGCATCCAAGACTCCTAAAGTACCTCCACCAGCGGCTAAATCAGTCACATCCAAAGGTGTGTCCTCATCACAACAGAAGTACAAATTTCCTTCTGTCACCATGAGGTTGGGTCTAAATGACATCTTAAAAAGCTACACTAATAACAATTTACCTTGAAGGTTTCATTATTTTCCAAGCATTTTTAATGCCTTATTTCATTTGTTCTTTTTTCCCAATCATAAAATATAGTGCCATCAACTCTGTATTGCATTTGTTCTTGCCAAGGTCTTCATAATGTAAGAGAGGCAGGCAGTTTTCTCCCACTCTTGATGCATATGGAGAAATTAAGACACATCACACACACACACACACACACACACACACACACACACACACACACCTATCTCTATCAACAGAACTGCTCCTTTGACTCCTGCCTTCTACCTTTTCAGGCGATCTTCCTTCTCTCTCCTCCCTCCTAGTCACATCAAAAGCTCCTCTATGGTGACAGCAGGGAGTTTAGAACAGGGACAGCTAGACTTCTTCCCCAGAACTGCTGGGGGCAGGCAACTGTGTCCTGGTGTCTGGAGTTTTCTGTGCCTGCTGGTGCCTCCCTCAGGGAAGCCCTCAGGTCCTCTTCATGCCACACCTCCTCAGATTCCCACAGTGGATCATGGGTCCATGCTTCCTTTATTCTTTTTCATCCACACCACCCAGGGTTATAAACCATCCTTCAGGTGCCCCCACCCGGAGCCCAGGACTCTCGGTGGCAGGGTGGCCTGGCTGCCTCTGGGCCTTTAAGTCCTGGGACCTTGGAGCTGGTCCTTCTAGAACTGAGCAGGGAACAGAAAGAAGGTGGACCCATGAAGCAGGAGAAAAGTTAAGACTTCAACTTTTCAAATCTCAATGTGTTTATTGTACAAGAGGGATGAAAGCAGTTTGTTCGTTCCTCTTCAGGCCTAAGATATGCAAGGGATTGTGTACAGACCTGAGGTGACCCCAGAGTCTCCCCCCGCCACCCATGTCTCCTCAGCTGCCCAGTCCTCCCAGCCCCTGTCTAACACCGACTGTCCTGGGCCTGCATCCCCATCCTGTGCCTCGCCTTGCTGTAATAGTTCCCTAACAGGCTTCAGGACTCCCATCTGCAGCCCTTCCAGCTCATTCAGCCTGCAACTGAAAGAAACCTTCCAGAAACCCACTTCTGATCATGCTGTCCCTTGGCCACCCACAGGATGAAGTCAAACTCCATGGCACGGGCCACCAGCCAGGACTGGGACTCTCCAGCTTCCTGGTCACGCACCTCCTACCTTCTCCCAAACCTAGTTGTCCCTACACTGGATGTACCTTATGCCCTTGAGACATTTCTCCCTTCACCTCAAATGCTGTTCCTCTTGCCTAGCAGGCGAACACGTCCCCTTTTAGTGGAATCAGCTGGGGGCGAATCGTGAGCTCAGCTCTGTGCCCAGCCAGCTGTGAGGCCTGGTGCAAGCGGCCTTTACCCTCTTGTGTCTCAGCTTGGCCACAGGCCCAGTGCTGCTCACGGGGCTGGGAGGACTAGACAGCAGCAGGAAAAGGGCCAGGACAGTGCCCTGCTGCCCATAGGGTCCCCAGTGGACAGTTGTTACTGTTATTTGCCTATATGTCTCAGCTTAAGTGTCATTCCGTAGGGAATCTCCCAAGTCCCTAGGCTAGAAGAGTTTCTTGTTCATTTCTGCACAGAACCCTTCCTAATGGCCTACTCCAGCATCCCTAATATGTTTAGAAATGAGTTGAACGCTAATTTGCATTCAAGGTTACTACCTATCCCTCCACCTCTCCTTGCCTGCCCCACTAACTATAAGCTTCTGAAGGGCAGGACCAGTTTATTTAGTTTTGAATTCTCAGTGTCTGTCTAGGGTGTTTCTCAGGGCAGGCGCTTACCTGAATGTGTATCCCAGGCCAGCTGCAACTTACCCTTCAGCAGCTTTCATAGGATATCGCTCTGTGCTCACCCCCTGGCCAGGCTCTGGCACAAGCTTGTCCAGGCAGACCAGAATCAGGGCTGAATTTGGAGGAGGCAAAAGCCCATTAGGTATATCAACACTGACTTTCTATTAGTCCGTGTGTAGTAGGTAACTTCATTGGGTTACCCAACATGCCCAGGTGACTCCGTTGTCTTCCCTGCCCACTAACATTTAAGACTGGAGTGAACTTAAACACATACACAAACACCCAAATTACACCCCCCAATGTATCTTTTTTTTGGTGAAAAGAAAGTAGCATTCCAGGACCACTGTGTGTCTAAGGCATCTTGCAAGTTGGTCAGTTGTGTTCAGATGGAGCAGGTACTTAGGCATTTGACTTGGCCCACAGAAAGGCCGTGGGAGAGAGGCTCACCGGCTCAGATTGTTGGCCGGGGTCCTGAAAACAGTCTTCATGTCCACAACTTCTTTTTCTGAGCCTGTGGACAAGGCTACACTGAAAGTCTGGTTTACCTCCATTCCTCCCCCCAAGCCCACTCCGTTTTTATATTGCTCTGAGGTTAATAGCCATGTCGTGTGGGGTCATAGAAGACATCTGTGTCTCAGATAATATGCTTACGGTGATTACCACACATAATTGACTGACCTTCCCTCATTCTTTCCTTGCTGCAGGCCGAGGCTGATAGGAGGAAGCAAGCCACAGAGTTTATTTTCCATCACACACCATTGTGCTGCTGAGCAAATATTTTAGCAAGCTTTGAATGAACCACCTTTTCAAGCTCTAGGTTTTCAGAGTTAAATAGGAAGCCATGACCAACCTAATAATAATCCATTTTGAATCAGCTTCAGGCCACCCTACTGAAGCACTTTTGTGGGTCTCCTGGAAAACCAGGTTTGGGGCATGAACATTGCAGGATCCTCTTCCCTTCATCTTCATCCCATTGCCTTGAGGGGAGTGAGGACTCTTGATGCTCCTCACTGCAGTGTCTGGGTCTTTTGAGGAAGAGAAAAATTAGCCCTTGGGTGCCCAGCCAACACAGGTCCCAAAAAATACCCGGAGTCCAGCCTTTTGAATCAGCTCATCCCATCACTGGCCACATGAGGCACAGCCGGCAGCTCCTACATCCACCCACCATCACAGGGCCACCCAGTCTGAACAAAGAACATCTTAAGCTCTCAGCAAACGGATCCCTCTTTTTCCAAAGACAAGTAAGACTCTTGATCCCAAAGAGAATGGAAATCTAGGAGACTGAAATGAAAAAATTCCCCAAAGCAAACTTCAAAATGTTACATTAAGATTTTTAAACTTTTTAATAATGTTTTACCTTAGCTCTATTCCATCTATCTAGCAATTAATCCATCAGCCTTCACATAATACACACCTACAGGAAACGCGCTTCACGTGCCTCTGGGCTGGATTCCACTGTGGCTTACTAATGTGTTAACACTCTGGAATTCCCTTGACTTTCAGCATCCCTTCTTCCCAGCCCAGCCCTCCCAAGTAAGTTCGTAGGTAGGTGTCAGGGCTCCGTGACTCTGCTGGGATTTGGCCCGAGCCCCAGAGAACCAACCGCGGTCTAACTCACAATGGCACCACCTCAGCTGGATGTAAAAGCTCAACGTTCCCACTCCAACCTCACATCAACTCCCCAGACCTGAGTGTTGTACCCTCAGGAGGATTAACTGGAAAGCAGGTGTCAACAAAAAACTTTTCTGCCACAGTTTGTCACATGAATACTGCTTCAGAGTCATTTTAATCTGTGCAATGACATAAATTGGGACCTAGCTGCCACTTGGAGAAATCCACCTGCAATTGTCATTTCACCAATATTTTACAGAAGGCACTCATATCTTCTGGTTGGAGGAGGGACCAAGGAAAAAGGCTGGGTGGGGGGGTGGGTGGAGGATCACAACTGCTTAACAGAAAAATTATACATATTCTAAACATATGGGTGATCTTTAGAAAATCTCAGCATCACTTCATAATTATATACTACAAGTTTTAATTAACTAAAGCTCTGCAAATCATAATGCCTTATTAAAATGCAATTAATCCTTTGATTAAAAAACAAAAAGCACAAGTATTTACAACAAAAACACAAGTAGAATAATTACAAATATCATGTACCCATTTCTTTTATTTGGGTGTCACTTATGATGTTGCCCGCTCCCTTCATTAATTCGAACACACACATTATCTCGCATCCACAGCAGCGTGAGTGACAGTGGTCACCAAACACACAGCACTATATCCTATTGATTTCGGCAAATCCTGAACAATGCCATTTGCATGCTTGTTTCTGTAATAATAAAGATATGCCATTCAGAATTAAAGCCTGGCCAGGCTAGTGGCAACTAATTGTGTTGTATGTAATGAGTGCAATTTCAATTTGATATCACCCTCAGCTTTTCTTGCCACACTCGCTAAGTACTTTCAAGTCTTTGTGGGGAAATAATTGATTTTTTTGTGCCGTGGGCACAAGAAAATTATTATGATCTTTTGAATAATGCCAAAGAAAAGACCATGAATGATTTAAATTGGTATATGAAGAAGGCTTCGCTGTGACTGCAGCTTGACTGACATCCTGCTAATGCAGTATCTAGATTAGCAGTTTTTAAGGAGGCAGCTAATATGAAACTAGTAAAATGAAAAGGTTGCTACCAGGATTGGGTGGCACTGGGTGTTGGTGGGGAGGATGTGTTGCTCCATTTTATTTGTTATCCAGGGATGACCAACAATTTGGGGATTTAAGGCATGACACGATTACGTAATTGCCTGGCCCTCACCACCGAGGGTATTATTCCACTGATAAATTACACATTTGAAATGGGCAGAGAGGAGAGGGCTGAAGTGGACTGTTAGCAGGATTCCAGTTCAGGTGGGCAGACCCACCTGCGGTGGGCAGATCCAAGTAAATGGAACGTGAAGATTGGTTAGCATCTTTTTCTAACATTCAGCTCCAGGAAGAAATTGGGAGTAGGATAGTAAGGAAGCTACTTTATTCACTCTTTAATCTCCCCATTAGGAACAACTGTGAGCATGGCTTGGCCTAGCAGAAGAGCCGAAGTCCCCTTTTCACCCAGGATGGTAACAGGGAAAGAAATCTAAACCTAAGACAGGTTTCCTTTGTGCCTATGAGGCCTCAGATCAGCAAGCCCAAGGGGACAACTGGTCCCCTCCCCTTTCTCCCTCCTCCCCATCCTTCAGTTGAGCCTTCCCTCCCTAATGTGGCAGCCTAGACTTGAACAACAAGGAAATAAGCACCTTAGAAAGATATGGATCCCCAATTCAAAACACAATTCCACCTTAAAATGCATCCACCTTCCAAATCTCATTCTTCAGAGGAGGGAGTGTTGTTAATTTAGTTGGTCATAACTAAATAGTTTCTAATCTGGAGCAGGAGGCTGCTGGGAATATTGGACAGTTTAAAGGTTAATCACCATCGCCTGGTTACACAAGTGAGGCAGAACTAATTCCTCCAAAGGCAAATGGCTTGCAGTTTTATCAGCAGTGCAGATTAGAAGTGTTAATATACAGAACAGAATGGACGCTTAAGGGCCGGTTTTCCCCTTATCGGCAAACTTTGCAACAGAACTCAGCCCTTGCACAACCTCTGCACTTCTATAATAAGACCCCTTATTTTGCCTCTCGAGCAGAACTATCAAACAATCCTGTCCAAACCACTGCCACCAAAATCAGGGTATTACAGACCACAGCTAATTGGAAGATCACTATAATGAAGGAAAAGATAAAATACTTTGGCTGTTGGCCTAAAATGTGGATCAACACAACATAGGAAGCTATCTTACTATGTCACATTCTGAGAGATTTACATAAACAATAAACTCAATCCAACTGCCCCCCAAAATATATCTTTGTTTACAGTAAATGCAACCTAAAGACAGACTAGAGGAGGAGGGAGAGGTACTTTACATCAGCAATATAATGAGGCCCGGGGTTTTGCGACTGTGCTGGAGCACAGGGACTGTGTCTATTTCCTCTCTTGCATTCAGCAGGGAGAAAATGGGTTTTAATGTTCTCCACACTTCCTATATCATAGATATTTAAATATTTGGACCACTCAATATGCTAAAATGCTTCTATCAGCTGCATACATTGACTTCCGTATTTCTGCTAGGGCTGCAGGTGCTTCCAGGGGAGGAGAAAGGGGAAGGCATAGGAGGGGAGGGTTAAAAGGCTGCTGGAGGCTGGGACCTAAGTGACTTGGTGGGTTTTCTTTAGGAGACTGGGGGGTGGAGATGAAGTGGATGCGGGAGAGGGTGGTGTTTTCTGAGAACAAAATTAAAGACGACCAACCTAATTGAGCAGGGACTGATACATTTCCTTAAGGGGAAATCTCGTATTATAACAACACCAAACATTCCAACCACACAAGGAAGAGGCTTTCTGGGGAGCATGCCCTCAGAGCCCATCCCTCCAGATGAGGATTTCTAGAGTCAGGTCTATTTTTTCCGCTAGTATCCAGGCAGCATGGATGAACCACATTCCAAGCTTTGTTCAGTGATTTTCCCCCTCTGGCTGCTGGCTCTCCACTGGATCCCAAAACACCTATCCTTCCTGAGCTATAGGGTAGCTAAAAGAAAGTGTCCCTATCTGCTGGCAATATGCTTCTGTCACTTACTTATTCGCTCTCATTATTTTATTGTGCAAGCACCTACTAGAAGGAGCCATGTTTTTTGTTTGAATGGCCCATTGCACCCGGAAGACCATTCCCATTAGGTACTCTTGGTTTATACCAACTATCTACTGCCTCAATACATGTTTATTGGATGCTGTAAAGGGTATATGCTGCTGACAAGGAAAGAGCAAGCTTATGGGGAAGCCAGGCCTAGCACGTAAGGGTGAGGATGCTTCAGGAGATCAGTGGCCACATGATGACAGGGGACATGTGACATGAAAGTGTGGCTAAATGGCAACTACCCAGCCAAGGCAAGAAGTGCTTTGGGAACTGAGGAGGGTGAAGCTCAATCGGCCAAAGTGATCAAGGGCCTTGAACTGAGCCTATAATTCATTCACGTGTTTAGTCATTTATTCACTCAATGAACACTTATGCTCTTCTACTGTGTCCCTGCAATGTTCTAGACACTGGGTATGCAAAGATAAGTAGAACAAGGCCCTGTCATCAGGATGCTCCTCATGGGAGGTGAGGAAGAGGGACTGACACATAACCAAATGATTCCAATATATCAGGCCCTTGGCATTCCCAGATTTACCACGTGGAGGTTTGGCTCATGTTAGTGGTCAGCGTTGAGGCCCATGACATGCAGCCATTAGTGCTGAGTGGTGGCTTCAGGGAGGCCTGTACATGGCAGGAGACACTTGGCTGATGATGGGACCTAGTCACCTGCCAGCTTAGCTGGCAGCAGAAGAGGGCAGGAGCTGAGGGGAAGGTGAGGCCTGGGGGGAAGATTTTTTTAAAATGGACAAATTCACAGCATGCTTATGTATTGAAGAGACTCATCCAGAAGAGAAGGCAAGCAGTGGTGCAGCAGAAACTAGGCACACTTATGGGAGCGGCATCCCCGCTTTCATGAGGAGGTGGAGTCCAGTGGACCACGGGAAGCAGGGTGAGCCATTCATCTTGGTGAGCCCAGGACTTGCCCGCTCACTGATGTGACAGTGCCACCTCCCAGGAAAACCCTCCGAACCAGGAAAACTGAGATGGTTGGTCACCCAGTGGAGACTGGGCCTTAAGTACAGGGAGTCGGGGGTAGGCGAGGCAGAGCAGGTGATGCGGATGTGGGTAAGTTGTTTGCTTGGTGACAGGATGAAAAAGTGGTTCCCTTTTGATGCTTCCATTTTTTTTCAGTGAAATAAAGAATATATCTGAGAGTAATGAGCAGGGAGAAGGGCTTGAAGGTTTAAGGAGAGAGAGGTTGGACAGTACTCATCTGAATCTGAAGTGAGGGAACAGCCTGGGGAATGGGAGGACTTCTAAATGGCGCTGCGTGCCCACTTGAGACAGTGGTGATAAGATGAAGGGGAGCTCAGCCGGCATGGCCACCTGCTTTTCTCCAGCATGTTCTACTGCTGAGGAGCTGGGACTGTTTAGGATGGAGATTATGTTTATCCAGAGCACATGACCCTGGGTGGGGAAACTGAGGCCTCTAAGTTAAGCGAATCTCAGGAATGCCGGAGCTGAGAAGAGCCAGAGGACTGCTTCCCAACTGAGTGCTCTGCCCGCCAAGGATCAGCATTCAGGCCTTACGGGCCCCTTGGCCAAAGGTGTTTCCATGACCTTCAGAAAAAACTGCCCGGCTTGCCTGCAGGGCCCAGCCTGGGTGAGCTGACAGCCCATGCTGGGCAGCAGGGAAGAGGCAGGCCCAGATGGCCAGTCCGGGGTATGGGAATGACTAACTGGCCAGCATGACCCACAGGCAGGATCTCGGGTACGTCTCCCTGTTGACAGGAATGGTGGTCTGCCAAGAGACTGAATCTCGTGCCTATGGAAGCAACCCAATGTATAATTACGGCATTTCATTCTTCTCACTGGAGCAGAGACGGTAAAACAGCAGGCTGCTCCATCCCTGCTCTACCCCGGCCCAGCCACAGCCCCCTGAAATTCCTTCTCTGAACTTGCTAGGTCAGGTTTGGGCATTTCTTCTATCTGTTGGTGCGGGGAAACGGCTAAGAGAGCCCTAGGGACACTGGAAGAGGAACCTCAAACAAGAGAATTTCATACATTACCACAGGGGAGCCAGGGAGCCAGACATAGTGGAATAGAAGGCATACAGTACATCAAGCAACATTAATTAAGCACCTAGTGTGTGTTTGGCACATGCTGGGATGGGTATGCGGAGTACAGAGAAGAGTAGACGTTCCCAGCTCACCATGCCAGGAGCAAGGACAGCTCAGAAGGACTGTCTGGGTCTGCTGAGAACAGAGCACAAGAGAGAGACTGGAAGCCACTGTACCCCGGCTGGGTGAGTCACAGTCAAAACCCAAGAAGTGGTTTCCCGTGTTCACTGTGAATGTACTGCTGTTAGGAGCCACTGGTGAATTCAGACACTGACTTCAGTTACTGTCAATCTGAGGTTTTCAAAGAGGCCAATGAGACTCTTAGTGAAAGGCATGCTGAAGCTAGTTCAATATTTTAAAAGTCAGGTAGAAATCATATAGTTTACCACCATAAGCAGAGTAAATTTTAAGCATCTTTACTTTTGGTTAGAATTGATCAACTCATGTGACATTTCTTGATGGTCAGAGGCTTGAGTGGCAGTTCTGTGTTTCTAATCAAAATGAAAAAGCAGTTACTTAAAATGCTACTTGTTTCATGGACATGATTTTTAAAATACAGTGACCAGGGGGTAAACTAATAAAAGAGGGAGATAAAAAGTTAGGAAAACAACCACTATCACTAGGCAGAACCAGCTACATGGTCTGTTCCACCCAGTTTACTGTGCACTTCATTTGCCTAAGTCTTTTCTCCACATAATATCATCGATTTGAGGCAGGGATTTATAACCATCCTGCTAATTGCAGAGCAGACAGTTTCACCTTTTTAGAGACCTTTGCCCCATTTTTAGTAACCTGGACCCAAAACATTCTTCTCTTATCGCCTTCTTAGGATTTCAGGAATGTAAGTGTAGCTCCTCAAAGAATTTATGTACATTGCAGTGAAACTGTTTCCAATTTTGCATATTTATTTCCTTGAAATTATTTTCTCCTGAAACAAGTATGAAATTGCTAATTCAGTTTTTATATATACTTGTGATCACTTTATATGCACTTGACACCAACTGTCCACACTGTTGCTGGAACAAGGTCTGAGCAAAACATCCTTATGCAAACATGAATTTTATCACATGCTTTTTTTCTACATATAAGATCATATTTTTTCTTTTTTTCTGTTAATGTGGTGAATAACATTGGTTTTCAAAATGTTAAACAAAGTTTCCATTCCTAGAATAAACCAGACTTTACTGTGTTGTATAATCTTTACAGATCATATGTCTTCTGTACTACTTTATTAAGTGGAATGACCAGTTATTTTTATTCTAATGTTCTGTTTGGTTTGCCATCAAGTTTATGCTGGTTGAATAAAATGAATTGGGAAATAAAAAAAAAACGTTAGGAAAACAATGATCTGTATGTATGGCTTGTTGTCTAATCTATTTATTTGACTCAATGTTACTAGAAGTTTTGGTGTTATGTTAATACAGCAAATTATTCCTCAGAACATTTATGTAAGTGCAATTTGCACAGATGCATCTCCTTTCACTTCCAACTGGGATACCTTTCTGACCCCTCCCAGTTGAGCTGACCATCTGAGTCCTAGAACTTGGCTTCCTATGCTATGAGTGGCCAAGTGTGCACCTCCACTGAAAGTTAATGGTTCCCTGTGCTCATCTGTCTGCAATGAGCCCTGCCAGTGTTCACTTGTCTTTCTTTGGCTGGATCCCTTGCTGCAAGCTTAGCCTAGGAGAGGACCAAGTCTGATCGGATCAGAGAGATGAGTTACAGAGCGTGTGATCACTTGCACAGTGGCCCAGTGTAAATCCTTGGAAATGGACTTCCTCCCTGACTCTATGATTCTTACTATTGAGGGATTATTAGTTGCCAGATACTATGCTTAGAATTATAGCTACAAAATTAGTAAGGAATAATAAATATTCTTATCTCTCCAAGTGCTGTCATTATTTTGGGTAGAAGTGAACATAAAGACAACCAGCATCAAGGGTCCTAATGCACAAGAAGGCTGTGATGTGCCTTACAAAGAAAATACATGTTAATAAGCTTTTTGTTCATGCATGAGCCATAGTGCTCTTGGCCATGAGTTCAAGGTTAATGAATCACCTATATATTATATAAGGCATCTTTATAAACAGAAACACACATAAAACAAGGCTATACTTTGACCAATTAATGAAAACATGACCAGAGGCTTGCAGGAACCAAAGCCCGTATTTCTTCTAAAAAGAAAAGAAAGATTCAGTGTTTGCTACTTCAGTGTTCAGGTGGCTTTATAGAACAAAACTACTGCAAATAATGAGAATCTACAATAAATAGGATGAGGCATTAGGAGAATTAGGTAGAGGTCCCAGGCACCTTTAAGATAGAGTCTGAGTCCTCCAAAGCTTGTAGGAGCTTGGCAATCACTACCCCTTTTAAATAAACACCCAGACTCTGTGTGGCTTTTGGAAACACAAAGAGGTTCTTCATTGTTCTTTGAAAGATGTTCTTTCCCTGTCGTTAAAGAAGGCCCACCATCTTGGCCCACCTTGGCCCCCAGGCTGGTTTGGGATCCATTGGGTAAGTCTCTGTCCAGTATTTCCAGAACTAGACCCCTGCTTTGACCAGGCCAGTTCGCTTCTCCCTGTCTGTGCTTTCTTGTCTCAGCCCAGTTCTCTGCCAATTCCCTTTTCAGAGGCCAATGCTCATCTGTCCAGACTTCCACGTGTGACCTGCCCCTGACCTCATGTAGTCCCTCTCTTGGCTGTCCCTCCAGGGTCTGCTCCACCCACTGGGGCATGTCCCGTGGCAGATTCCAGCCTCACAAATGCCCCATCCTGCCGCAATGGTCAGGGCCATAGTTTGAATTACAAGTAAAAAGGTGGGATGCCTTCAAGACTTCTGTTTACACTTTTCCTTGATGGAGGAATGAAAAAGTTGAGAGACGGACCCTGGGATAAAAATGTTTTGTTATTTAGGTTCAAAATGTTTTTAATGCTTGCCAGCTTCCTCAGATCTTCTCTACTGTAACATTAGACAGATTTAAGTTATGCCTTTTATTCTCTGTTACCTGCCTGCTATTCTCTTACTCTCTGTCACCAGGACCTAGGCAGCATGATGAGGCCCTGGGAGAGCTTCCCCTGAAGGCAGAGGGGCAAGCGACTTCAGAGCCCCTGCCCTGGTGGGCCTTCTCCCTTCCTGGGGGAGAGAGCCAGGGGCTCCGAGGCCCTAAATATACTCAAGGGCTCTGAAGCATTGGGCCAGACCCTCTATGAGGGCTGCCTGTGCTGTTATGAGACTGTGTCTCTGATGATCTTTCTGGAAAGTGGAGTCAGTCCCATTTGCTGCCCTCAATGATGAGAAATAGCTGAGCTGGAATCTGACTGTTACTAGACCCATCTTGGCTCACCCGCAGATATACACCCCTTTTTTCCCACCTGGCCCTTTAAAGTCTATACTATTTATTCATTGTACAAAATTTAGAAAGTACAAATAAGCAAAAAGAAAGTAACCACTTGAAACCCCACATGCTGGATGGACACTGTCAACATTTTGATATATGACCTCTTAGACTCTTTTCATGCATATGTGTGATGTTTACTTACCAAAAAAGGAATCCTATCGTGCAGTGGTCTTTTGCAACCTGACAATTAAAATCTAACTATGTTGTGAATGTATGTCCATGGTGATAGATATGGGTCCACAGCCTCATTTGGAAAGGTTGCACACTACTCCAAGCACAGCTGTACCACCATTTATCAACCAACCAACCCGTTCGGTAGGTGGTTAGTGTTCTAATGCTGTTATAAACAACTGTGCAAGTAAGCATCCTCGCACATTCAACTGTGCACGCTATGTGGTTATTTCCCGTGAATACATTCTTAGAAATGCAATGGCCAGGGTAAAGTACCTCTACTCATCGAAGCTTTTGTCATATATCACCAAATTAACCACCCTACCCCGAGGTGCAGCTTTATATTTCTACAGCACTGCACTGGAAGGCCTGTTCCCCACAGCCATGGCAGCATTTCACATCATCTCTGCTCGTAGAGTGATGGAAGAATGCCACGTGTACGGGAGTTGGTAGGTGTGGACGGGGGATCAGCCCCACCCTAGCAAGTCATGGCTCTCCCCTGGACCTGAATCTCCTTTGTAAAAGCATCACACGGGAACAATAACAAGGGAGGCCTGCAGCAACGTGGGCCTAGTTCTGTAGGCCTAGCTCCCCTGAGAGCGCTTGGCTTCCTAACAGTGATGGGGGCTCAGGCCATTTCTCCTACCTCCCACCTGTGGTGCACCCCATCTCCCTCCTCCAGCCAAAGTCCTCTTGCTCCCTGGGGGAGATCAGGGCTAACCAGGCTGCAGAAGGAAGTGCTGGAAAGAGAATTACTAGAGCCATGTTTTCATAAGTTCCCATGTGCCTCCCTCCTTGGGTCCCAGCTGGCTTTCTATGGCAAATTTATTGGAAGTTTGGGGCCTCCTTGTCAGTAAGTTTAGAAAAAAACAAATCCGTTGAATCACCCAGCAAGCCACAGAGCTAATCAGAAACCACGGAACCTGGAGAAAGCCGACCGAGGTAGAACAGCAATGGCCCTCACGGTTGCTGATGTATTTCTCCCTTTATGCTGCTCTTCCTTTTCTACTCCACAAAATCAGTGTCTCTGTCCAGCTTGGGAGGAATATAGCTTTCCTGGAAATTTGCATATTATGGTCCACACAGACTTGAGTCTCATTAGGGAAGGTGGTTGATTTATGGGGAATGGGTCTTCAGTCAGCTTCATTCCAGCCTTCTGAGGCTCTCCTCCATTCCTGTTTGGTTCCTAATTCATTAATCCCCCATCTTCCGGCTCCTGCCTGATCCAATTACTCTTACATATAATATATTACTGCTCCTTTGTGCACTGCTGACCACTCATTTGATAATAGGTGCCCCTGTACCTTGTACCAGCAGATGAGAAGGGGCTGATATGGGTTCTTCTCTCCACGCAGGGGTATTGCCTGACTCTTGGAGACACGAGGATGGAGCAGCAGAAACAGAAATGACAATGACGGAGAGGTTTACCCTCTCACCAGGTTAAGGAAGTTTCTTGTTTTCTGGTTTTTTTTTCATTACAGAGAAATTTTGAGCTTCCCGCAGCTGCGTCTTCAGAAAACGCTGCAGCATTAGGAGCATCACCGTGGGCTCAGTTCTTCTGTGGATAACATGCCAGAAGATCTGCCAAGGGGAGCTCCCTGGTCTACTGATGTGAGCACTTGGCCTAGGACATGATGGCCAAGGCTCGGCCAGGGAGCTGGGCTGGCAATTAGCACACTTGAAATGAGATTTGCTAAACTCCAGAGCTAGGAAGGACTTAGAAAGTATTCTTGTTCAATTGATTCACTTCTTTTTCTTTTTGTTTTCCTCCCTTCCTTCCTTCCCTTCTCTCTTCATTGCCATCCAGGGAAGTGAATAGTTTGGTAAAAGAATACTGGCTTGGATGCAGAGCCCAGGAGCTTGAGTCCTGCCATGGGGGTGTGCTAACTGGGTGAGAGAAGAAGGGGAAAAAGCCCAGGTGGGCTTCCAGGACCCAAGTGTGAGGGGCCCAACTTCACGCTGGGGTCCCCAGTCCTCACAGCCCAAATTTCAATGGCAGGGTGGGATTTGGAGGCCTGTTTAGGAAGTCCCAACAAGGCCCTGCTGATCCACAGCAGCCCAGAGTTCTTACTCTGCAGAAAGTGGCCAGGCCTGTGTAAGAGTCCCAAATCTCCAAGCCCACCTTTGGTCTCCACTCCATTGTCATCTCTTTGCCCTCATCTGGCCTTGCTCCCCTGTACCCTTACCCTTCAGGCAATCTCCTTTATCTCCCACATTCACCACTCAGCCCCATGCTCTGCCTTCACTCAGTCTGGGAGGTGCCCAGAAAACCATGTTAGACTCTTAATCCCACCTCCTCCAGGCAGACCTCTCTGGTTACTTCAGCCTAAACAGCACTTCACAGGCAGCACTGATAGGCTCATTGACCAATTATGCCTGCCTCTCTTGTGTCCACTCTGGAAAGGGCCTCTCCTTCACTTGTAGGGGGAGTGCCATAACCTCTGAGCTTGGGGCAGCAAAGAGCTTCTCTCAAGCCCAAGTGTGTCCGCCTCCCCTCAGACCGCCAGCTCCTTTGGGTTGGGGCCTTTGACTTTTTCTTCTTTGTGTCTCTAGGGTTTAGTGCAGTGCCTGGAGCATGGAGGGTTTTTAATTCAAGAAAACTCTCAAGTACAGATCAAGGGTAGGGGAAGAGGGGGTGACGATTCAAAGTTAAATGAAACTTTAGGAATCTTAGAAGGGTCATCGCCAGTGTTCACTAAAACAACAGTTCTCCAAGTGTGGTTTGGAGATCCCTGGGGGTCCTCAAGACCCTTTCAGGGGGCTCTGAGGTCAAAAGTATTTCCAAAATAATACTAAGATATTATTTGCTTTCTTCACTCTCATTCTCTCAGGAATACACACTGGCACTTTCCAAAAGCTACATAGTATGTGATATCACAAAAGACAGAATGCAGAAGCAGATACAAGGATGCAGCTGTCTTCTATTAAGTCAGACACTAAAGGGATTTGCAAAAATGCAAAACAATGCCACTCTACTCGTTGACTTTTCTTTTTGCTTTAGTAAATATAGTTATTTTTTGTAACACATTCTATTTATGCTAACATGTAACAAGACCATAAAGTTTCAACATCTTTGCACTAGAACATGAGTATTCTCGCCTGTCTGGTAGTTAGCGCCCCTTTCCCCCATTCACCCTATTTCCATCTCTCTTTTATTCCTGGAGCCTGTGACTGTGAATTTGGGGATTACTCTTTGCGCTGGATAATCCATCAAGTGTGGCTCCCAGTGGCCCTGAGTGGCGGCATGCTAATGAAGACAGACCAGCTGTGCTAGGAAGGGAGCTTAGTGAGGGTCCCTGGGCACCTTCCCCGCACGGGCCAGCAGGCCTCTGCTTTTTCCTCTTTGTGGAGGCCCAGTAGCCTCTCTTATCACCTCAGAAATTAGGCGTCTCATTCCACACAACTCGACCTTTCCAACAGCCAGCACTGCTCAGCTCACAAACAAACCCTCTTCCCAAAGCAAGAGCCAAGAGACTGTTTCTCAAGGCCTACCCTTCAGGATTAGCTGAATCCCAATTTTCACTCTCCCTTGGAGATGACAGGGGAAGTGGGGAGAAGGAGGAAGAAGGGGGTGTCCCTTCCAGAAGACCATTGCCAGGCTGAGCATCCTGGTTCTGTTACAGAGAGCTTACACTCAGTGAGACACACACCAGAATCCCCAAAGCCATCTGACCCAGGAAAGTGTCCTGAGGCCCAGGCTGAAGGACTGTGTGTGTGAGATGGTGTTGCCGTGAGAAGGTGAAACAGCTTGTGGCTCAGTATCAAATCAATTAAAGCCTTTCAAGCACTGGAGGTTCAAGTCACAAAGGAATAAAAGGCAGAGAGAAGCATTTAAGGGTAGAAATAGAAATGCCACCACCACCCACATAACAATAATAGTAGCTAACATTTATGAGTAGCACAGCCACACTGATACATTTCCCTGCAACAAGCCAGGGAAGCAAGGGCATTATTAATATTTTCTCCACTTAACAGATGAAGAAGCCAAAGCTTAGCAAGTTAAAGTAATGTGCCAACTACTGAGTTGGGGGGCTGGATTGAGGCTCCAGAACCCTTGCTCTGAGGTATGGATGTTTAGGGAATATGTGTTCCAGAGAGGCCTGAACAGGCAATTGGATTTCTGCTAATTGTCCCAAAGAAGGGGAAAAAAATCATGTTAAACGATTGCAAAATGTCAGCTTTGCACTTCTTGGGGTTCTGGTGGAGTTAATTTCCCAAGCAGTGCATCCAGGGGACACACCAGGAAGTGTGGGCAGTCTGGACAACTGTTCTTGAATTCCTTTTTGGCAGGGTGGGTGGGTGTGGATATCTGGTTACACCTGCCTTAAACATTGTGCAGACTAGACTGTTAGGCACGCCACCAGGAGTCGACCCGGATTCATGGTGTATTTCTTTGCTAGAGCCAACCCCAAATGCTTTTTGAGGGAAAACTTGGCAGAGCAGTGAGTCTCCTTGAGCTCATTTCCAGTGGAGGGGGATGGCTGTTGGAGAGGAGAGTCCCCATTTTCCTGGCTTCCATAGGGAATGGCCAAGCCTGTCCCCAGCTGGCTGCCATCACCTCACAGGAGGACGGGAACACTGGCAGCCTCCCAGGCGCCTGCCAGCAGCCCAGCTCTGCCTCATCTCCTCCTTGTGTTTGTCACAGCCTCTGCCAAGGGCTGGAATAGTTTGCATTGCTTTACTTTAAGGACACACGGCCCCTCTACTCCTTCAGGGGCTTGAAAACCCACCCCTAGGCCAGGCCAGGCAGGCAGAGGGCTGAGGTGGCCTCTCACAGAGCCGCCTTATGAACCCGGCCTTGCTGCGATGTCCTTTAGAAAGCTACTCGTTGGCTGGTGGCAAGGCTGTCAGAAGGAGGCAGTAGGACCAAGGGTGGCCCCCACCTGAGCCATTGTTACAGACAAATTTAGGTAAAGAGCTACACACATGCAGATTCACAAGAAATAGCTCACTCCCTCAACACACACACACACACACACACACACACACACACACACACACACACACACACACACACACACGTAGGTGCACGCACACCCGGGATTCTGCCCCTCCATACAGACATTCAGGAGCCACCAGGGTTCTGGTGTTCTCAGCACAGGTTCCGGGCTCCTCCAAAGCCCAGATATATTCTCACCTGGGGACACTCATGACACTGTGAATTATATGAGTAACCTGGCTCCTTTTTTTATACTGGTCTTTAAAAAGCTGAGATAAATCAGCAGCTCCCTAGAGCAAGTAAATATAACTTTGAGGTATTCTTCCAAATCTTTTTCTATTTCTTTTCCATTTTTTTTTAACTTAAAGAACCTAAAATTGTAAAAAGCACACAGTATAATACTATACCTGATACCTGACATACAAAATTGACAATTGTCTATATTTTGTTCTATTTGCTTCAAGTTGAAAAAATGTAGCACAAAGTGGAAATGCCTACTGTTCCTCTATGGGTCTGTTTCCTGCCCCTCAACCCTAGCAGAAAGCACTGTCTTAAATTTAGTTCAGATATTTCCTTTTATCATTTTAATAAATATTTATATGTGCTTATAGAAATTTGTGGGTGGACTTATTTTTTGTATGAATTTTATGAATAGTTCATTCACACTGAATGCATTATTCTGCAATGTGCTTAGTTTATTTAATGCTATGTTTGGCAATCTTTTCTCATTCTTTCTATGTATTCTCTATTATTTATTTAATGCTATGTTTGGCAATCTTTCCTCACTCTTTCTATGTATTCTCTATTTTATTTTCTGATTCCTTATTAGCCATGATATATCCGTTCAGCAACAAGGCAGAGTTCCAGTGAGGAAGGAATTAATAAAATAATGATCTTCTGGAATAATAGTTATTATCCTAAGTAAGAGCTGGTTAACTGCTATCCATCTTCATGGGAGCCTAAAACAAAGGAAAACAAGTCAATGCTGCAGCAGGAGATACTTGAGCTAGATATCAGAGAGCCTCCCCAGTAATGGAATAGATATGCTAGGGACAAGTTTCCTCTGAGATGGCTTTGCTTCTATTTTACCTGGAGGCAAAGAGATGGATAAAAGGATGTGACCTGTTAGATTTTTAATCAATGAAGAGATCTTGGCCGGGAGCTAGTGGACAATGTGTGGAGCTAAATGCCAGAGAAGATAAAGGCGGTCTAGAGAAGCCCATGCCTTCCAGGACACTATAGTTTTTTTGGGAAGATGGGTTGGGAACACGTGGGGGTAGCTTGCTGGGAAGGTCAAGAGCAGGGAGCCCAGTTGCATGGATTGGATTTAAATGCCCACTTGGCACTTGATATCTCTCTGAACTTACTTCTTTTTGCCTCCACGTCTTCTCTATAAAATGGGAATAATAATATTGTGTGGGAATTAGATGTAATAATATATGTAAAGCTATGAATATAGTACCTGACACTTAGCAAGCACTTCATCTATATTTGTTAAATAAAAATAAATGTTGTTTAAATGGCATAGATCATAAGCTATAATGGTCCAGAGATGGCTTTGGCTGGGGGTAATTCAAAATGGATTCACAGAGGAGGTGTCGGAGAAAGCATGATCAAAACCTGAGCAATTCAGATCTCTTAAAACTTGCCCAATAAGGTATATGTGGCGCATAGGGAAGAAAGAAGTCAGGCAAGACTGTGGAGTCCATGAAGAGAATGATGGAATCTATGATGGATGCGGGTAGGGGAGGGGCTTGATGTCAGGACCAGAACTTTCAGATTTATTCTATAATAGGGAATCAATGAAAGCTCCATGCAGCCCAGACATGTTGTAAGGAAACATATCAATCAGGATAGGCTGTGTAACATACTACCATTCCCAGCCTTCCTACCCCCACTTGGATTCTCAGCAGTGTAAAATAAAGTTTATTTCTTGCTCATAATATATGTCTTCTACAGTCTGAGCCTTTGCCCTACACCAGCTTCACTCTGGGACCCAGACTGAGGAAACAGCCTCTGTCTAGAACATTTCAGGGTTGTTGCAAAGAGGGGAGAAAACACACGGCAAAGTGTGCTGGCTCTTAAAACTTCCTCTGGGAAGCAACACCAGTTTCACTGGTCAAAGCAAGTCATACAGCCAAGCTTGCTGTCAGTGGGACAGGGATGTAGGTTTTCGCAGGAAAGGGCAGCAGATATTTGTGAACAATAGTATAACCTCCTCCAGGAAGATTTATGATCTTTCCTAATGTTATCACATAGGTTCTGCCATGATGTTCCCTTCATCACAATAATATTGATATCATGCATTTTTACAAAATTTTCTTTAGACCATGATGCTTTTAGAATTTGCCTTGAAATCAATGGGGACCTCACCCCCACCTCAGGATGCCCCATTAGCTGATTAAAAGGAAAGAGTTCCTCTAAGAACCATTTTTTTCCCCAAGCCTGAGAAGTGAATATAATGTTTCTGCTTTTGAGTTACTCTGGCATCTAGGTTGAGGTGAGCCTGTGTGTTCCCCAGTTTGCCTAGTCTTATAATTTTGTAGCCTGCTGAGATTTCTGGCCTATTGATTAATGGGTCTCTCCCTCTCTCCACCACAAGCAACCTTAATCTTTTCTTAATTGCTTTAATGGCTGTCTGCTTCCCTCTCCTGCCTTCCCCCACAATGCTGTTGTTGCAAAGCCTTTGTGTCTTCATTCTCCAACGGAGGACTTTGCAGGCCAATGAAAGGTGAATTCTCTCTTTGTTTACCCTCTTTTCCTTGTTTTTTCTCTTTTGCTTTATTTCTTCTTAGGCTGTTTTCTCATTTCTTAGCCAGCATGAGGCATTGTCTGAAGTAATTGGCACAAACAGAAAAATAAACAAAAATATAATAAGGAATTGCCAATGCCAAGAACCCCAGCCCCCCAGCCGGTGATACCTGCACCCACTCGGTAGGCATCTAGTCTTATGTCGTCCCTGACTTCCAAGGCCAGAGATCAGGCAAACACCTCCTCTCCAAGGCCCAGGGTGCTGAGGTCTCCCCAAAGCCAGACTAGGATGCAGTGGCAAGGCCGGCTGTCACCTGCCCTAGGATGGGGCTCTGTCCCTGCTTAGGAACAGAATTCTAGGAGTTTACTCAAATATGCTTCATTCATTCACTCACTTATTCATGAATACTTACTAAATGCTTTCTATGTGCTCAGTACTGTGCTAGATATCTTAGGAAAGTACAAATGAGGTATAGACCTAGTGCTCAAATCACCCACAGATCAACCTAACAGAAGTGAAAGCATAAGGAACACAGCAATGCCTCAGGAACCCACGAGAACACCAGACAACAAATGCTGGAGGGGTTTTGAGTGGAGAGGCCATGGTGGGCAGGGGATTTGGGAGAGGTGGGCTTTAGAATGGGCCTTAAAGGTTGGATAACACAAACAAAGCAGAGAAAAGGGAAGGCATTTCTGGAGGTGAGAAGAACATGGAAGTATGGGTGAGTGGGGGCATAGAAGCCAGAACCCTGACTCCTTCGTGCCCTGGGCTGTTGTGGCCCAGAAGGTTGGGTGTGGTGGGGGAGAGCTTCACTATGTACACTGTGTTGCACCTATAGGAAACCCCTTTCCCATTGGTTCCCCACTATTCTGAGAGGGGAAGGATGATAGGAATGGTGAATGGGTGCCATTTTGAGGAGGAGAGATGGGGTGGGGGAAAGATTCCCATTCAATATTTTGTGGCACATGAAACCTATATGATTGAAAACTAATGTCCACACAAAAACCTGCACACAGATACTTATAGCAGATTTATTCATAATTGCCACAAGTTGGAAGCAACAAAGATGTCCTTCAAAAGGTGAGTGGGTAAACTGTGGCACAGCCAGACAATCGGCATGTTATTCAGCACCAAAAAGAAATGAGCTAGCAAGCCATGAAGAGATAAGGAGGAAACTTAAATGCATATTCCTAAGTGAAAGAAGCCAGTCTGTCAAGGCTCCATACTGTATGATTCCAACTATATGACATTCTGGAAAAGGCAAAACTGTGGCAACAGTAAAAAGGCCTTAGGTGGCCCTACAAAGTCTGAAAGCATTCACATGCGCCCATGCCCTCCACTGACCCCAGGTCACACACCAGGCCCATTGGGATGTCCAGGCTACACTTAGGAATTTCATCATGCTCCATCTGCCAGCACCCCGAACTCTTCCTGATGGAGCCCATGGGTGTCAGTGAGCTCACAGGGGACAGGCTGGGATCCTTTTCTGTACAAAAATGGACAGGACCTGAGAGCCTGATAGGGCAGCTGAGCCAAACCGCTTGACGCATTGGTGCCAAGGAACCCACCTCTACTTGTATTTATGAACTCTTAGGGGAGGCAGAAAGAGAAAGGTCATTTATTGAATGTTTATGTCAGTAAATTAAGGGAGACAGAGACTGTGTGGTTAGGAGTTCATCTCTGTAGTTAGACAACCTCTGCTGAATTCAAATCCAGCCTCTTCAAATCTGTCCTTTCCCAGCTGGGTGACCTTGAGTGAGTTATTTAATCTTTCTTTTGTTTCCCATAATGTCTTAAGTTAATTATGAAATTTCAGAGAAATATACAACAGCCAATAATATATATTATATAAAATATATAATCTTTTACATTTATGTGAAACAGTACTCTGGTATACATCACTAGCATCAAAGACACAAACATGTATCATATGTATTCCCTATCACCTTCTTTTAAAAGAAGAAATGAAATGTTAACAATCAGTTAAAACTATGCTCTCATTGCCTTCCCTTCTTTCCTCTCCACAAGTAACCAGTGTCCTGAGGTTGGTGGTTATTATTCCAGTGCATTTTTTGAAAAGTTGTACTACCATGTGAGTATGTGTAAATGATATGTGCTGTAATAATATATCCTGCTTCCAGTTTTAAGTGATGGGTACGCATTTTGTGGATCCTTTTGAAAATTCTTTTTTCCTCCACTCAGCATTGTCTTCTGGGATTTATCCTGTCGATGGCTGTGTGACTGCTCTGACAGTGAGCCACTGTTTATTTCTGCATCTCCTAGAGCAGGGGTCAGCAATTTCCTTCTGTAGAGAGCCTGACAGTAAGTATTTTAGGCTGTATGGTCTCTTGCAATGATTAAGCTCTACCATCATAGGGGGAAAGCGGCCATAGATGGTATGAGTGTGGCTGTGCTCCAATAAAAATTTTATTTCATACAACTTTTTTAAAGTGAGACTTTATTGTTTAGAGCAGTTTGTGGTTCACAGCACAGGGAAGGTACAGAGTTCCCATACATCCTCCCCATCCATAGTCTCCCCATTAGCCACTCCCCCACCACATTGGTACATTTGTTACAACTGGTAAGTGTACTGACACATAATAATCCCTCAGAATCCACACTCTACAGCAGGGCTCACTCTTAGTGTTTTTCATCCTATGGATCTGGACAAATGTACAATGACATGTCCACCATTGGGGTACCACACAGAGTGGTTTCACTGCCTTAAAATTCTCTGTGCTCCCCTCTGAGCTTTCTCTGCTCACCACCATCATCCTACCAGCCATAGATCCTTTTACTGTCTCCACAGTTTTGCCTTTTCCAGAATGTCATATGGTTGGAATCATACAGTATGGAGCCTTGACAGACTGGCTTCTTTCACTTAGGGATATGCATTTAAGTTTCCTCCATGTCTCTTCATGGCTTGCTAGCTCATTTCTTTTTAGTGCTGAATAACATGCCAATTGGCTGTGCCACAGTCTACCCACTCACCTTTTGAAGGACATCTCAGTTGCTTCCAACTTGTGGCAATTATGAATAAATCTGCTATAAATATCTGTGTGTAGGTTTCTGTGTGGACATAAGTTTTCATATAGTTTTCATGTGCCACAAAATATTATTCTTCTTTTGGTTATTATCAACCATTTTAAAAGGTACAAACCATTCTTAGCTCACACCCTGCAAAAGCAGGTGGCAGGCCAGATTTGACCTGAGGCCAGTTAGCCAATCCTCACCCTGGAGACTGGTGGGTTGGTCCCCCTTTTCTCCTGCTATGAACAGCACTGCATTGTTCATCCCAGTGCACACTTCCCTGAGCACTATATGAGCATTTCTCGAAACTAGACACCAAGATGTGCAATTGCTATGGCACAGAGTATGTGTTTTCAGTTTTCCTGGATAGTGTCAAATTGCCCTCCAAAGCTATATTATACCCATTAACATTCCTCCTGGCACTGCTTCTGTTTCCCCACATGTTCATCAATACTTAGTATTGTCAGACTATTAACTGTTTAGCCAAAATGATGAGCATGGTGTTATATTATTCATTTTATTTGTAATTCCTTGAGAGGTGGGAATTTGTCCAAATGTTTATTGCACAGGTTTCTTCTATCCTTAGTTGCCCGTTAATATCTGATGCCCATTTTTCTATTGAATTGCTCATCATTTCCTTATTTATTTGCAAGGGTTCTTTACATATGCTGGGTGGTCACTTAAATCTTTGTAGTCCCAGTTTCCTCATCTGTGGATGGGAATATTAACAGCACTTACATCATAGAGTTGTTGTAAGGATTAATGTAAATGAATATCACACAGGATAAGGATATGCAGAGAATCATGTTCTCCGGAACGCCCTTTGGGGAGAGTTCTGTATCGCTTGGAGGAAATATAGTGCTAAACAACATGGAGAGTGGGGTAAAATAGGACAGGAACACTCAAGAGCAAAAGATGGGGGCTAATTGTCTCCATGTGACAAAATGCTGGATTGGCATCCTCACTGAGAGAGGGGAAAGAGAAGCCATCCACCATGTGAGCAAAGGGGAAGATTTTTTTAAAAAGCAACAAAGGGATCGCAGAGAGTGATGCTAGAGGAGAGAAAAGCCCCAGCAGGTTCCCCAGCTGGCTGTGGACTGTGCGGCTTAACTTCCCTCCTCTGTTTCTCCCATGGAAAGTGTCCACCGCTCACAGGCACTCTGTGTGAAAGGGCTCTTCTGGCACCAGCTGCTGTGTCCACCGGGGCTGGAATGGGGGTGAAACCAGATGGCACCTGGGCACCTGGGTCTGAGGGGAGCAGACAGGCCCATTTTATGACGTCAGCACTGCACTTGGTCCTTTCCACACATGACCTCGTTTAGTCCTGGCAGCCGCTTCGTGAGGCTTTAATATCATTCCCATCTCACTTCGGGGACTTGAAGCTCAATGAGGTAAGGTCACTTGCCCAGGATCACGCGACTGGTAAATAGTGGAACAGGGCTGCATGCAGGTGTGTCTGACTCTAAAACTTCTGCTCTTGAAGGGAGACGGATGACAGAGATAGAGACAGAAATAGAGATAGAGACAGGGATGCTGGGGGGCAGAGGGAGGAGAAGAGGTGGGGAACCAGAGGTGGAGGGAGGAGGGAGAATGATGGAAAGCACTGTCGATCCTGTTGGAAGCCCCATGTTGAAGGAAGGGAAGGCAGGGCTCTGGAATCTCAGCTGCTCACAGTAAATAATGATATAAATTTACATTTCAGATCAATGACAAATAATCCTAATTATGCCCTATGCAATATATGGGACATACTTATACTAAAAAAAAAATCATTTGGTAGTCTTCTGAAATACCAATTTAATGGGTATCCCTTTTAATCTGTACCTGCTCTACATGGGGGATATTTGGGGGCCAGTGCAACCAGAGACAAGCAGCAGCATCTGAGGGCACCAGAGGCGCATTTGTCTTCACCTCCTGTACTTGGGATCTTCAAACAAAATGCCCCGTGTAGCAGCTGCCTCCTTCCAGAGCACCTTCCTCTCAGCCCTCTGAGCTATGGAGCCTTCCAGCACAGTGGGAAGGAGGAGAGGTAGGGACTTGTAGGAAAAGCCATCAACACAGCATCCAAGCTGCCATTAAGCCTTGGCAGACACATGGACCAAATGGAAGAGTCAGAAATTGGCTTTTGAAACATCCCACCTCTGCTTCTCCGTCCTTCTCCCTTCTTCCGGCACCCAGGTCCCTGAGGCTCAGGCCTGCCCTGGTCCTGCCAAAGCACTTGGTAAACTAGTCTATGCCGGGGGTGCAGGGACTCACGTGGAGCCCTTCTAGGAGAACTAGCTTGGAAAGGAAGAGCTGGAGGAGGAATGGCGGGATGTCAGGCATCCTGACAAGTGCTGGAGAGACATCTGGGAAGAGAAGGGCCCTTTCGGTATTCCCCAAAATAGGTCAGCTGTGTCACCACCTAGTCCACCAGCCCTGCCTGAATGAATTGATAACGGAACACAAGTGCGGTAGTATCACACACAACACAACGTTCCAGCCTGAATCAGATCTCTGGGGCTGGTCCTGCTCCAGGCTGCTTCCTCCTGCCCTGGGAAGCACCTCTTCGGGGGTTGAAAGGCTTTCATTGTGCAGGCCTCACCGGCTCTGAGCGCCTGAGAGTCAACAGCCCCTCCTCCTCTTCCTCTTTCCCCAGCCCGTCCTTGAACGGTTTCCCACCCAGAACACATCCCTGGCCAAGCAATGCCCAGAGGCCAGCTCGCAGAGAAGGGGCTGTGCTCCCAGAAGCTCCAAAACAGACTCTTCACACACATGCCTGTCCTTGGTTCATTGTTGTTCCCTCCTAGAAAGAGTGTCAGGCCTCCTGTCCTGGCCTTCCCTGTGCCTAAAGAACCTCCTGGTGCTGTTTCCATGACGATGAGAGGCTTTGCTGTGGTTTCACACCTATGTGAATCCCCGCCCCCTCCCAGCGTTTACCCCTCTGCCCACATGCTCATCAAGACCCTCTTCTGGCCACATGCTCTGCCTTACAGACCCCCTTTCTGTCAGCTTCTAAGAATTCTACCCTCATGTTTACTCAGAGACATCAGTGGAGGGCCTTCCCTTTGAATATAAATGTTTTTTTCAAGTTATGGTAAATTAAAAATGTCACAGACTGGGTGTGGGCAATTGAAATATCCGAGCCAAAGCCATGATAGGAGCTTGAGATGTGAGGGGAGCACTTGGCCCCGAGGCCTGTGTGTGGAGATGTGATTATCCTTCAAGTAGGACTTAATGGGGAGGCAGATCTCCAAATATTTCATACACGGATTACAGTCAATTATGGGATTATACAAGAGGCCAGAACACTGGCTCCCCTCTGGCCATCCCCACATCATCAACACACAAATGGCAAGGAATCGGGGGGCCCCAGGAGCAAAGCCTGGGCTGAGAGCCGTGAGGAGAGGAAGCTAGGGCGGAAGGGCCTGTCTGCCCCTCCCCCGGCCCCGCCTTCTGGCCCCGCCTCTGGTCCCGTCCTCAGCAGCTTTCGGAGGGTCCACCCCCACCTCCTGCACATGGCTCCCCGACCACAGACTTGGCCCGTTCACAGCAACTCCCACCTCGCGCCAGCCCAGCTCTTTCTGCCCCACACGTTATGAATAAATCACCATTCCCAGTGCCCATGCCCATGGTACCAACTTGGAATGAACATGACTTTTCACAAAGGGAAGATAATGGAGTAGGTGGGGCTTATAAAGCCTGACCCTCTGATTTCTTAGACCTTTCATCAGATGTATCTGATTGACTGATTGATCTGATGATTAAATCATCTAATCAGGTTTATTTGATCATGTCAGAGAAGCTCCTCCCTGGAAGGGGCCTCCCAGATACAGGAAGGGGACAGTTGACATCTTTTGGATTCCATAAGCTCCCAGATGTTGGGGTCTGGTGCCTTCTTTGGGCCTTGCTGAGCGTTCAGAAGTCTCTAGTCTAGATGGTTTCTTGGTGCCCACCAGGAGGCCTCTCCTGAAGCCGCAAGGGCTGCGGGTCTTGACGCTCTCCACAAACCTGACCCACCATCTTCCCCCACACTCCCCTCTCTCAGCCTCTTCCTTGATGGTTAGGTGGCTGGAGGGCAACTCACATGTCAAATCTTCTATATAATCCCATAAGTGGATGTAATCAGATGATGAAATCTCCATGGATCTCCTGTTGTGTATCTCCTGATAGCAATTTTTTTTTTTAGTCATAGATTCTAAACACAACCTAGGGCTACTTTACCCCATATAACTCCTCCCTTCGTCATATGAGGGGTATCAGGTGATGAGATCCCAGTGGGACTTTCTGTTCCAGCCTAAGCCCTACTATTTGTAAAGTTTGGGGGACCTTGTGACAAATCTCATAGGGCAGGCTGGCTTCCCCTGGACCACCTGGATCCTTGTCTTCCACTTCCCACCAGGTTCCCTTAAGAGAGTGACAGCCAACTTAAAGCTGGGGTTTTAGGTTAGGAGGTAAATTCCATTTCCTATTCCAGAGGGTAGCAGAGATTTGAAAGAACAACTCAGTATGTATGGCGCCTCTGTACATTCCAGCCTCCCCACCCCACCAATGGCTCTGGAAGGATGACCTCTGCCCTGTTCACTTTGGACCTATTCCAGTTTGACTTTGGATGCTATCTGTATTCCTAAGTATGCAAAGACCTGGACCAGTTCCTGCAGCCTCCCCTTGTCCTGGCCAGCCAGTAACAGAGGTTACTCTCTACACTTCAAGCAGCAGATAAATCAAGGCCCTGGAAGGACACAGACTTTTCAATCCTTTAGCCCAAGAACTTCTTAAGTTCAAGATGCTGATTTTGGTGTTAAGTAACTCTGACATCCCTGGGTTGTGTGGCCTCTTTGCCCTCCCCAACCCTGTCACTGTCTGAGTGAAACCCCAGACTTTCAGAAGTGCCTTTGAGCCACTTGGCAGCCTCTCCTGTATCACTGCTCCTTGTCCCTCCATTCATAATGACCACCACACACAATGCCCTGGGTGAGCTGCCACTACCTCCAGTCCCCCCGCCCTCCCATTCCCCCAACTTTGTGGCTTCTCATCAGCCCAGCTGCTTCTTTGACACTGCTCTTAAGTCTGAAAAGCTATTGTTTAAAAAAAAAAATCCTAATTTCAGCAGATGCATAAGTAATGGCATCCTGGCAAGATTAAATTAGGTGAGTTAGAAAAGCAGCAGGGGGTGTTATAATTCAGTACTTAGGATCACCACACAAGTAAACACCAAATGAAGGATTCTCATTTTCTCTCTTGGTCCTTTCTGGTAGCCCCCACTTTCACCCCAATTTGGCCTCAGCCTCCAGCCCCCCAGTTTCCAGCCCCAGCCACACCATCCTGGTCAAAGGCGCAGTGCTGCTGCTGCTCCCCATGTGGGCCCTTGGCCCCTCCATTCCAGGAAGTCTGAGGTACATTCGTTGAAGAGAACTGACTTCAGGGCCCCCATGCAAAGGAACCTGGATGGACCCTGAGGGAGATTAGACAGTCTCCTGCCAGTGTCCCAGGCTCATGGAGAAACTGAGTCCATGTCCTAATTAAGTCTTGGTCAGGAAGTTCTGCATTATAGACCAGTGGAGCTCAGAAGAACCTTCAGAAATATGAGTGTAATAAATTCCACACATCAGGATGGTTGGCCTGCTAGCAAGAGAGACCCATGTGTGTCAGCCCTTGGGGAATGTCTCCGACGATCACAGGCACATAAATCCTCAGAGCAAATGGCTTGGGTGCCAGCATTAGACAAAGCCAGAGTGGACCCTTGTAATATTTTAACACAAGAGCAAAGCTATCTGAGAGGAGGCAGAAACTCAAATTTCAAATGAGAATTAAATTGCTGCAGGTGTAGGATTATTTTCCATTTAGGAAAAAAAAAAGCCCTTCAATCTGCATTTTTAAGACTAAAAGATGGGTAGCAATTCAGCTCTGGAAAACCAGACTCTCACTCTCACCTCTGCATTCCTGAGGATTCTGGGGCTGTGACAGTCATAAGAAGCATCTAGTGATTAGTGTTGTCCATTTAGCAAAAAAAAAAAAAAAAACAGGACACCTAGTTGAATTTGAATTTTGGGTAAACAGGAATAATTTTTTAGTGTAGGAATGTATTATACAAAAGACAGCAGCATGAGTAGTATGGTGGAAATCTCCCAAAACCACATATATCTTGAAAATACAGCAAATAGAACTAGAAGAGTGCCCAGAAGTAACAGTACACCAGCCAGTTGACATCTAGGAGAAGTCAACATCTCACAGAAAAAGGTAAGGTAAAAAGCCATGACCCGGCAGGACCCAAGCACTCCCCCCACCCCAGCTCACTGGTGGGAGGAAAAGAATCAGAGCAGGGAGGGACTGGAAGGACAGGACTGCTAAATACCCAGCCCTAGAAATTCACCCTGGGAGCACAGACCACATTGCATGGTCCTTTGGAGATTAGAGAGGCTGAAAAGCAGAGTCTGAAACTAAGAATGTGAACAGGTTTCCACAACGGGCTGCACTGGGACAAAAGAGAAGCAGGTGCTTTAAAGGACCTCTCAACAGTCAGAGGACTGCTAAAGGGGCAAGGGTTTAGGAGAAGGAACAGGTGGACAAAATCATCCTGGCACACTCAGCCCAGTAGGCTGGGAACTTTCAGGAGCTTCAGGTGCCTTATCCCCCTGGTTGGCAACCCAGGCCCGATGCCCTTCACCACTCCTTCCTCCCCACCTGCACCTACAATCAAGCCGGTTGTCCCTGCAATTGCTGCAGACCAGCCGGAGGGCAGCCCCACTTACAGCAACTAAACAGCTTAACGCAGAGGCTTCTCCCTGCATGAGGCTAACTGGCCTAGACCCAGAGGATGTTCCTGCACACAGCTGACAGGCACAGACAGCTGAGATGGGTACTGAGACTGGGAGTCATGATGGGGCTTTGTTATCACGGCAGAACCAGCACGGCCTTCCTGCAACCCCTGCCATTGCCCTAGGGCACCCTGAGGGCCATCCCGCCCATAGCAGTTCAGGGGATTAACCCAGAGGCTGCTCCCTGTGTGTGGTTAACTGGCACAGACAGCAGAGAGAGGCACTGTGACTGGCAACCAGGAAGTGACTTTGTTCTCCCAGCTGATGCCTGCGTCACTCACTGGTGACCATTCCCATCACTCCAGGACTATGAAAAGGCAGAAGAACCTTGTTCAATCCAAAATCTCTCAAACACCAGAAAGAGGGCTCAGTGAGACTGAAAACACCAATCTTCCTGAAAAAGAATTCAAAATAAAAGTCATAAGCATGCTAATGTAGCTAGCATTCAAGAAATGTATTCAGAAAAATATTCAAGAGCTAAGGGATGAATTCAGAAGGGAGATAACTGAAATGAAACAAACAATGGAGGGATTTAAAAGCAGATTAGGTGAGGTAGAAGAGACAGTGAATGGAATAGAAATCAGAGCACAGGAATACAGAGAAGCTGAGGCAGAGAGAGAAAAAAAGATTTCTAGGAATGAAAGAATATTAAAAGAACTGTGTGACAATCCGGAACAATATTCACATTATAGGGATGCCAGAAGAAGAAGAGAGAGAAAAAGAGATAGAAAGTGTCTTTGAAGAAATAATTGCTGTAAACTTCCCCAATCTGGGGAAGGAAATAGTCTCTCAGGCCATGAAAGTGGAGAGATCTCCCAACACAAGGGACACAAAGAGGACAACACCACGACATATAATAATTAAAATGGCAAAGATCAAGGACAAGGACAGAGTATTAAAAGCAACCAGAGAGAGAAAAAAGATCACCTACAAAGGAAAACCCATCAGGCTATCATCAGACTTCTCAGCAGAAACATTACAGGTCAGAAGGGAATGCATGATATATTCAATGCAATGAAACAGAAGGGCCTCCAACCAAGAATGTTTTACCCAGCAAGATTATCATTTAAATTTGAAGGAGGGATTAAACAATTCCCAGATAAGCAAAAATTGAGGGTATTTACCTCTCACAAACCATCTCTACAGTATATTTTAAAGGGACTGCTCTAGATGGAAGTGTGCCTAAGGCTAAATAGCTGTCACCAGAGAAGATAAAACCACAGCAAAGGATGTAGACCAACTAAATACTAAACAAATGCAAAATTAAGTCAGCTATCCACAAGGGATACATAAAGAGAACAAAATATGAGACTTAACATATAAAGAGTGAAGAAGGAAGAAAAAGAAGGGAGAGAAAAAAGGATCACCAGACTACATTTATAAAAACATAGTAAGTGAGTTAAGGTAGACTGCTAGATAGTAAAGAAGCTGCCCTTGAACTTTTGATAACCATGAAACCAAAATCTGCAATGGCAATAAGTGCATATCTTTCAATAATCACTGTAAATATTAATGGACTGAATGCACCAATCAAAGGACATAGAGTAATAGAATGGATAAAAAAGCAAGACCCATCTATATGCTGCTTACAAGAGACTTACCTCAAAACCAAAGACATACACAGACTAAAAGTGAAGGAATAGAAAAAGATATTTCATGCAAACAATAGGGAGAAAAAAGCAGGTGCTGCAGTAGTTGTATCAGACATAATAGACTTCAAAACAAAGAAAGTCACAGAGACAAAGAAGGTGATTACATAACAATAAAGGGGTCAGTCCAACAAGAGGATTTAACCATTATAAATATCTATGTACCCAACACAGGAACACTTACATATGTGAAATAAATTCTAACAGAATTAAAGGTGGAAATAGAATGCAATGCATTCATTTTAGGAGACTTCAACATACCACTCACTCCAAAGGACAGATCAACCAGACAGAAAATAAATAAGGAGACAGAGGCACTGATAAACACATTAGAACAGATGGACCTAACAGACATCTACAGAACTCTACACCCAAAAGCAGCAGGATACATATTCTCCTCAAGTGCACATGGAACATTTTCCAGAATAGACCACATACTAGGCCACAAAAAGAGCCTCATCAAATTCAAAAAGATTGAAATTGTACCAAACAACTTCTCAGATCACAACGGTATGAAACTAGAAATAAATTGTACAAAGAAAACAAAAAGGCTCACAAACACATGGAGGCTTCACAAATATGCTCCTAAACAATCAATGGATCAATGACCAAATAAAAACAGAGATCAAGCAATATATGGGGACAAATGAAAACAAGAGTGCAATGCCCCAACTTCTGTGGGATGCAGCAAAGGCTGTTCTAAGAGGAAAGTATATAGCAACCCAGGACTATTTGAAGAAGAACAATCCCAAATGAACAGTCTAAATTCACAATTATTGAAAATAGAAAAAGAACAACAAATGAGGCCCAAAGTTAGTAGAAGGAGGGACATAGTAAAGATTAGAGAAGAAAGAAATAAAATTGAGAAGACTAAAACAATAGAAAAAATTAATTAACCAAGAAATAAAAATTAACCAAGTCCTGGTTCTTTGAGAAAATAAACAAAATAGATAAACCCCTAGCCAGACTTATCAAGAAAAAAAGAGAATCTACACACATAAACAGAATCAGAAATGAGAAAGTAAAAATCATGATGGGTACCACAGAAATACAAAGAATCATTAGAGAATACTATGAAAAATTATATGCTAACAAACTGGATAACCTAGCAGAAATGGACAACTTTCTAGAAAAATACAACCTTCCAAGACTGACCTGGGTAGAAACAGAAAACCTGAACAGACCAATTAGGGGCAAGGAAATTGAACTGGCTATCGAAAACAGACCAGATGGCTTCATTGCTGAATAGTCTCAGACATTTAGAGAAGACATAATACCCATTCTCCTTAAAGTTTTCCAAAAAGTAGAAGCGGAGGGAATACTTTCAAACTCATTCTATGAAGCCAACATCACTCTAATACCAAAACCAGGCAAAGACACTGCAAGAAAAGAAAACTACAGACCAATATCCCTGATGAACATAGATGCAAAAATACTCAACAAAATATTAGCAAACTGAATTCAAGAAAACATCAAGAGGATCATACACCATGACCAAGTGGGATTCATCGCAGGGGTGCAATGATGGTACAATATTCGAAAATCCATCAACATCATCCACCACATCAACAAAAAGAAGGACAAAAATCACATGATCATCTCCATAGATGCTGAAAAAGCATTCGACAAAATTCAACATCCATTCATGATAAAAACTCTCAACAAAATGGGTATAGAGGGGCAAGTACCTCAACATAATAAAGGCCATAGATGACAAACCTACAGTAAACATCATACTTAACAGTGAGAAGCTGAAAGCCTTTCCTCTAAGATTGGGAACAACACAGGGATGCCCACTCTCCCACTTTTATTCAACATAGTACTGGAGGTCCTAGCCACAGCAATCAGACAACACAAAGAAATAAAAGGCATCCAGATTGGAAGGAAGAAGTCAAATTGTCATTATTTGCAGATGACATGATATTGTACATAAAAAACCCTAAAGAATCCACTCCAAAACTACTAGAATATCTGAATTCAGCAAAGTTGCAGGATACAAAATTAATGCACAGAAATCTGTTGCATTCCTATACACTAACAATGAACTAGCAGAAAGAGAAATCAGGAAAACAATTCCATTCACAATTGCATCAAAAAGAATAAAATACCTAGGAATAAACCTAACCAAGGAAGTGAGAGACCTATACCCTGAAAACTACAAGACACTCTTCAGAGAAACTAAAGATGATACTAATAAATGGAAATACATCCCATGCTCTTGGGTAGGAAGAATTAATATTGTCAAAATGGCCATCCTGCCTAAAGCAATCTACAGATTCAATACAATCCCTATCAAAATACCGACAGCATTCTTCAACGAACTGGAATAGTTCTAAAATTCATATGGAACCAAAAAAGACTGAATAGCCAAGACAGTCCTGAGAAGGAAGAATAAAGCAGGGGTGATTAAGCTCCCCAACTCAAGCACTACTACAAAACCACGGTAATCAAGATAATTTGGTACTGACACATGAACAGACCCAGGGACAAATGGAACAGTCTAGAGTGCCCTGATATAAACCCAACCATATATGGTCAATTAATATACGATAAAGGAGCCATGGATATACAATGGGGAAATGACAGCCTCTTCAACAGCTGGTGTTGGCAAAACGAGACAGCTACATGCAAGAGAATAAAACTGGATTATTGTCTAACCCCATACACAAAAGTAAACTCAAAATGGATCAAAGACCTGAATGTAAGTCATGAAACCATAAAACTCTTAGAAGAAAACATAGGCAAAAATCTTTTGAATATACACATGAGCAACTTTTTCATGAACATATCTCCCCTGGCAAGGGAAACAAAAGCAAAAATGAACAAGTGGGACTATATCAAGCTAAAAATCTTCTGTACAGCAAAGGACACCATCAACAAAACAAAAAGGCATCCTACAGTATGGGAGAATATATTCATAAATGACATATCCGATAAAGGGCTGACATCCAAAATACATAAAGAGCTCAAGCACCTCAACAAACAAAAAGCAAATAATCCAATTAAAAGATGGGCAGAGGATCTGAACAGACAGTTCTCCAAAAAAGAAATCCAAATGGCCAACAGGCACATGAAAGGATGCTCTACATTGCTAATCATCAGAGAAATGCAAATTAAAACCACAATGAGATATCACCTCACACCAGTAAGGATGGCCACCATCCAAAAGACAAACAGCAACAAATGTTGGTAAGGATGTGGAGAAAAGGGAACCCTCCTACACTGTTGGTGGGAATGTAAATTAGTTCAACCATTGTGGAAAGCAATATGGAGGTTCCTCAAAAAACTCAAAAATAGAAATACCATTTGACCCAGGAATTCCACTTCTAGGAATTTACCCTAAGAATACAGAATCCCAGATTCAAAAAGACATATGTGCCCCTATGTTTATCACAGCACTATTTACAGTAGCCAGGAAATGGAAGCAACCTAAGATGAATGGTTAAAGATGATATGGTACATATACACAATGGAATATTATTCAGCCATAAGAAGAAAACAAGTCCTACCATTTGCAACAACATGGATGGAGCTAGAGGGTATTATGCTCAGTGAAATAAGCCAGGCAGAAAAAGACAAGTATCAAATGATTTCACTCATATGTGGAGTATAAGACCAAAGCAAAAACTGAAGGAACAAAACAGCAGTGGAGTCACAGAAACCAAGAATGGACTAACAGTTACCAAAGGGAAAGGGGTTGTGGGGGGTGGGAAGGGAGGGATAAGGGGATTAAGGGGCATTATGAGTAGCACACATAATGTAGGAGGGGCACAGGGAAGGCGGTATAGCACAGAGTAGACAAGTAGTGACTCTATATAGCATCTTACTAATGCTGATGAATGGTGACTGCAGCAGGGTATGTTGTGGGGACTTCATAATGGGGGAAATCTAGTAACCACAATGTTGCTCATGTGATTGTATATCAATGATACCTTAATAAAAAGAAAAGAAGGCATTATACTAAAGAAAAGGAATAACTATTTTTCTGAAATTCAAACTTAACTGGGCATCCAGTGTTCTAGCTGATGGCCCTCCCACCAGTGCATGGATAAGTTAAGAGGAGAAAGTTCCCAAGGTCCAGTGACTGCAAAATTTGGTCAGACAATAACTATGCACCAAGAACCTATTCTGTGCCTGGCACGAGGTTTGGTGCTGGGGTGACAGGCCTAATGCCTTTCCTCAGGGAACCTCCCATCCAGCTGGGATGGGCACAGGAGCAGTGAACTTCAAAACAGAGTATGGACTGCATCATGAGCAGGAATGCCCAGGGCCAGGGAAATCAGGGCAAGAAATGCCATTTCAGATGGGTGCTGAAATGGAGGCCACTGCCAATACAGAGACACCAGCTCTGGTGGTACCCAGGGCAGAGCAGGAAGGTACCAGGAGGCCTTCTTGTCTATGTCTCTGTTGCGGCACCTCCCTCTTGTCACCTCTATTTCCATCAAGAACCCATTCATTCATTTATCCATTTAACTGACGTTTACTGAGGGCCTATCATGTACCAGACCTGCACAGTATTGGAGAGACAAAGATAATTATGACACAGTCCCTTGTGGTTGACAGTTTGGAAAGGGAGTGAAAACATGTCCATAGTCACGGTAACTTAAGGCTCATTGCAGCTGTGCAGATGTGGGGCCACTGGAGGGCTGTTCCATAGCATCAGAAAGCCTATGGGCACCAACATTCCACAGTTTGTTTTGAGGCCAAAGTCCCCATCAGTGTCTCAAGTGACCCACTAAAGTGTCCATGAGCAGATAAACTAATGTAATATGTGCACACAAGGCCTTAAAGAGGGAATCCATTCTGATGCCTGCTGCAACAGGGATGAGGCTTGAAAACATTTTGCTAAGTGAAATAAGTCAGACACAAAAGGACAAATATTGTATGATGTCACTTACATGAGGCACCTAAAATAGGCAAATTAATAGAGACAGAAAATGGAATAGAGGTTCCCAGAGGCTATGGGAAGGGGAAGTTGTTATTTAATGGGTTTCTGTTTCTGATGATGAAAAACTTCCAGAGATGGATGGTGGTGATGGCTGCACAACATCATGAATCTACTTAAGCCACTGAAGTGTAGACTTAAAAATGGTTAAGATGGTAAAATTTGTGTTATGTATTTTTACTGCAATTAAGAATATATACATTATTATCCAGAAAAGGCTAGAAAGTCAGAGATGGCATCATAGAGGAGGTACTCCTTGAGTAGCATCTGGCTAGGAGAGGTGCAAAGGGACCTTTAAGCAGGAGGAGAGAGCCTCGCAGGCCAGCAGCTCCTGACCGTGAAGTACAGGCAGGTGGCAGAGATGCCTGAGTGCTACCTGCTGTGGAGCCATCCTGCAGGCCAGGCAAGAAAGCGCCCCATCCATAGAGCTGTGCTGGGGCAGAGGCTTCAGTGGGGAGTGGGGGGAATGTGTCTGTCATGGAGCCACCACTGCAGGAAGCACTGGGCTACGAGTAGAAGAGCAAATCACTAGCAAAAGTGCATCCAGAGGATCAGAAGCTGAAGGAGGCCGAGGACCAGGTCACCAGCGGCTTGGAAGGAGGAGCCAGAAGCTGACCAACGGAGGGAGGGAGTGGTTAGGGCCAAGATGGCTGGAGATGGAGAAGGCTGGGCAAGGGACCCAGGCAGGACAGGCTGAACCTAGTCTAAGATGGTGGCCACACCAAGTAGGGACCTTTGTAGTTACCCCAAGTCCTTTCCAAGGATCCTGAGTGCGGACGCTGGGATCTGCTCTTGAACCTCCACAGAGGCTGCTCTTGTACCTAGTCATCCTCTGGACAGGAAAGCAGAGGTGATATCAGTTCCTAAGGTCGAAATGTCACTCTTCCCTTTCTCTTCCTTGCACCCTTCAGAAGTTTTCCTCTGATCATGATCAATTTCAGCAAAATGATAAATACAGTGAAGATACACTTCCTTCTTCCTATGTTGTATCCCTTAAGCCCCCCAACCCTCATTCTCAGCAAAGGGCTCAGTATCAGGCATTTTACACCTCTTTGTAAATCCAGCTTTGGTGTTCTTTTTCCCAGACACATTTGCATTTCAGCAAGATCCATTGTTAAAAGATGCTGAACATCAGGGAGCAGGATAGGGAGGATTTTAGAGACAGGGTGGTCTTTGCAGCTCCCCGCAATCACTCCTTCTTCAACTATAAGAGGCACTCTCCTGATGAAGGGGTCACCTCTCCTCACCCCTCGCAGATTGTCACCTCTTCCTTAGGTTAGCATCAGGCATTAGCAAAGCAGCAGGGTTTTCATTTAATAATAAAACATTTTAACAGCAAATAGAAAATACTCTATAAATAGAGATCATGTAAGATGACAGTGGATTAACATTTTAATTAAACATGGAAATTCCAATCATTTTTATCATTTTAGAAATACCCAACATTTTGACACATTTCAGGTGTAAATTGATGGTTCCAGTCTGATGGCAAATTGGAATAATTTTTCAGGTGATATTTGTAAGCTTTCAGTGGCAGCGAGAGATGGTATTCAACAGTCAAACTACAGATTCTAGACACTGTCATTCAGAATAGTAATCCTGAAGCCTCCCTCCCTCCTTATATAGCTTTAAAAATTATCTATGCAGACATCATACACACTATGGTAAATTAATTTGATGCTTTATGATTTGCAAAACTCACACCAAAAGGCACTTTTTTCTCACCAGTTAGAATGTCAGACTTTGTTCTTTGGTTGAAAGGCATGGCAAGCAGGACTGACATGTGTATTCATCTTAGCAATTACTGATTTATTGAGCACAGAGGATGTGATGTAGCATCATGCCACTGCTGATCCTCACAGGGGACCAAGCAAGGCAGCTATTATTGTCCTTAGAAGAGAAGGAACCCAGGCTCAGAGCAGGTAAGTAACTTGCCAAAGGGCACACAGCTAGAAAATGGTGGAAGTAGGACTGGAACCCAAACAGTCAAGCTCCAGGAACTGTGCTCTTTTTCCCCCAGATGACACTATGCACAGCCTTTGTTGAAAGGGGACCTAATAAATATTTGTTGATTTGTTATATTTCTCATACATTCTAGGCCAAGGAAGACCTTCGAAAGCTGTATAACCTAACTTCAGTGAGACAAGTTTTTTGGCTCCTTTGCTCTGTGCCAACTCTCACCTCCAAACCGCCACTGCCACCATCATCATCTTCTTCCTCTCCATGTCCGCCTTCTCCTTCTCCTTCTGTTTCTGCATCAAAATAAAGATTTTTGAAGGAAAAAGGTTTTTCAAGAAAAGGACTAATATTTTAACAGACACATCACACTTTTTTTTTTTTACAGTAAACAATTTTAGCCTTTAAAACCTAGTTTAGGTCACCGACAGTCTCGGTTTCATCACCGTTATTATTACTCATCCAATGTGCTGAACCAGGGGCCTTACAGTCACCATTTGCTTTCAAGTCCTCTGTGAAACATGAATAGCTTTTCCAGCAAAGTTAAGCAATTTATATCCCTGTGGAGCCTTCTCTCCATCCTTTCACAGATGCAGAAGCTGGAATTTCCTGAAAGGCTACACAGAGAATTTCACATTGAAATAATAGACCTACTCAATGTAAACACCCATCAGAGCGAATGTGCTGTACAAAGTATTACAAGTTGTGAAGACTTTGGAACATGTCAGAGAAAATGAAATCACTCTGAGAGAAACACGACAGTAAGTAGTCTCAACCCTTTGTCGTCTAATTGTACTGCTAATGTTGCTGAGAAATATTCAGCAATACTGTGATGTTTTAGGATGACAAAACTCTGTGGAGCTGAATAAAGTTTATTAATAAAATCACTAAGTATTCCCTGACTAAAGTGTTAATGCTTTAGCACATATTTTACCTCTCCTAGATTAAAAAAAAATAGTCTTGAGAGCCTAAAATTCCCTTTTCATCTTTATAACTAACAACAGAGCTTAGCATAGCACTTCTCTCAGAGCAATTTGCTCAATAAATGTTTGTTGAATGAATATTAGTATTTAATGACTATTGTACAAAGACTTATTGGTGATTCTAAAACTGGGAGAAATTATAACTAAAAAACAAGCTATATACATAACATCATGAATATTCTAAATGCCACTGAATTATATACTTTAATGTGCTGAATTTTATATTACGTAAATTTCACCTTAATTTTTTAAAAAACTGCAGGGACTAGGGAATGCAGCCTAATAGCTTTCATTAAAATTCAACACAGTGTATTCTTGTATTGTTGTACCAAACATAAAGTACAAATTAACATGTAACATTTTTTATGAGTAGGAATTTTTTCAAAAAGTTACTATTAAGTAGCTAACATTTTAAAGTTCCAACAGAAGTTCCATAATTGTGACACAAATAGCCTGAAATATTTAAAGCACTTGTGACTTGGTGAGAAGTATTTACAGGGCTTTTCAGAATTCTCTCTGGCTGCTCCTGTTTGCTGCCTTTCTGGCCCCCATCACGCTATAACGGGAAGGATAGAGGTCTGGCTTCGGAACGAAGAATCCCTGGGTTTCTTTCTTACCCACCCTAAAACTTCTCCAAGTACATCAGAGAAATGCAGCACCATCCCTACACTCCCATTCTTTCACCAACTTTAATCACAGCTCCAAATTCAAGGTAGTCATTCGAAGAACCTCAAACTTATAAATATGTTCCACAATGAGGCTTCTCTCCTTATATGACAATGTGGTGACGAGTTTTGTTTTTTTTTTTAAAGCAGTAAAGAATAAGCCTCTTATTGAAAAGATTTCAACAATCTCAACTCTGGAGGTTGAAAATATAAATGCAGTTTCTACTAATTTAGGAAGCAATGTTTTCTTTTGTATTTACTATTTTATTTTCCGTTAAAAGGCCATTTATGGAGATAAATATGTAAGGGCTGAGGAGATTATATGAGGTTTTGAAACTATATCTTTATTTGTTAAAGGCCAGTGATTACACATTTATTCTCAAAAAGTTAACACATTCTGAGTACTCTAGCCCCAGCTTGGAATCTTGTCTGTATCAAATTTTCCTTTCTGCTTTCTGATAATTCACAGTGTGACAGCCTACAAGCCTTCCTCCCTCGTCTGTTTTGCTTGCTCATTAGGTCTTTAAATGAAAATGCAAATCCTCATCTCTTCATTAACCCATCTTAGAAAATAACTCAGATGTTCCTAATTTCTCGTCTGATTTATCAGACCGATCTCTGATAACTTTTGAAAGAGGTCTATTCAACATTCTCAAGGACAAAGGACACTTTATAGAAATAAATAAAAAGAAACCCTGACATAAGCACAAGAGGAGAAAAGCACCAGGAAGTTTGGTAAATGTTGCTTGCTTGCTTCAGATTCTCTATAAATGCATTACATGGAAAACTTTTTATTCAAAACATTCTCTGATATAACCTATGAAAATAATAACTAAAAGACTGTGTTTTATTCTACATTATAGATGCCTGGCCAGCTAAAAGAAATCAACAATCTAACATAACCTTTCCTTTAACAGAAAATGACAAGAAGTAGGCAACATGAGAGAATTTGAAGGAATCAAGACATGTTTGTTCTTAACTCCTGAAAAATCTTCTCATAGTGTGATTGCATGTGTGTATGTGTGTGTGTATTTAAAAACCTCTCTAAAATGAAGTCTTTTGTCACACACCGACACTAACTAAATCCTAGGATCTTCTCAGAATGTGTCCCCATGATCAGGTGGCTTTAAAAAGAATTCTATTTACGGAAATTATTATGACACTTTATTTTTCTCGGAGTGAGGCTGGAGGGAGGGCAGAGGGGAAATAAAAGAAGGCTAGTGAGTTTTTGTATAATAAGTGACCCCATCAGGCAAATAAACAAGTGCTTCTCTTTGAGGATATCTGTTACCAAAGACATGTGCAACTCTAACTGCATTTCCCAGTGCCTCCCCAGAAACAGAACCAGTGATTCCACCAGAAGTAAGGGAGACTTTTCTCCTTTGCCCAAGACTTGGGGGAAAAAGAGAGGCTTGTGTGGGAATGGTTTTCTTGAACACTGCACCAGACATATTCGCAGCCATCTGACCAAAGTCTGAGCATCTCCCTCTCTACTTTCTTCCCTTAGGACCACAGGCATGGACCCCATACTCACAAGAATTCCACCATACTGCCTGACATATTTTTCTTTTTAAAGTTTGCAGTATTTCTGGGTCTCCAAGTTAGGGAGGGGCAGGGAGGAGCTCTTCCTAACAAAGACAGACACACTTTGCAATAACACAGCACAGAGGGTGTATCTATGTGTGTGTGTAGGATGGATGGGTGGGGGTGTTTTTTGTTTTGTTTTGTTTTGTTCAGAAGAATGAACTGCAAGGCAGGCAGCCCAGATTTCAAAAACAATTGTCTGTTTCTGAGGAGGTAAATAACTGGGGCAGGAAAGGGTTTGATAAAACTGCCTGTTGGAAAACTCAAATCACCAGATTCTACTGAGATAAGAGAGGGCAATGCCCTCTTTTAAAGGGCACCGAACATGCTCTTCGGTCCAAACATCTCCTGCCAGAGTCCAGAAAGTCCCAAAGACACACCCCAGAGAATAGCATTGTCCGCTCTACCCAGCGAGGGAGGGCTGGCGCTGTCGGGTGGGTCCTGGGACAGAAAGGCACTAGACGTGATGATGCACGCTGGAGGAAAGGAGGGCCCACAGCACAGGCCCCTTTCCCGAGTCTCTTTGCCTTCTCTTCCACCTGGCTCCTGGCAGGGAGTCCTGGCCTTCCTTTTGGAGGGGCCTGTTGACTAATGAAACTGTGAAAGCATACATAGGTCAGCCATCAGGCAAAGAATAAACATATTTGTGTTGCACATCTGTTAAGCCTGTTTAATGGGTCGCCCCTACATGTAAATGGACTTCCTCCCCCAGCCCTCATCGCTCCACCTGGATCAACAACAATGCCTCCGCGTAATTATCTTACCTTAATGAACTTAATCTTTAATTTCCCAGCTTGGCCCTGGTACTCAGCCTCCTAACAAAGGAAGTGGAACTGTTTGAGTCCCCGTGAGCCGCCTTCCTCCAACAGCTAGGGAAACTTTAGCCACGACAAGGATTTTTGCCCCTTGTGGAACTGTCAAAAGCAATAAATATTTTTCTTTTTATTCCATCATTAGACCCTCCTAAGAATGCCTCCCCATTGTCCACTGTAATTCCCAGAGCTCTCTGGGCAGGGGCGTTATTGTGGAAAACGAATCCTGAAGTGTTAACAATCCTGCCAAAGCGGCTACACTTTTTTTTTTTCGGAGGGCGTAACCGTTAGGAATGTGTCGCCTCACCATAGCCTGCTCGGCGAAAAGAGCACTTGTGTTTTTTAACACTGGTCTTTGAGAAGGATGCTCAAGTTAAAGCATTGTGGCCACTGTAAATAGATGCACTCAGCAGAATAGAGCTTCTTCATTCCTAATTAGGGAAGTAACTCTAGAAAGACAGAATGTCACTTGCTAGGCTGTGCGTATTGTTGAATTTGTGCTCGCCTCCACAATGTGAGGTAATTGGAGTTGTACCTTTTAGAAAGCTGCTAATTTCACATAGGAAGTGCTAACAAGACCTTTCTGGGCCATGTTTTCCTTCTTCCTTTTTAAGGAAGTTACAGACCTTCAGTAATGGGACTGGCTGAGCCCTGGCCTGGCGGAGGAAACAGCAGTAATGAACCACTTCAGCCCGCAGTTAGAAAAAGGAGGCCTCATTTTGGAGTCCTGAGAATACTAAGCACAACAAAAGGTTCTGTTTAAGCTTGTTATCCAGGACATTCTTACAGGCTACACAGCTTTCCCTGCAATGACCCTCTCCAAACAAGTGCATCAAGTTTGAGCAAATAGAAACACCCAACTTTCAAGGCTCAGAGTTATAGTTTTCTTTACAAAGCCATTTATATAATGTAAGCTGCAATTAGCATGGGACAGAGCGAGGAGATTTAGGCTGGAAAGTTCTTTTAACAAAAGATAGAAATTAGTGGAATAAGTAACAGTTAAATATCGGCTTCAGATAACTTGCTGAAAAGACCTTTTAAATCATTTACTAATAAAAAAATAAAATAAAATGATTCTGCCTCAGACCTTGTTTCAACCAAAGTGTGGTCTTTTAAATCACTGAACTGATTAATCTTACTAATTTTAAATTATCCAGCAAGAATGGATAGGAGCAAAAAAAAAAAAAAAAAAAGTCCACACCCCCCCCAAATGAAAAGCACTACAGCTTTTAAGCCTGACAATTTCATCAAAATGTCCATAGGAATTACATAAAAATTCAAACCGTAATGAAATAAATTGCTACTTACATTATGAAAAGTCTGCAAAAGCTTTTTATAGACTTCAAATGCAGAAGTTATATAAAATGCACAGTAAAAAGAATTAGAAATTGACCTTTACAGATCAAGGGCTAAAATTAACAGTCTTCAGGGGAAAAAAAATTCCCAGTTCATAGTGGCTTTTAATGCCATTTTTCCCCCTACACTCATTTATCTAATAACCATGGCAAGGTTAGGATAAACAATGAACAGTATGTTTTCACATTTTCCACCTTTTGTGTCCTCCATATGAATTTCTAAAACACTTAAGAGAATAGATACATAAACCTGCGACCTTCAAATGAGCTTTTTGATACTCTCAACATTTTGAATAAAAAGATCAGAAAATGGAACCACTTTTACACAGTAATGAATTCCATTCTGTTGGGTAAACAAAGCTAAATTTTAAAACAGAGACCTGACATTTGTATAGCTCAAGAAGCTATTCTGTTCTTTTGGGGGTGGGCAGAGGGAGGGGACATTGTCAGTACTTTACGGTGGGCTAAATAATGACCAGATCTACAATTCCCATAACAAGGAGACAAACCCATTTGGCCGCGTTCAACAGAAAGCCACCGCTTCCAAGACAAGGACAACAAAAATGCCCAATTTTTATGACAATTTCCCCCCACCCCCTGAACAATTGATCCATCTCAGAGAAATGGGGGGGTTGATAGAGGAGTCCCAAGCCGCCATTATGGAGCTAACGCTTATTGACGGGAGCTACAAGGGCCTCCAAAAGTTACTCCAATTTCCGTCGAGCTTTTGTGCATCCGTTGTCCTGTCTGAAAGGCTCAGTTAGGTATTGTTGCAAAAAAAGTCTGCATCCACATTTGTTCCCCTCTAATTCATACTCGGCATTGTGAAGTTTGGCTATTCAGGGGCTGATTGGACAACAGCCCTGACAATGGCCAAGCGATTAGTCTCTCAGCATGCGCTGGGGTTGTGGGTATAAACCTAGGGATGGGGCTGGAATTCAGTGGGGCATTCAGCTTCCTCTCCGGCCTTCCTGAGAGGCCGTGCCTCCTTTGCTGCAGGTAATGCATTCCTTCAGACGGGGGAAACCGAATCCTAGTAATTAGCGTGTCCCGAACGGGGAAGCCGCCCCCTCCCTGTAAGTCGGCCCTCGGGGGCCCTGAAGCTTTCTAAGGAGCTCAGACTCTGAAATGCTCCAGGGTCGTCGAATTGAAAACTTTCTCGGTCGGCTCGGTGGGCCTGAAAATCAGCACACAGAGAGGCAGGGGAGGACCGCGATCGGCGCCACTTAACCCTTGGCGCGCCGAGCCCCGCGCCCCAGCGCTCCCCGCAGCCCGGTGCGGGCCCTTCCCACTGCTGGCGCAGGGCCGTCGGCGTTCCGTGCTGCGCCCCCGCTGCTGAGCACGCCGCTGAGTGTACAGATGTCAGTCTGGTTTTTTACATGTCAGTAACTTGAATTAATTTACATTTATTTTCCTATTGTTTTATATCATTTTATGACAATGTGCTGCATAATATAATTTAAATCTTTAATGTACAACTAATTCTCTACCATTAATTTGTCAACATGATTACTGGATATGCCACCTGGAAAAGCAGGATGACTTGAAATATGTATAAGACATAACTGTGTTTTTTACGAAGGTTTACATAAGAAATGACAAAGATTTACAGGGGGGTTTTTCTTGGACTGTCTATAGGCTTATGAAAACTACAATTTCGATGTGATTCCCACTTAAACTGAGGAATTCCATATATCAGTTGGGAAAAAAGCCACATACACAGCCCCCTTGGAGAAATTAGATAAGGCGGCGCGGGGTTTCCGCAGCAGCGGCCGAAATGAACGGTGGCTGAGCCCTTCGGGGGAGAGGGATCCCCCAACATGCCTCGTGGCCCGCGCGCCAGGTGGTCGGGCACAGCCCGGGGCTCCGGGAGGCCTGGGCCGTGTTCCCCAGGCACCGACGGCGAAGGGGACTTAAGAGGGAATGGTGGTGCCTGTGGGTAAAGCGTTTCTGGGCTGCCCTAACTTCGGGGAACCCCCATAAAAACTTCCCCCAGCCCCAGCCTCCTTCTCTCGCCGGCTGTCGGAGCTCAGCTTCAGAAAACGAGTCCTGCCCTCCACGCCCCAGGGGGACGGACGCCCTGTAGTCACCAGCCAAGTGGTAACACCCAAACGTCTGCACCATTAAAATTTTAAAAAGCAGCAGCACCCCAAACCTTATTAAACATTCAAATAGAAAAATTAAGATATTCTGGGCAAAAGAAGTGTTTAGACAAAGGCTGTCTGCTTCAATTTCCCCGTTAAGCGGGGAGCTGGCTGCTCGGAGAGAGAGTGACGGTGGATTCCATAAATTAACTGAAAATCCCTCTTCTCCGGAGCCCAAGTTATCTCTCCGTTGCCTGCAGCTCAGATTTAGAATGGGAGCCGGCTTGTTTACCGGTTTAATTAATGCTCCTTTTCAAGCAGGGAGGAGGGGAAGGGAAATGAAGTGACTTGGTGATAAACAGGTGTAGCCCGGCCTGTCGCAGAGCTCGCGGGGGCCTGTGGCAGCCTCATCAGGCTTGACTGGGCATGACCCAGCCAGCGAAAAAGGTAGATGGCCCAGTTGGAAGCGCAGTAGGTGAGCATTATTTTAACTGCGAGCCTGTGATTGGAATGGCTTAAAGGGACAATCAGCACGTGGGTTTTTTCTTCTTCCTCCAGAATACATTCTGATTCTTCGCTGTTGCTGAGCGGAGAAGAAACAGACCTTGAAGATATATAGGTCACAGGCCTTTCTCCTTCTCTTCCTCCTCCTCTTCCTCAGCCTTCCCCTCAAAATGTAAGGGAAGAGCCACTTACGGAGGAAACCTGGCTGGCGCAGCTCGCTGGGGACCCGCTTTCTGGTCTGAGAAATCCCTAAGCATTCTCTTTATTTACTTATTTCAGCTTTTAATTCCAAGAGCCTAATATCTGGGATTGGACTGTCCGCAGCCTACGTGCTTCTGTGACCTTACAGATAACAGGAAGCTTGGATGGAAAATGAAATTCAAGTGCCAGCTAATTTTAAAAACATAACTAAAAACTCATTCCCGAGGGGGGAAATGGCAGTTTCTGTAAGCACAGGCTGAGCATGTTTTTAAATTAATAACTAGCACCGTATCTGCTAAATGATGGCTGTATCAGGAGGGAAAATTCAGTCATTAAAAACAGCAGGTGCCCAAGGTGAGAATATATGTTTCATGACTTAAAGTCACCTGTCTGCTTTCTGTAAGCCGGCATCCTGGAAAAACAGAAGTGAAACCAGAAGCTGGTTCTGTGACCATCAGAGGGAAGAGCTTTTTTTTTTAAACTACCATTTATTGAATGCCCACTTGATGCCTCCATGTGCAGTTGCCAATTCCAACAGCTTGCCTACAAGGTAATTATGCTTATCTCCATTTTCGAGGATGGCTGAGAGAATTTTAAATGATTTTCCCAAGGTCATGGTTAGTCAAATGCCAGAGTGCGGACAAGCACTGGGCTCTCTCTGACTCCAGGGTTCTCAACTTTTTCACTCTCTGTGAGGAAGCAGTGATCCCAGATACCCGCAATCTCATGGAGACTGGGATTCTACTGTAAAGACATGTTATGGCCTTGGTTACCGAAGAGATCGTTTTGCCACCAGGAGGATTCCACACCAAGATCAGGTTCAGGTTCAGGACTGTGGAGGCCCAACATATGTATAAGCATAAATTGCAGAATTCAGAAAGATTTCTTTCTGGAAAGATTTCTAGACTGGGAATTAGGATCTCTCAGTTTCATTGCTTGTTCCACTACCCATATAACCTTGAGCAAGTCACCTGTTACCTCTGAGCAGAGGTTCCCCATCTCTGATTGGTGATCACCTGCCTCTCAGTGTGGGGTGTGGCCAAAATGAACTGACATGAGTTCAAATGCATTCATCATTGTGAAGAGCTGTTCAAATGCATAGTTTTATTAAATTTTACCAGAGTAATGAAGTCCTAACTAGGACTGTATGTGCATGTGTTTTGAAAGGAGTGAATCACTATACAAATGGGGAAAAAATAAAATTAAAAAAACAATTTTTTTCTTGTTATTAAGTGCCTTTACCTCCTAATTGCTAAACATGAAAATCTTGGCTATATTAACAATGGTGCACAAAGTTCTACTGCATTTTAAAATAATAGAATTTTGATGGAAGAGACCATTAATTATAATTATAAAATGATATTAATGATGGCTTATGTTACTACATGCTAGACAGTGCTCTAAGTACTTAATATGTACCAATTAGTTGTCAGCCTACTTTTGTGAGATAGATACCATTATTATCATAAATTTTACAGGTGAGGAAACTGAGATATGAGGTCATTTGGTCACAAAATTCACAAATAGAAGAACTATCATTTGAACCCAGGCAACCTGGCACTGGAATCCACATACTTAACCACTGAGTTATATAGCTGCTCACAAAAGCATGTCTTTATTATCCCTACCTCCCTTATCCACATTTTTTTTTTTGAGAGGGCATCTCTCATATTTATTGATCAAATGGTTGTTAACAACAATAAAATTCTGTATAGGGGACTCAATGCTCAATGTACAATCATTAATTCACCCCAAGCCTAATTCTTGTCAGTCTCCAATCTTCTGAAGCATAACGAACAAGTTCTTACATGGTGAACAAGTTCTTACATAGTGAATAAGTTCTTACATGGTGAACAGTACAAGGGCAGTCATCACAGAAACTTTCAGTTTTGATCACACATTATGAACTATAAACAATCAGGTCCAATATGAATATTCGTTTGCTTTTTATACTTGATTTATATGTGAATCCCACATTTCTCCCTTATTATTATTATTATTATTATTACTATTATTTTTAATAAAATGCTGAAGTGGTAGGTAGATGCAAGATAAAGGTAGAAAACATAGTTTAGTGCTGTAAGAGAGCAAATTTAGATGATCAGGTGTGTGTCTGTAGACTAAGTGTTAATCCAACCTAGACAAGGGCAATAAAACATCCACAGATGCAGAAGATTTCTCTCAAAACAGGGGGGGTGAGGTTCTAAGCCTCACCTCTGTTGATCCCCAATTTCTCACCTGATGGCCCCCCTGGAACTGTGCCTGTCTTAGGTTGTTCCTCCCTTGAGGAATCTTACCTGTCTCTGGCTAACCAGTCATCTTCTGGGGCCATACAGGGAAATATAAAGTTGGTAAGTGAGAGAGAAGCCATATTGTTTGAAAAGGTTAGCTCTTTACTTCTTTGCAGATTTATGCCCTGTGGCTTTTATGCCCAGTATTTGTCTTGAGGTATCTTTTACCACTTGGAAGAATTATGATACTCGGTAAATTTGATACGAGGCACGAATTCTATTTAAGTGTTGTAATTAGGAGGAAGAAGAAAAGCTTTAGGAGTAGCAGACAGAAGATAACAAGGGAAGATTGATTATTTCTTTGACATATCTTCTTGTAGAGTAACTTAAGCATGTATAGGTTTTAAACTACTAATTAAATTGCGTACACACATTAATATAATAGGAATACAGTTACATAGCTAAAGCAGACCTATAATTACCAGCCATCTCCAGTGAAACCAAGAAAACCAGTTAGGCACCCTAGGCATTTGTGAAAACTTATCTATGATATGGTGGATATTGTCCAACTGAACTTGACCAGTCTGATAGAAATCAGACAAATTAAAACAACCCATTCCTGGGGACTGTTCACATCCCATATGTTCTTTTAACAGTAGATAGTCTGTAGTCATAAGATTTTGGAGCACTACAACTTGCACTTCTCCTAATTCTTGGTTGAGTTCCAACAGTATAGATCCAGTCAAATTTGTTGTTTTACTGTATGCACAGGCCAGCTTAGATATCTCCTTCTTCATTCCAATGGCAAGTCCAGGAACTTGTGGGATGAATGTAGCTACAACTGCAGCATCGCCTGGATCTTTGTTGAGGTTTTTTGATGATCATCTTCTGGTATGACTCTTCCAGAGAGTGCTGATGTTGGAAGTTCTTCTTCATATCGTAACTTAGTTCATTTTCTGGGTAGCCAAATAAGGCTTTGATCCTCTGTATAAACACAAACGACTCTTTGCCCACACTTTGATAAGCCCTCTATACCACTGTGTAGAACTCATTGGAGGTCACCACACAGGAACTGCTTTTTTTTTTTTAAGAGAAAGGAATATTATCAGAAAAATGTACCTCCATAGCCGATCATCTGTCACCCTTTAAGTGATCAAAATTAAGGATATTTCAAGCATGCATTAATTGTTGATTTACAGTTAGTTTTATCCTATCAGGGAGTAATCCCCCTTTTCTTTCTTTCTTTTTTATCATTAATCTACACTTACATAAAGAATATTATGTTTACTAGGCTCTCCGCTATACCAGGTCCCCCCTATAAACCACTTTACAGTCACTGTCTATCAGCATAGCAAAATGATATAGAATTACTACTTGTCTTCTCTGTGTTGTACAGCCCTCCCCTTTCTCCCTCCCCCCGACATGCATGCTAATCTTAATACCCCACTTCTTCTCCCCCCCCCATCCCTCCCTACCCAACCATCCTCCCCAGTCCCTTTCCCTTTGGTACCTGTTAGTCCATTCTTGGGTTCTGTGATTCCGCTGCTGTTTTGTTTCTTCAGTTTTTCCTTTTTTCTTATACTGTACAGATGAGTGAAATCATTTGGTGTTTCTCTTTCTCCGCTTGGCTTATTTCACTGAGCATAATACCCTACAGGTCCATCCATGTTGCTGCAAATGGTAGGATTTGCCCTCTTCTTATGGCTGAGTAGTATTCCATTGTGATATGTACCACATCTTCTTTATCCATTCATCTACTGATGGACATTTAGGTTGCTTTCAATTCTTGGCTATTGTAAATAGTGCTGCGATAAACATGGGGGTGCATCTGTCTTCTCAAACTTGATTGCTGCGTTCTTAGGGTAAATTCCTAGGAGTGGAATTCCTGTGTCAAATGGTAAGTCTGTTTTGAGCATTTTGATGAACCTCCATACTACTTTCCACAATGGTTGAATTAATTTACATTCCCACCAGCAGTATAGGACTTACCCACATTTTTAAGATGATATAAGTAAGGCCCCAAGAGGTTAAGTGATTTTTGCACTATCACACATCTGTTTCATGGCAGTGCTGAAAGTACAGCTTGGATCTCCTAGTGCCCAGTGGTGGTTCTGTACATAACTGCTACTCAGCCTTCAGTTTTCTCTGGAGAGACACACTGGCTAGCTTGAATATTGGCTTTACCATTCCAGGCAAGCTCTGTAACATCTCCAACCTAAAATAATGGTGCTCATCTCATCATTAGGCAAATTAAAGGAATTTATGCATAAAAATATTTAGCATAGTTCCTGGCATAGGGTAATGCTCAATAAACCCTTCTCAAATTTAAGATGCAGAATCCAGGAAGAGAAGAATAAACAGTGGGCAAGCCCTGCCTTCGAGGCGACTGTCCCCACCCGGTGAGTTGGTCTCAGCTAAGGTGAAGGAAGACACGAGCAAGGCTGGGAAGAGGGGCAGAGCCCACCAGATGGGGAGGACTCTGAGCCAGCCCCTCAGACATCCGAGGATCTTCTGGAGTGAGTTTTGAGGAGACAGGACACTTGGCCAGCCTAAGGAACAGAGAGGAGGTACTGACACTGGAAGACAACTAGAAAGGGAAGAGGGGCCAGTCAGAAGGGCTGCAGGAAAGCAAGCTGGGGAAGGCCAAAGAAGAAAAATGGCTGCCTCCCCATTCAGTCCACCACAGGTAGGTCCTCTTCACAGTAGAGATCCCTAGACCTCAGCAATGGTGGTTTCAGCCCCATGGGGAGAAGAAAGGATGGGAGGGACATGAGTCTGAATGTTGATGGGAACCACCAAATGCCTGGCTGACAGAAAGCTGTGCAAGGAAGAGTGACACCTGGAGTGCTTGAGGGGGTGGGCAGTGGGCAACCTAGTTGAGGAAGGAGAGAGTCTGGCATGGTAGGGAAGAGAGAGTGGCTGACGGGGAAGCTGGGGCCATTGCAGTGGGAGTCAGCTGCTCGTCAGGTTGCCTGGTTCCAGGTGTTGGCACATTGGCTGCCTGTGAATGATGGGGATGCTGCCACGTGAAGACAGAGGCAGGCTTAGGGGGTGCACTGGCTTCTGGTTTGGGGGACTCTAGCAAAGGCCATGGGGAAGATGCTCAGGTCCCAAATAAAGATTCTGTTGGCTCTTTCCCCAAAAGTTGTTGCAGTGATCTGAGGCCTACGATTTGGCCTTTGGGGATGGGCCAGAAAGCGCTTGGGTATTGTTAGGACATTGCTGGTATTCCCCACCTGTGGTTTCTACCTTGTTAGTTTAGGGAGTTTCCAGTAAAGGGTCTTAAAACTTAAGGAGAAACATACCATCTGATTTTGGAAAGTAATCTGAGGCACTTGAAGTAGGAAATGTGCCTGGTCTCCTCCCCACAGTAGCTCCACGAAGATGTGACAAATAGATGCTCAACAGTTATATGAGGAATAAATGAATACACAGGGTGCTGGAGGTACTTATTTCTGAGAACTCAAAAAGGCAAACTATTTTTCAAGCTGCGAGTAAGGTGGCTTTACTTCTGAGAGTTAACTAAACTTTCGAGAAAGGAGGGGAGATCATTTCTCCAAGTCAAGGCCTCTACAGACCTCTGTCCTTTTCTGTTTCCTCAAGAGCAAAATTTTCCAACTGTCCAGCTGGCGTATTTTAGGGATCAAAGGAGTTATTTGGTTAAATGTAAGCCAGACAGGTTAAATAAGTCTAAGGTATTGTTATCTATAGAAAGCAAGGAATATTAATCAAAGAATTTTATTATTGAAAAATTTAAGCATATACTAAAGTAGAAGAGTGAACTCCCATGTGCCTGACATCCAGCTCAACCATTATCAATTCACAGCCACTATTGTTTCACCCTTCCCTACACCCCCAGCCCATATTACATTACACCGAAACAAATCCCACATACCATATTATTTCAGCTATAAATATTTCAGAATATATATCCTAAAAACTCTTTTAAAAACATAACCATTATGCCATTATCACATAAAAAATTTGACAGTAATTTCTTAATATCTCCAACACTGAGCCAGTGCCCAAATTTCCTCGTGTGTCTTATAAATGGATGTTTACAGATGGTTTCACAAATCAGGTTCGAAACAAAGTCAGCACTTTGCATTAGCTGATGGAGGAAGGGACTTCTCCTGAAGGCATAACCCTGTCCTCTCAGCCTGCCAATTGGATATAGTCAACCCAATGAGAGCAGTGGCTGCCAATTGCCTGTTGACCATTGCTTAATCACTTTGAAAGGGTTCTTGGAATTTAACTATGGATTGAGCAGCCCTCCTAAGGTTTGGGACCCAAAGAAAAAGAAATGCATCTTGGGGTGCATATGGAGGTGTGTGGGGGCACACAGCTGCTCTTTTGCTAAGGTGCAGTTTAAACAGAGATTTTGTTTAATTTTTTATTGAAGTATAATTGACATCAAGATTATATTAGTTTCAGATGCACAACATAGTGATTCAACACTTCTATATGTTATAAAATACTCACCATAAGTCTAGTTACCACCTGTCAGCATACTAAGTTAATACAATATGATTGACTATATTCCCTGTGTTGTACTTTATGTCCTCATGACTGATTTATTTTATAAGTTGGAAGTTTGTACCTCTTAATCTTCACCTATTTTGCCCACCCCCTACTCCCCTCTGGCAATGGCCAGTTTGTTCTCTGTATTTATGAGTCTGTTTTGTTTTTTAGATTTCTTATATAAGCGAAATCACATGGTATTTGCTTTTCTCTGCCTGGTGTATTTCACTTAGCATAGTACCCTTTAGGTCCATCCATGATGCATATGGCAAGATTTCCTTCTTTTTTATGGCTGAGTAAAATTCCACTGTGTTACATGTCCCACAATTTATGCTTTCATCTACCAATAGATACTTAGGTTGCTTCCAGACTTTGGCTCTCGTAAATAATGTTTCAGTAAACATAGACATGCACATGTATCTTTTAAATGAGTGTTTTTGTTTTCTTTGGATAAATACCCAGAAGAGGAATTGCTGGATGATATGGTAGTTCTAGTTTAATTTTTTTTTAGGAACTTCCATACTGTTGGCACCAATTTACATTCTCATCAACACTGCATGAGGATTCCCTTTCCTCCACATCCTTGCCAACATCTGTTATTTCTTGTCTTTTTGATACTCCTCATTCTGACCAGCGTGAGGTGATACTCATTGTAGTAAAACAGAGACTATGTGTGCAAGCCTCTTCCTTTTCCAAACCCCACTCCTCCTTTGAACCCCACCTCCCTGCCCTGCCTTTAGTCTTTTCCCTCAGCTGAGCCCATGTCATAATTTAACACCTACTACCACCTTTTCTTTTCTAATTATTTGGCTTCTAGTAATGGAAGCTAGTCCCCCTTAGAGGGTTTGCTGTTTTACACATGATATATATGTTGCCTCTTCAACTAACTTCCAACTTCCTATTGCTCAGGAACCCACAGCATCTGGCACATACTTGGTCCAAATACCCAAGACCTGTAGGTGTCTAACAGGTTTACAATATGAATATCCACAATATTTATACTATGAATATCTCAAACCAATATTCCTTAAATACTTGCTTAAAATTATTCAGTGGGGTAGGACAAAGCTGATTTGTTAATAATAAAAGTACATGCCTCTTCCTGTATATTCAGAATAAGGGATTTATTTACTATATGCATTAAACACATTCAAAACATTTTTATTCTTATTAAAATAATATACACATGTGGTTGTAGACCAAATCGTACATAGTGGCTTATGATAAAAATGCTACAGCTTTTCCCACTGTCAGTCCACTGCTCAGAGGCAGCTTCTTTGATCTGTTTGATTTTTAGTTCTTCTGATGGATTTATGGTTGCCAGAGTTAAAGGGTAGAAATACAGGATGCTCTGTCAAATACAAATTTCAGATAAGTAATCATATGTCCAGAATATCCCATAATAATTGTATTTTATTTGGCAATCTTAGGTGGATCCCTCATCTAATATATAGCATAACATACATTATACATCTAATGTGCTTATATCTCTATTCTTCATTTACCAACTTGTCATTATCTGTGGAATTCTCAGTGTGAAAGAATTTCAATATTTATATTATATTCCATTTTTTCTAGTGTGTGCCTTTGTAACTTTCACGAAATGTTTAAACCTGTATTTATTGGCCCACCAACTTCCAACATGCCTCTTGCTTACTTCCTAAGTTCACACATTATTACTAACATCCTATCCTTCCTCTACTTTTCTTTCCCTTTCCATGTCTCAACTTCTGCTACTATCCTCATAGTTTCACATGAATAAGGTTAAATTTTATATTGTGTTCTGCTACACAACCCAGTCTTCCAAGCTTTGTCTAAAGGTTGACTCAAAATGGGAAACTGATATTTGCTGTTGCTATAATTGTGTAATTCTTATTTAATAGGAGTAATAATGTTAGGATTACACATCCCACTCAAGTCAGTGTTATGATCTCTTAGCCTCTCCAAGATGCTTTTAGCATCAAGTCAAATGGATTCACATTCCTTACACTTTATCACCAGCTTAATCTCATGTCGATTTTACTTTGCTTCATATTCAGATCTTGCCTTTTTTATCAATTTCCCCCCACCCTCCAGAATTTCCAGTTGCCTTTTTTTCTTGCTTACTTGCTGTTATCATATTCTTATTTTAAATCTATCAATTATCTAATCTCTTGAGAACGGCCTTCCCTCTCTTTCTTGGAGGCCTCTCCTATGTGGCTGGTTGCTGAGCCTGCTGCTGCACAACTGTCATCTCGAGACTTCTCTTTACTGCTCTCTCAGGTTAGATCCCAGATTTTCTTCTGTCGTCTATCTTATGTCCTATTTTTACTGACATATAGCCTCAAGTAACTTCCTCAGAAAGAGCAGGTTGGAGGTAAACTTTCTGCATTATTGTTTGTTTATAAACCCTTACGTTGTCTTCATTTGACTGATAGTTTACATATAGTATTTTAAACTGAAAATAATTTTCCCTCAGAATTTTGAAGACATTATTACTCCATTATCTTCTGGCATCTAGTGTTGCTGAGGAGAAGTCTGACACCATTCTTACTGCTACTCATTAGTAGGTGATCTTCCTCTTGGAGCCTTCTTTTTTTTTTTTTTGAGAGGGCATCTCTCATATTTATTGATCAAATGGTTGTTAACAACAATAAAATTCAGTATGGGGGGTCAATGCTCAATGTACAATCATTAATCCATCTCAAGCCTAATTCTCGTCAGTCTCCAATCTTCTGAAGCATAACGAACAAGTTCTTAAATGGTGAACGAATTCTTACATAGTGAATAAATTCTTACATGGTGAACAGTACAAGGGCATTCATCACAGAAACTTTCAGTTTTGATCATGCATTATGAACTATAAACAATCAGGTCAAATATGAATATTCGTTTGATTTTTGTACTTGATTTATATGTTGATCCCACATTTCTCCCTTTATTATTATTATTATTTTTATTTTTAATAAAATGCTGAAGTGGTAGGTAGATGCAAGATAAAGGTAGAAAACATAGTTTAGTGCTGTAAGAGGGCAAATGTAGATGATCAGATGATCAGGTGTGTGCCTATGGACTAAGTATTAATCCAGGCTAGACAAGGGCAGCAAAACATCCACGGATGCAGAAGATTTCTCTCAAAGCAGGGGGGGTGAGGTTCTGAGCCTCACCTCTGTTGATCCCCAAATTCTCACCTGATGGCCCCCCTGCGACTGTGCCTGTCTTAGGTTGTTCCTCCCTTGAGGAATCTTACCTGTCTCTGGCTAACCAGTCATCTTCCGGGGCCATACAGGGAAATGTAAAGTTGGTAAGTGAGAGAGAAGCCATATTGTTTGAAAAGGTTAGCTTTTTACTTCTTTGCAGATTTATGCCCTGTGGCTTCTATGCCCAGCACTTGTCTCGAGGTATCTTTACCACCTGGAGGAATTATGATACTCGGTAAATTCGATATGAGGCACGAATTCTATTTAAGGGTTGTAATTAGGAAGGAAGAAGAAAAGCTATAGATGTAGCATATGGAAGGAAACATGGGAGGATTATTTCTTTGACATATCTTCTTGTAGAGTACCTTAAGTATGTATAGGTTTTAAACTACTAACTAATTTGCACACACATATTAACATAATAGGAATACGGTGACATAAACAAAGCAAATCTATAATTACCATCCATCTCCAGTGAAGCCAAGAAAACCATTTAGGCACCCTAGGCATTTGTGAAAATTTGTCTATGATATGATGGATATTGTCGAACTGTACTTGAACAGTCTGAGAGAAATCAGACAAATTAAAGCAGCCCATTTCTGGGATCTGTTCACATCCCATATGTTCTTTTAACTGTAGATAGTCTATAGTCATAAGATTTTGGAGTGCTACAACTTGCACCCCTCCCAACTCCTGGTTGAGTTCCAACAGTACAGATCTGGTCAAATTCGTTGTCTCAATGTATGCACATGCCAGCCTAGACATCTCCCTCCTCATTCCTATGGCAAGTCCAGGAGACGGTGGGCTGGATGCAGCCACAACCGCAGCATCGTCCAGATCCCTGTGGACGCTTTTTGATGATCATCCCCTGGCACGAGTCCTCCAGAGAGTGCTGATGCCGGAAGCTCCTCCTCATATCGTATCTTAGTTCATTTTCTGGGTATCCAAGCTAGGCCTTGATCTTCTGCATAGAAACAAACAGACCCTTTGCCCACACTTTGACATGCCCTCTATACCACTGTGCAGAACTCATTGGAGGTCAGCACACAGTAACTGCTTCTTTTTTTTTTTTATTAAGAGAAAGGAATATTATCAGAAAAGAGTACCTCCATAGCAGATCATCTGACACCCTTTAAGTGATCAACATTAAGGATATTTAAAGCACGCGTTGATCTTTGATTTACCAATAGTTTTATCCTATCAAGGAGTAATCCCCCTTTTCTTTCTTTCTTTCTTTCTTTTTTTTTTTTAATTTTTAATCTACACTTACATGAAGAATACTATGTTTACTATGCTTTCCCCTAAATCAGGTCCCCCCTAACAACCACATTACGGTTACTGTCCATCAGCTTAGCAAAATGTTGTAGAGTCACTACTTGTCCTCTCTGTGTTGTGCAGCCCACCCTCCCCTTTCTCCCTCCCCCCATGCATGCTAATCTTAATATCCCCCTTCTTCTTCCCCCCCCTTATCCCTCCCTGCCCACCCATCCTCCCCAGTTCCTTTCCCTTTGGTACCTGTTAGTCCATTTTTGGGTTTTGTAATTCCGCTGCTGTTTTGTTCCTTCAGTTTTTCCCTTGTTCTTATACTCCTCAGATGAGTGAAATCATTTGGTATTTCTCTTTCTCTGCTTGGCTTATTTCACTGAGCATAATACTCTCCAGCTCCATCCATGTTGCTGCAAATGGTTGGATTTTTCCACTTCTTATGGCTGAGTAGTATTCCATTGTGTATATGTACCACATCTTCTTTATCCATTCATCTACCGATGGACATTTAGGTTGCTTCCAATTCTTGGCTATTGTAAATAGTGCTGCGATAAACATAGGAGTGCATCTGTCTTTCTTAAACTTGATTGCGGCATTCTTAGGGTAAATTCCTAGGAGTGGAATTCCTGGGTCAAATGGTAGGTCTGTTTTGAGCATTTAGATGCACCTCCATACTGCTTTCCACAATGGTTGAACTAATTTACATTCCCACCAGCAGTGTAGGAGGGTTCCCCTTTCTCCACAGCCTCGCCAACATTTGTTGTTGTTTGTCTTCTGGATGGCAGCTATCCTTACTGGTGTGAGGTGATACCTCATTGTAGTTTTAATTTGCATTTCTCTGATAATTAGCGATGTGGAGCATCTTTTCATGTGTCTCTTGGCCATCTGTATTTCTTTTTTGGAGAACTGTCTGTTCAGTTCCTCTGCCCATTTTTTAATTGGGTTATTTGTTTTTTGTTTGTTGAGGCATGTGAGCTCTTTATATATTCTGGACGTCAAGCCTTTATCGGATCTGTCATTTTCAAATATATTCTCCCATACTGTAGGGTTCCTTTTTGTTCTATTGATGGTGTCTTTTGCTGTACAGAAGCTTTTCAGCTTAATGTAGTCCCACTTGCTCATTTTTGCTGTTGTTTTCCTTGCCCGGGGAGATATGTTCAAGAAGAGGTCACTCATGTTTATGTCTAAGAGGTTTTTGCCTATGTTTTTTTCCAAGAGTTTAATGGTTTCATGACTTACATTCAGGTCTTTGATCCATTTTGAGTTTACCTTTGTATATGGGGTTGGACAATGGTCCAGTTTCATTCTCCTACATGTAGCTGTCCAGTTTTGCCAGCACCATCTGTTGAAGAGACTGTCATTTTGCCATTGTATGTCCATGGCTCCTTTATCAAATATTAATTGACCATATATGTTTGGGTTAATTTCTGGGGTCTCTAATCTGTTCCACTGGTCTGTGGCTCTGTTCTTGTGCCAGTACCAAATTGTCTTGATTACTATGGCTTTGTAGTAGAGCTTGAAGTTGGGGAGTGAGATTCCCCCCTACTTTATTCTTCTTTTTCAGGATTGCTTTGGCTATTCGGGGTCTTTGGTGTTTCCATATGAATTTTTGAATTATTTGTTCCAATTCATTGAAGAATGTTGCTGGTAATTTGAGAGGGATTGCATCAAATCTGTATATTGCTTTGGGCAGGATGGCCATTTTGACGATATTAATTCTTCCTAGCCATGAGCATGGGATGAGTTTCCATTTATTAGTGTCTCCTTTAATTTCTCTTAAGAGTGACTTGTAGTTTTCAGAGTATAAGTCTTTCACTTCTTTGGTTAGGTTTATTCCTAGGTATTTTATTCTTTTTGATGCAATGGTGAATGGAATTGTTTTCCTGATTTCTCTTTCTATTGATTCGTTGTTAGTGTATAGGAAAGCTACAGATTTCTGTGTGTTAATTTTGTATCCTGCAACTTTGCTGTATTCCGATATCAGTTCTAGTAGTTTTGGAGTGGAGTCTTTAGGGTTTTTTATGTACAGTATCATATCATCTGCAAATAGTGACAGTTTAACTTCTTCTTTACCAATCTGGATTCCTTGTATTTCTTTGTTTTGTCTGATTGCCGTGGCTAGGACCTCCAGTACTATGTTAAATAACAGTGGGGAGAGTGGGCATCCCTGTCTGGTTCCCGATCTCAGAGGAAATGCTTTCAGCTTCTCGCTGTTCAGTATAATGCTGGCTGTGGGTTTATCATATATGGCCTTTATTATGTTGAGGTACTTGCCCTCTATTCCCATTTTGCTGAGAGTTTTTATCATGAATGGATGTTGAATTTTGTCAAATGCTTTTTCAGCATCTATGGAGATGATCATGTGGTTTTTGTCTTTCTTTTTGTTGATGTGGTGGATGATGTTGATGGATTTTCGAATGTTGTACCATCCTTGCATCCCTGGGATGAACCCCACTTGGTCATGGTGTATGATCCTTTTGATATACTGTTGAATTCTATTTGCTAATATTTTATTGAGTATTTTTGCATCTACATTCATCAGGGATATTGGTCTGTAATTTTCTTTTTTGGTGGGGTCTTTGCCTGGTTTTGGTATTAGGGTGATGTTGGCCTCATAGAATGAGTTTGGGAGTATTCCCTCTTCTTCTATTTTTTGGAACACTTTAAGGAGAATGGGTATTGTGTCTTCTCTGTGTGTCTGATAAAATTCCGAGGTAAATCCGTCCGGCCCCGGGGTTTTGTTCTTGGGTAGTTTTTTGATTACTGTTTCAATTTCTTTGCTTGTAATTGGTTTGTTTAACTTTTGTGTTTCTTCCTTGGTCAGTCTTGGGAGGTTGTATTTTTCTAGGAAGTTGTCCATTTCTTCTAGGTTTTCCAGCTTGTTGGCATATAGGTTTTCATAGTAGTCTTTAATAATTCTTTGTATTTCTGTGGAGTCTGTCGTGATTTTTCCATTCTCATTTCTGATTATGTTGATTTGTGTTGACTCTCTTTTTCTCTTAATAAGTTGGGCTAGAGGCTTATCTATTTTGTTTATTTTGTCAAAGAACCAGCTCTTGGTTTCGTTGATTTTTGCTATTGTTTTATTCTTCTCAATTTTGTTTATTTCTTCTCTGATCTTTATTATGTCCCTCCTTCTGCTGACTTTAGGCCTCATTTGTTCTTCTTTTTCCAGTTTTAATAATTGTGATGTTAGACTATTCATTTGGGATTGTTCTTCCTTCTTCAAGTGTGCCTGGATTGCTATATACTTTCCTCTTAAGAGTGCTTTCGCTGCATCCCACAGAAGTTGGGGCTTAGTGTTGTTGTTGTCATTTGTTTCTATATATTCCTTGATCTCTATTTTGATTTGTTCATTGATCCATTGACTATTTAGTAGCATGTTGTTAAGCCTCCATGTGTTTGTGAGCCTTTTTGTTTTCTTTGTAGAATTTATTTCTACTTTCATACCTTTGTGGTCTGAAAAATTGGTTGGTAAATTTCAGTATTTTGGAATTTACTGAGGTTCTTTTTGTGAGCTAGTATGTGGTCTATTCTGGAGAATGTTCCATGTGCACTTGAGAAGAATGTATATCCTGTTGCTTTTGGATGTAGAGTTCTATAGATGTCTATTAGGTTCATCTGTTCTAGTGTGTTGTTCAGTGCCTGTGTGTCTTTACTTATTTTCTGCCCGGTGGATCTATCCTTTTGGGTGAGTGGTGTGTTGAAGTCTCCTACAATGAATGCATTGCAGTCTATTTCCCTCTTTAGTTCTGTTAGTATTTGCTTCACATATGCTGGTGCTCCTGTATTGGGTGCATATATATTTAGAATGGTTATATCCTCTTGTTGGACTGAGCCCTTTATCATTATGTAGTATCCTTCTTTATCTCTTGTTACTTTCTTTGTTTTGAAGTCTATTTTGTCTGATATTAGTACTGCAAGCCCTGCTTTCTTCTCACTGTTGTTTGCCTGAAATATGTTTTTCCATCCCTTGACTTTTAGTCAGTGTATGTCTTTGGGTTTGAGGTGAGTTTCTTGTGAGCAGCATATAGATGGGTCTTGCTTTTTTATCCAGTCTATTACTCTGTGTCTTTTGACTGGTGCATTAAGTGCATTTACATTTAGGGTGACTATTGAGAGATATGTATTTATTGCCATTGCAGGCTTTAAATTCGTGGTTACCAAAGGTTCAAGGTTAGCTTCTTTCGTATCTTACTGCCTAACTTAGCTCGCTTATTGAGCTGTTATATACACTGTCTGGAGATTCTTTTCTTCTCTCCCTTCTTATTCTTCCTCCTCCATTCTTCATATGTTGTGTGTTTTATTCTGTGCTCTTTTTAGAGGTGCTCCCATCTAGAGCAGTCCCTGTAGGATGCCCTGTAGAGGTGGTTTGTGGGAAGCAAATTCCCTCAGCTTTTGCTTGTCTGGGAATTGTTTAATCCCACCATCATATTTAAATGATAGTCGTGCTGGATACAGTATCCTTGGTTCAAGGCCCTTCTGTTTCATTGCATTAAGTATATCATGCCATTCTCTTCTGGCCTGTACGGTTTCTGTTGAGAAGTCTGATGTTAGCCTGATGGGTTTTCCTTTATAGGTGACCTTTTTCTCTCTAGCTGCCTTTAAAACTCTTTCCTTGTCCTTGATCCTTGCCATTTTAATTACTATGTGTCTTGGTGTTGTCCTCCTTGGATCCTTTCTGTTGGGGGTTCTGTGTAATTCCATGGTCTGTTCAATTATTTCCTCCCCCAGTTTGGGGAAGTTTTCAGCAATTATTTCTTCAAAGAGACTTTCTATCTCTTTTCCTCTTTCTTCTTCTTCTGGTATCCCTATAATACGAATATTATTCCTTTTGGCTTGGTCACATAGTTCTCTTAGTGTTGTTTCATTCCTGGAGATCCTTTTATCTCTCTCTATGTCAGCTTCTATATGTTCCTGTTCTCTGGCTTCTATTCCTTCAATGGCCTCTTGCATCTTATCCATTCTGCTTATAAACCCTTCCAGGGATTGTTTCACTTCTGTGATCTCCTTCCTGACATCTGTGATCTCCTTCCGGACTTCATCCCACTGCTCTTGCATTTTTCTCTGCATCTCATCCCATTGCTCTTGCATTTTTCTCTGCATCTCTGTCAGCATGTTCATGATTTTTATTTTGAATTCTTTTTCAGGAGGACTGGTTAGGTCTGTCTCCTTCTCAGATGTTGTCTCTGTGATCTTTGTCTGCCTGTAGTTTTGCCTTTTCATGGTGATAGAGATAGTTTGCAGAGCTGGTACAAGTGACTGCTGGAGAAGCTTCCCTTCTTGTTGGTTTGTGGCCTTCCTCTCCTGGGAGAATAGCGACGTCTAGTGGCTTGTGCTGGGCAGCTGTGTGCAGACAGGGCTTCTGCTTCCTGCCCGGTTGCTATGGGGTTTATCTCCGCTGTTGCTGTGGGCTTGGCCTGGCTGGTGCTGCTCCTCCAAAATGGTGGAGCCCCGTTTGAGGGGGAGCGGCCGGGAAGCTATTTATCTCCGTAAGGGGCCTCTGTGCTCCCTGCTGCCCAGGGGTTTAGTGTGCCCAGAGATCCCCAGATTCCCTGCCTCTGGTCTAAGTGACGTGTCCTGTCCCTTTAAGACTTCCAAAAAGCACTCCCCAAACCAAAACAACAATAGCAACAATGAGAGAGGGAAAAGAAAAAAAAAAAAAAAAGAAAAGAAAAAACACGCGATATTTTTTTGTCCTCAGGCGCCGGTCCCAGGCACCCGCTCACTGGTCCTGCTGCCCTGCCTCCCTAGCACCAGGGTCCCTGTCCCTTCAAGGCTTCCAAAAAGCACCCGCCTACTGGTCCCTCAGGGAAAAACGCACGATATTCTTTGTCCTCAGGCGTCAGTCCCAGGCACCCGCTCACCAGTCCCGCCGCCCTGCCTCCCTAGCACTGGGGTCCCTGTCCCTTTAAGGCTTCCAAAAAGCACTCACCAAAAAGAGAAAAAAAAGGGGAAAAACGCGCGATTTCCTCCGTTCTCAGGTGCCGGTCTGAGGCACCCACCCTCCAGTCCCACAGGGAAAAATGCATGACATTCTTTGTCCTCAGGCACCGGTCCCAGGCATCCGCTCACCGGTCCTGCTGCTCTGCCTCCCTAGCACCAGGGTCCCTGTCCCTTTAAGGCTTCCAAAAAGCACTCGCCAAAAAGAGAGAGAAAAAAAAAAGGGAAAAATGCACCATTTCCTCCGTCCTCAGGCTCCGGTCTCAGGCACCCGCCCTCCGGTCCCACAGGGAAAAACGCTGGATATTCTTTGTCCTCAGGGACCGGTCCCAGGCACCCGCTCACTGGTCCTGCCACCCTGCCTCCCTAGCAACGGGGTCCCTGTCCCTTTAAGGTTTCCAAAAAGCAGTCGCCAAAAAAAAAAAAAAAACCGGTCTGGTTTCTTTCCACCCTCTGGGAGCCGGAGGGAGGGGCGCTCGGGTTCCGCCCCACCGGGGCTTGTATCTTACCCCCTTCGCAAGGCGCTGGGTTCTTGCAGGTGTGGATGTGGTCTGGATGTTGTCCTGTGTCCTGTGGTCTCCATTTTAGGAAGATTTTTCTTTGTTATATTTTCATAGCTCTATGTGTTTTTGGGAGGATATTTCCACTGCTCTACTCACGCCGCCATCCTGGCTCCGCCCCCTCTTGGAGCCTTTTACATCTATTCATTATACTTAGTGTTTTGAAATTTGGCTGGGATGCATTTAGCTGTTGGTCTTTTTCAGACTTGTGCTGAATGCCTAGTGGCCCTTCCAATGTTAGTACTCATCTTTCTTCAGCCCTGGGAAATTTTCTTCTGTACTTTCTTGAATAATTCTCTCCCTTTTAATATCTGATTTTTCTTTCTGCTCAATGCTTTGTGAGATTTCATTAACCTTTTAGTCCTTCTACTGAACATTGTACTTTACCAAGTGCATTTTTAACTTCCAAGAGCTCATTCTTATTCTCAAAATCCCATTTTTTAAATGTATTATCTTCCCAACTGTATTTGAGAATTGCAAAATAATTTTAAAGTGATCTTCTGTTTCCTGAATTCTCTTTCCCCTGGAGTGAGATTTTGCTTTCGTATATGTCCTTCATGCTGACGGTTCTCCTCATTCCCCACATATGCCTCCTTAACTATCTTTTTATGTTGAGTACAAAAGAAGCCTAGGTGGGGTGGACTTCCTGTGCAGCTGTGTACATAACTTGCCTGAAAGGGTTTCCCTGAATCTCTCTGAGGTTTTCTGGGTGAACCGGCTCCCATCTTCTCTGTTACTCTGAGAGAGCATTCTATGTGTGACTTCCTTCAGCTGGTTCCTCTAATAACTACTCCCATACACTTGACAAATTCCAGAAATTTGTTTACATCTCTCATTTGTTGGTGGCCTTGTTCCCTCTTTAATATGATAGGTTTATATCTTTTTGGAATTCTAAAATGTTATTTCAGCAAGACTTATGTAAGGATGGGAGGCAAATGGGTCTCCTGGGTTCATCACTGTGAACTGTAAGGATAGTCAGAAATTTTTATTTTTCTAATTTTATCTATTTACCATTTTAACCACTCCATCTTTCAGCAGCTTGATGCTCCTAAGCCAGGAGGTCCACCTGAAGTATTCCCCGAGAAAGTGTTGTTCACAGATTTCCAGCATCTTGTGGCCCTTTCTATTATGTATGGTACACACACAGGTTTTGAGGTCTCCAGGAGAAAGTATGTCTAAGGAAGGGTGACCCTCATTCTATCTTTTCCCTCACCAAGGGGCCTGAGAAGCTCTATGACACTGAGCAGGCTCCCCTTTGTCCTTCATTCCATCTGCTCCCATCCCTAGCATGGCTTAGCTGGTATGTGGCCTTCAGATACCAGATTCAGCACCATTTCCCCAGGGAAGCCTACCCTGTTCCCCAGACTCAGTCAAGTTCCTGTATAATATACGGTCTTGTTGATGTTGTTCTTCATGTCAGATTAAAAAAAAAATCATTGTAAAGACCTATGTCAAGGAAGTTACTCTTTGTGTTTTTCTTCTAGGAGTGTTGCAGTTTCAGGTCTTCAATTCAAGTCTTTAATCCTTTTTGAGTTCATTTTTGTGTGGTGTAAGATGGTAATGAGACTAGTCCTCTGGGTTGATAAATAAATCAGATGCATTTATTGCTACTATGTGAATTGGCACTATGTCAGTTTTCCATTTACTTTGATGTCCGAAGCACTTGAGCACAATGCTGGCACATAATAGGTGCTCAATAAATATCTCTTGAGTAAATGAATGATCATGAAGTTAGCCACAAAAGCACTCATTCAGCTAACTATAGTTTGAGAAATAACCCACATGTGCTTAAGTGCAACCTCACAAATGCACCACCTCAGATGTCTGATATCCCACTAAGCATGGGACACCTAGGCCCTCATCAGCATTGCCCTAGGCCTGCCTCACAGGTTTCCCATCCCCTCTGGGCTGAAGCCTCTACTCTGCTCATGGTGAGCCCGGAGTCAGAGAGGCAGATTCTGGTGCTGCCCACAGGGCTTGAGGCTCACAGTGCCTTTGCCCACCCATGCTTTCTGCAGGGACTTTGTTTGAAACAAAGTTGTGACTCATCTCTGGACAAGGTACTTGGATCCTGGAAGGAGGGGAAACAGCTGACTCAGCCAAGGGACCAGAAGGAATTCTGTTAACTGAGGCCACAGGCCCCCAGGGGGATGGTCCAGAGGCTACCCAGTACCAACAGCGACATTCCTGGCTGGGAACAATAGAATCCCACCCTCAGCTACCTTTCTGGCTCTGGCTTCCCAGTGGTAAGGCTCTTATTAAATTTGGGATTACCATGTGTAAAGCACGGTCTGAATTTTGTTTGCTCTGCCATGTAACTTGCCTTTCCAACACTCAGTCAGAGCTGCAGCTAATCTGCTGACCATGGGCTTAACCGGCAGGTGGCCAGGAGGCTCCACCAAATTCCTCCTGACCCTTTGTTACCTGGCCTGGAAGGGAGAGACCCCTTGTTTGGAAAGTGTTTCTCCTCCCCCCGAACATTTTCAGTATTAAGAGTCTTTTGTCACCATAAATCTGAAGCCGGGGATTATGACGGGTAGGCTGTCACCCAGACTGTTTCTATCAGAGGATAATGGGGAAAGTTTTCGGGCTGGCCTAATGAAACCTTTATTCAGGGACAATGCCATTTCAATTAAATTAAAGCTCAAACCTTAACAATGCCTCAGAACAAACCCAATTTGAATATTTAATTTGGGAAGGAAGGAGCAGGGTAAATACCTCTCTGCACTCAGCTCCTTCCTGGAGGCCCCTTACAGCAAGCCTGAGGAGGATTCCTGAGTTGTTGATGTCAGGTCAGCAATATCAAAAGTGGAAAAATCTAAATCTTTCAGAGTCAACTGACATCAATGAATGTTGTTTAGTCCTAACTTACACAATTTTTTCAGGAAGTAAATGCTGATCAGATAAGCAGCCAACTAAATTCTGTCTGTTCTGAGCCTTGCAGGCAACACAGACCTTTGGGATGAGGGCTCTCCCACCCCAAGTGCTCATGCTCCATAACCTAGCTCAAAGGTCCTCTGAGACCCTCCGACTCCTCCTTCTTTGCCTCTTCAAAGAGAATCTCTAAGAGAAAGATATATTTAAATATAAATGATTTAAAAAAATAACGGTTGTAGTGACGTCAAATGTGCTGAAAGGGAATGCAATTTTCTGCATCTTCCTCCTCTGCCTGGCAACCAGGCAGTGAGGTGACAGGCACTCCAGAGATGGAGTTGTGTGTGGGCTTCTCTGAGCTGAGAGTCAGAACTATCCAAGAATAATTTCCCTGTGGATCATCTGTACAGTTTTCTTGTTCCTACTCACAGCATGTCAGCTGATTCTTGGTCTTCTTTTTGCCTCTTGCTTCCTCAGGAAGACCCATCCTTTGTTCTGTCCCCGCAGCGATGGTGATCCCTCCTAACTAGGTCATGTGCCGGCTCTGTTTCCCCTTGTCTTCTGTTCGCCTTAATTTTCATCCCTGCGGTAGGGATGATCAGAAGCAGTTAACCACAGTGAAAGGCGGTGAATCATCACACCAACACACTTAATTTCCCTGTCAAAAACTTGGTTTCGACCTTGCCAATGAAGAAGGGAAGGTAACACAGAGAAGGCAGTCCCTGGCACAGCCGACCTGGCGGCCCTTGAACCTAACCTCAGCCCAGCTGAGCAGGCCATAAATTGACCCCATGTGGAGGAGCTGCTTGGGGCCACAGTGCTTGACATCACCTGAGAAATTCTAACAAATTGCCCATCATCTGTGCCAGGGGTTGGCAATCAAGTCCCAAGGCAAAGGAAGCATTTAAGATGAGCCTAGAAAAGACTGGTCACCAGGCCACTTAGGGTCCTGGGAGGTCAGAGCCTAAAGTCCAAAGAAAACAAGAAAATGTCTCAAGCAGGCTCCGGTGTGCATGTGCGTGCGTGCGTGCGTGCGTGCGTGCGTGCGTGCGTGTGTGTGTGTGTGTGTGTTGGGGGTGGGATGGAAGCAGGGAACAAAAGCTTGGCACACAACTTATGATGGGTGGCTGACTCCCAGTCTGTCTGTGGTTTGGGCCCAGGGGTGTCTGCATCTGGAGAGGACTGTCTGATCTGGCCAAACTATGAGTGCAACCAAGCCACCGAGCTAAGGGCCCTTGGCTCAGACATGGCTCTCAGCTGCTGTTTTGCTCTGGCAAGTCTCCCAGTTTAACAACCAAGCCCTGGGGATTCCACTCTTCTTTCCCTTTGCACTCAAGTTAACCTATAAACCTCCTTTCTCAGTGGGCTTTTCCCTGGGGCAGGGGTTTATCTGGGCACGTCATTTCTTCTGCAGAAATGATTCGAGGCCGGAGATGGTTAGGCAGCCAGCTGCCCTCCCCTTGAGCAGCCATTTCACCTCTCTGGGCCTCTACCTCTTCACTCTGTAACAAGGGGGAGAGTAACAGCAACAACGTCTGAGGATGGATGCGAAGCAAAAATGAGTTAATACAGTGAACGTTCAGCGATGTGACCCTCTGCTTACTATTTCCCCGTGGGTCCTTCCAAGCCTCAAGTGGAGTTTTCTGCCCTTTATGTAGTACAATGATTGTAGGACATGTGATCTCTGACGACAACTTTAGAGTGCTTCCTGGGAGGTTTGTAACATTTCTGCCAATTCCTGAAGAGGGTTAGAGACGGGGCTGGGGAAATGTCCTGAGCTGGTTTCTGTCCAGCCTCCTTCCTCCCTTCTTCTGTCACCAACCACTTTGTGCCAGGTGCTGGGCCACCTCAGGGAATAAGGCACTGCCCCTGCTCTCAGGGCCCAGTGCCCTCAGGCTCTCAGGGCCCATCCGGAGTCCAGGCTTGGGTTTCCAGGCCCTGGGAAGGTTCCACACTTGTCATATACACCAAAGACAGAGCTGGGACTCGGTTTCCATGTCCACATCCCCCAGTGCAGGAACACATCCACTCCAGGTCCTTGCAAGGTCAAATCATGCCAGGCACCCTAATGGCCCCCACTGTCCTAGAGGAACTCCAGCCCTCTCAGCCAGATAGATGCCCTTGCCTCAATCTCCAGCCTCAGCTGGCTCTCTATTCTCCCCTCACCTGTCACCTCCTGCCTGAACGACTATAACAGCATCTCATGGGGACTTCTACTTGCTCTCTTGCACCTCCCATTCTCCTCATAGCAGCCAAAGTGAGCCTCTAAACAGAGAGATCAAGACCACATCATACCTCTTCTTAAAATTCCCCTAGTGGCTTCCCACTAAGGTAAGATCCAGCTTCCCCTCCATGGCTTACAAGTCCTATCTACTCCTCGTCTCATACCACTGGCTGCTGGTTCATTGTGCTCCACACTCCCCCACTAGGCTCTTCAGATTGTCTCCTGCCTCAGGGCCTTTGCACTTGCTGTAGCCTCTGCCTGGAAGTCTCTTCCCTTCAATCTCTGAAGGTTGGCTCTTTCTTGTTATTTAGTTTTCAGCCAAAATGCTGCCTCCTTCAGGGGATCTCCTTGATCTTGTATCTAAAGGAGGCCCAGTCACTTCCTGAAATACCAGCTTGTTTTATTGTCTTCACTGGAACCAGCCTCCTTTGTATAAATGTAGTATGCCTTCCCCCTTCCACTAGGATGCCACTCCACAAGATCAGGGAATTTATCAGTCTGGTTCACTACTGAGTGCCTGGCTCCTGTTAGGCACTGTGAATATCCATGGGATGAGTGACTGCATTTCTGCCTCATTTAACCTCATTTCTGCTAAGTCAAACATTTCCTGAAATCTTCCTGTGTGCCTTAGTTTGTGAGCTTCATGCCCCTGATGGGACCTTTCCTCCCATTCCCACAACTTCTAAGGCCTAATAGAAATTCTGCCTCTTCTTCCGTAATCCAATTGCTCCTTCTGCTGCAATTACAACCCATTGCCAGTCCTCTTCAATGGAGCTGTCACATTGGAGGACATGCTCTGTCTCCCCAACGACTTTATGAGTACCATGTGGGCAGAGACCCCACCTGCCTCGTCCCATGCGCCTGTGCACAGAGAAGACATGCAGTCACATGGTGTGCACAGCTGAATCAGGACTGCCCGCTGGCCCCAGGTAACACTGTGAAGCTGATGAGAGGCTTTCGACACTTGGATTCTCCCATTACTGCTCCTTCCCCGCTGGGGCCCCCTTACTTCCTCTCAGTCTCCAGTGTGCTCTCCTTCCCCTCCCATTGCACTTCCCCATCCCCATTAAGGCCTCTTCCCAGATCTTTCACACCAAGGACCATAGGAGTGTCCCTTCTCCCAAGAGGAGCTTCATTTCAGCAGTGGCCTCTGCCTGGAGCTAAGGGGAAGAGGTGTGGTGGTAGAATTTCAGTATCAATGACACATTTCTTTCCCACCCAAGAGCTTTCCTGTGCTCCTTAAACCTTGCCACACAGGGGCTTACCTGCTGTACATCTACTGAGCTCAGTGGGGGCCACAACGAGGACAGGAGCCAGTCTCTGACCTCCTTGGGTGTTTCCCTGAGTACCCCTGAGTGCAGGATGCCTACAAAGACAGTGTGGCTGGACTGTCATAGCCTGGGAGTTATATCCACGAAAAGAATAGAAATGGGCTTCTTGTCCTACAGCCCTGTCCCATGTAGCCCCTGATACCTCCCTCTCTGAGAGTGTAAGAGGATGTTAGGCAGGGCCAGTCTGGGGGCCAAGAAGGCAGCAGGATGTGAAGACCCTGTACTCGAGTGCCCATAACCTTGCAGCTCACGAAGCTGGAAGTGGAGCATGTAGAGGTTCTGTCCTGTCTGCAGTGGGGCAGAGGACTGGAGCAACAGGCCTTGTATTCCCAAAGCAGTAGGTGCAGACTCTTAGGTTGCCCAACCATATCCTTTCCTGAAATTTTATGAGGAGGCCACCAGCAAAGCCTAATTTGACCTAATGAATGCTAGGTCAAAAACCCTTAGAATTGGTTGGTTCCTCTTTCCCCATTGTCACTTGTGTCCCCAGTCCTGAATGCTGTTGTCTTTCACCAGGACCACAATGTTACAGGACCCTCCTTATCAGAATCTCTGCTTCCCCTAAACTACTCTCCCTCTGACATTGGGATCTTTTAAAAACGTACGTACATCTGATAATGTCATTCTCACCCCTCTGAACCCTTCAATGGCTATTTGTGAGACCCCAGATAAAACCCAAACTCACTGCATGCTGTACAGTCAGCCGTCACCCACCTCAGCTCCCTCCTCACAAGGCTCCAGCTACCCCAGCCTCCCTCCCATTCCGCAGAGTCAGTGAGCTCTGGCCGACCTCAGGACCTGCCTTCCACTTGCCCTTGGCCTGAGAGCCTCACCCCAACATCATCACTTTATATCATTGTACCTTCTCACAACTGAGATCCCCAGGAGGGGCTTTCTCTCTCCATCCTGTCTCAAGTAGGGACCTCTATTATTGTCTACCAATAAGACCCTATCTATTTTTTATCAGATGTAATCACAATTTATAATTATTTTGTAAATGTACTGGTACATTTGTTTATCATTTAGAACACAAGCTACGTGTGGAGAGCAATTATGTCTTTCTCATTAGGCCCCCTGAATGTAATGGGAGCTTTATGTTCACTATTAGACCCCCAGTATCTAACAGGGTGATAAGCACAAAGGAGACATTTATTGGATAAGCAAATAAAAATGGAGGAGCTCAGGCCCCCACTGCTCCTCTCTCTCCCACAGTGGTGCCTGAGATAACTGCCCAGGATTCAGCCTGGACAAGGCAGAGGGGAGCCAAGTGACACACGAGGATCATTCCAGAACCTCACGAGACAAAGCCACCTGAGAAGTACTAAGTATTCTCTGGGTATGAGCTAATGTGGTGCTCTTTTTTGGCAGTGCTAGAAAATTCTAATTCCCTAGGTCGTCAAAATCTCAGGCCCTGATAATGGAATGTTTTTACCTTGGATACTTCAGAATTTAGCATGAAATGGGAAATTAAATTATCTAGTTCAAAGAGGAAGAAACTGAGTCCAGAGAGATTAAGTAGCTTGCCTGGAATCACCAGTTGGGTGCTGGTGGAGCCCAGGCTAGAATCAAGTAATTCTGCTGCTGAGTCTGTTCCCCTGCAGCCCATTTTCCTTTATGTCCTCTCTTAGGAGCCTGAGAGTAACTTGCCTTTGGAAAAACACCAACAGCCAGGGGGAACGCAAGCTGGAGACCCTTAGACCTTTGTCACCAGTCCAGGTCATCTTCACGGCCTGAAGTGGGCTGGTCAGAGTACCTCGGAAGAGAAGAAACATCTCTGACAGCTCAGAAGCTGCGAGCTGCTTCATTCTTCTTTCTTAGCAACAAGAGATGTTACTTATACAAGTGGTTTGGCTAAGAAAAAAGAGAGCACGAGACTTCCACTCAAAACACAGGCCTGTCAGGGCTGTGGCCTTGCTCCTAAAAATAAAGCCTGGGAAGGAAAATGAAGGCTAATGCACCTGGAGGTGAAACCACAGGTCAGGTGAGCAAAGCTTTTAAACGGAGTGTCTTTTGCGTTGTGAACAGCAGGGTGACATTTCCCCAAGCTCAAGGAGAGCTCAGCCATCAGAAGGCCGATTGCAAATGAGGACAACGACGGGCTGAGATCACTTTCTGATCCTATCTAGCAGAAACATGCTAAATTTCCAAATCTCTCACATTAGTGGGCTGCAAACAATCAAAAAATAGAATGTCATTTACAAAGCAGTGTCCTTAATATCTAGGTTGACTAGGCGATTTTCACACACCCAGTATTTTCAGATCCCTCCGCTAAATCTTCCCTGTGGACCTGGCCTAGTACCGGCGAGGTGACAGCGCCCACCCGGAAGAGAGAGGGGCTTCCAAACGAGGTGAGGGAGGGACGCTACTCTGAGGCTTTTTTCTTGTAGCTCCAGACAAATTAAAAACCTCCTTACCAGCCATTCATTCTGAGGAGGCCTCTTCCTTCCTCTGCAGGGGGGCTGCTGTGTTGGAAGGAGATCGGATTCTGGGAGGCTGGGCCTCCCGGAGCTCTGAAGGAGGGGGAGCCTGCAAGAATGGAAAGAGAGAGGCCCCAACTCTGAAGAGATTGGCAGGCAGGGAGTGGGGGCAAAGTGCAGCCCAGGTCACTGGGAAAAAAGAAATCTCAAAGTAAGGGAGTAGGGGAAAGTTCCACTTCCAGCCTAATTATGAAAGAGGCCTGGGTAGAGAGGGGCGGGAGAGCCCAAAAGAAGGAGAAAGGGGAACTAAGGAATCGCAGAGAGCAGAGAGATTCTCAGGGGGCACGGGCTATTGAAGGGGCACCGGCAAGGAAAGGTGCTGCCTCTTCAAACAGGGGCCTGATAATAACTGATTTTGAGAGACCCGGAAGCACGTTTGCCTAGGACCCCCAAACAGAGAGGGCAAAATGCCCTATCAAGGGTGGGACGAATTGATTTCCCAAGGAAGAACAGCACCATTTCCTCCAAATGCCCTCTCCAGTCCTCCTTAATCTGCCCTGGAGGCAGCAGGTGACCTGTGCACAGGCTCCTGGAGGCGCCTTTGTTCTGGGGCATTCTGCAGCCCGCCCCACTCCCACCCCCTGCACCTGGGCAGCAGCCTCGAAATGCACTTGGCTACCCTTGGCTGGCTCGCAGGGAGGGCAGGGCGGATGCCTTTGTGTGCGCAAAGCCACAGTACTCCGACTCCTGTTTTCCCTTTGACACACGCGTTCATGGTTTTCCTGTTCACCCTGACAGCCCCAGAAGCCTACTCCCATTAAGAAATGGTTAAGCCTGCAATACTTTATCTGGTAAGGTAAGTTTGTGACCGAGATGACCGAGACTACCACGCCGCAGACCCTCACTATTCACAGCGAGAGCCCTGCCATTCAGAAAGTAGGATCGCCGCTTGAATCCCCAGGTGTTCCCTGCGGAGTTCTAATCCAGTCCCTCCGAGGTCTGCTAATTTAATTGTGTAATGGTCCACACCTGAGACATTCCCTTAACTATCCTTAGGACCTTGCATAGCTTAAAAGAAAGACTAATAAGAGTATTAAGACAGGTACTTAGACACTGAAAGCTTTTACGATCTCAAAAAAACATTGGAGTCAAGCAGAAGAAAACTGGAGGTGAGGGGCGGGGACGACCTCCAAGTTAGAAAAACAACAAGAAGTAATCAAAGTTCTTGCTAAGTGAGTCGGAAATGTGTATTTAAACCTTGTGAATTAAATACCCTGGGTTTTTAAAGAGCGATTTCCCCAAGCATCTATTATTCACATCAGTAGGACGGACGGTGAGCCACTGTAGGATTTATAGAAACTAAAAGACTTCCTATGCCAAAGGTTAATCAAAGTGTAATTTGAATCATGAAATCTTAATGTGTCGGCTCAGTTTACTCCCAGGGCTCATTAAGGATGAGTTTGGTACCCGGAGCGGAGGGTGACGTCACATCGGGTATTTTAAATGGGCGGGGCCAGGCTGCACGGCATGTAATTCTTTAAAAAGTATAAAAGCCTCCCTCTGTCCTTCTCTGTCTCTCCATCTGTAACAACTTCACCGACTGTCTTGGTTCCACCCCGAGGATTTCGCTGAGAGAACACGTTAGAGGGAATCAGGAAGCAGAGAAAAGGTCACAAATAAGCACCTCAGGAACAATGAAAGCTTTTCTCTATGCAGCAGTGGGAGAGTTGCTAGAAAAACTGGAAAGGTATTAATCAGAAGTGGCTATAAATCCTCTGGAGTTTTGCTCTTATAAAACTCCTCAGAGAAAGTCTTGAAGGAAATGCAGGTCAAAGCCCAAAAAAGCTCTTGATCAGAGATTGCTGGAGGAAAATCTTCCCAGACGCCGTTTAATAGGCAGCAATCACCCCAGGAGTAGGGAAGCCAAGTACGCTTGAAACATGGTTGCAATTCCTAATAGGTCTTGTCACACTTAAGGCACTGCAAGCTCCATCCAAAGAACAGCTGAAGCTAGCTGGCGATTCATAAAGCCAACAGTTTAAAGTTTATTATGATGAAAGCACTTAATGACAGCCATCGCTAGGGGCCCATCATTTATAAAGCTGTGCTGAGTATTAGACATGTAGCATGACCACCAATTTTATGTCACAATTGCTACCATAAAATGACCTTTGGTGATTTTTGCTGCATGTGGTGGACAGCTCTTCCTTCACATTAGTGCTCTGTGGCTTTCTTTGCAGACTATTATGCTGTCTAAAGCTTATTTGGCACTGTCGTGAGCCTCAACCCTTGTTATTACCCCAAAGGCCTGTCTAAAAAAAAAAAAAAAAAATCTCATGCTCTATTACGCCACTCCAATAATTTACAGTTCTTACCAGCCTTGGTTAGTGTAATATTTTAATGCAAATATGCTTTACCATTGCATTTTATTTAAAAGGAAAAAACAGTTCCCATGCTTCTGGCTAATGCAATATCCATTTGATGGGAGTTCTCTGAAATCAGCCTCTGATTCCCTCGTCAGGTCTCACCGAATGGGCACTCTTCTCCCTGGTTAGTGAAAGCAGGTAGGTCAGGGAAGAAAAAAAAAGGTTAATTAAACTTCCCTTGAGAAATATATATATATACACATTTATTTAAAGATCCTATGTGTGATAAACCCACCTAAGGCAGAAACACCAATTCTTATTTCTTTACATCCAGCCCCAATGTAAATTTAGCTCTGAGTAACATTATTTAATTAGGATTCTATTTTACAACCTGCTTTGTGTAGTTAGAAAGTGTTTGAATAAACGGCCACTTTACTGCTCTGATGTAAAACAGCCGCCGAGAAAGCGGTCTGTCCATGCTACACCACCTTTAAATTGTGTATATAATTTTATAAATGATATAAAATCTGCTTCTAGTCCTTGAAAAAAAAAACCACAAGCATGGCACACTGCAATTTGGGAAAGATTTAAAGTATGTGATTTCTGCTGGTACCTACTGTATTGGGTTTTATATAAAGCTTTTTTCAATAAGGTAAATTGTTACATGACAAACTCCTCTTCCACCATTATCATCTGCTGTTTGTGTTTAACAACAGGAGTCCCGCTCTAACAAAACTGTTGTAATGGCTGTACAAATTACTCAGCTGAAAGCTTTTCACCAAACAAAACAGTATTAATCAGCAGTTCTTATGAAGGTGCTAATTAAAAACAATTTTCTTCCTCAGTTTGCAATACTAAAGCCATCTTCACTTGCACAGTTTCCAATATACAGCTACTGTATTTGCTCACACTTCAGGCCCTCTATTAACTATTGAATCTCCTATTAGCCATTTTGTTACATTTCTGTTTCCAAGCTTGTTGACATTTTAAAAGTCACAGTATGATCTGCTTTAAGTATTAAAAAATGTATTAATTGAGAAGTCAAGGGAGACAAAAAAAGGCAAAATACAGATTTCAAATGCACAGACTTCCAGGGCAGAGTGAGCATTCAGCCACAGCCTGGCAATAAGCTCTCTGGGTAAAACAAACTCTGAGAATTAAAAGTGGCATTTTAGGCTTAATGGTTTGTTAAATACCAACAGGCTCCTTCCTAATTTGGAAAGAGACCACTCAGGAAAATATATTTGTCCTCTGTCTAAATTGAGTTTTTCAGGAGACCCAGTCTGATTTCAAATCAGTCTCTCTTCTATGGAGTACACTCTGCATAATTGTGACATTTCATACAGTCTGAACTCTGGAGATTTTAATCTGGGGGGAGGAATGTGCCTGGAATCCGGGAACTGGAGCCCAGATTTAGGGTCTACACAGCCTTATCCTCCCTTTAAGTGTGTGTGTGTATGTATGTGTTTAAGTGTGTGTGTATGAATGTGTTTCTACATATGCGTTATCCCCTCTCCTGTGTGGGCATCCTGCCCCTCCCCCAGAGTCTAACTGGCAAGGGTCCTTCCCAGACAGTGCCACCAAATTGTTTGGCATAGACTGGAAACAAGTTGGCTGCTGACTAAGCAAGAAGACAGGCTTCATGGAAGCTGAGCTGAGGTAGCGGATGGCCCGTTCCTATTTTTAAAAACCATCTAGCCCTTAGGAGAAAGTATGTTCCATTTTGGTAGTGGGAAGAAGGGAAAAAAGCCCCACCATATCAACCTCCTGCCTATGGTATTAAAACCAGGTTCTTCAACTGTCAAAACCAGTTAACTAGTTCAGGACAGCCACCTGGCTGTTGAAATAGTGCTTAGAGGCCACTAATCCTTCCATTCACTCAGTTAACTGCTGGATCCCCCAAATTGATTCAACAGGTATGCAGTGGTAAATTCGGCCCATCCTGAAGCCAAAGGGAAAATCAGCAAGGGGTGGGCAGCTCTTCTCTGCAAACACCCGAGGAACCAGCCAGAAAAGCTTTTATGGCCCCAACAAGTTTTCTGCTGAATACTGAGCACCTAAATTACCCTTCCCTAATGGAAGTTACATTTTCATGCTCAGTCAAAAAGCCAACAAAATACACAATTTATACAAAATAGCATCAACCTCTTAGGTAATCTTTTCTGGCACTTTTATCCCAATGCACAGCGTATGTCTTGCTATAAAATAAAATGTATTTCTTATAACCAAGTTGTATGTCGCTGTTCATAACACTGCATTAGAACTGACCATGCGTGATTTTAGAAACATTTTTATATCCAACCAAATCTACCTAGTATGACAAAGAAAAATCATGAGTTTAAATAGACGATATAAGTACACGAGGAAGCAGAATATCATTCTAATGATTTCCTAAGCAGACAGGCTTCCTTTTGAAACAAAGGCATGCATAATAGACAATTATAGGATGGGGCATTTCAGTTGCAATTATACAACCCAATACTGATGCATAAAATAGTTCCTAATCACAAATTTCAAAAGAAATGTAAATGGACAAACTTTATAAAGCAGCCATTTTTTCCCCTTGTTAATGTTGGCATTTCATTAAAATTTGAGAAAAAGAACCACTTTTAAATTATTCAGTGACATACAACATTAGTTACTTCACAAACTTCCAAAGAGCCTGGGCTAGAGATATTTCCAAGTGAGGATCCTATAAAAATCTATGAAAGCCCTTGACATTTTACAGGATAAGGTTTTAGTCACACAATAAGCATATTTCTTTACTAGGTATCTCTTTCTAAGAACAGCTAATTTCCTATACCCTGTCTCAAGCTTAGGTAACTGTACAAGCCACTCTCAGGTATTAAAAAAATAAAATTACTAGTTCACTATTTAAAATACTATTTCTCCCAGAGAAATAAACACTGGATTTCTACACCCACAACACACAAATGCAAATTGAATTTTTGCCAATTCATGTATTTTCATGAGCAAGAAGTGGAAATATTCTCATGATTCTGCTGTTCTATATTTTAAAAGGAGGAAAAAAGAAGAGGACCATCTTAGGTGGTAGGTACTAACAGGGATGGATTTTCTTTGTCCTGCAGATTTAGTAGCAGGTTTTACAGAAGAAATAATTTCTGCTGTATTTCCACCAGTATAAATGGAACTACCTGTGTTGCCTTTTAAAACATTCCAAATTCTAATTTTTAAACAAGAAAATATGAAGCCAGTGTGCAACCTATACAGTCGCCCAAGGAGAACTGCCACTAGCTGCACCACTCAGCTAAATGGCTGGTTTGCATCGCCCTGGTCTTTATCTAGCACTGAGAATAGACTGCTGTTTTATCCAAAGAGGAATAAATTGCTGTTATTGTGATGTTAGCCCATCACTTGGCATTGCAATTCAAGTTTTTGTGAGAAAGAAATGTATGATCTAACTGCGACTTGACCTATGCCTTCCGAGATCCATCTAGGTGCTCTAATGGAGCAGAAAAAGTGGTGAATACGAGGACATGCAAACTGATGGTGAAAAATTTGTTTGATGATAGAAGTGAGCAGAGAAGACATTTGAGAATCGCTGTTTTGATGACAGCTAAGTTTGTTTAACATGCAAAAGGATTCACTCTCCCCTCCACCCCCATCTCCCACCTACCACTAATTGTATTAGACTAAATACACAGAGTTAGTAGGATATATAACTAACCTACTAATGACATTACTGCTAAAGTGGGCACAGATGATTCCTTACAGACGAACATCTGAATTTTCACAAAAGGCATGAGAGCATCTAGTGGATGCACTAGGCAAAAATATGCTTGGGTTCCTTGCAGAAAAGTCATTTTCTCTTAATCCTAGGTAGCACCTATTAAATGTTTACCACACACTTGAATCACAGCATATAACAATATATGCTGACTTTAAATGAGATAACTGTGATTGAATTCTTAAAAACTCCCCCTGGTTGCAATCCAGTTTACCAACCGTTTATTCAAAAATTTCTCCGGGAGGACCTATTTTGAAAGAGGCCTGGAGAACAGCAGCAGTTAGATTGGAGCCCTGATACAGGCTCGCTTTTCATTCATAGTCAGAGCCTAAATGTGCTCTTCTTGTACCTAAACAGATAATAAGCACTCAGCACACTCCTCCTCCTTGACACAACACATTGAGACTAATCACACATAATTGGAGAGGAGGAGCAGAGGGCTGGCCACGCTATTGTGTCCAGAGGACAAACGGTCAGTTTATGAGGCTTTGGGCTGATGTAGTCATTTCTTATACATCTAGAGGGAAAAAAACACATCCTGTTTAAAAGGAAAAAGAGAATGAGCAAGAGAGCCAGAAAAAAAGATGGCAGATTTATTATAATTAATTTGAGGATGAACAGAAAGATGTGCACCCCCCTTTTTTTTAACCTAGGAAAGTATCATGTTTGCTGTGTTTACAGATTAAAAAGTACCATCACCAAAATAAAACAAAGATCAATATATTTTTTTAAAAGGGGGGTGGCAATCACTAAAAGAAATTCTGTTTCAATTAAAGGGAAAAATACTTATGTTGCTCACAAATCCAATTCAAATCTCAGGCTGTTTATAGCTTTTATTTAAAGACAAAGGTTTGGTACAGGAAGAGCAACAAGCAAAGTGAAAAAAAAAAGAGGAATCCAGGATGGCTGGGGAATGATGTGGGTGAGGACAGGTGGGCTTGTAACCCACACGTGGACTGTCACAGAGGTGGTGGGGCCTGAGTTCTGGGGGCCAGCAAATCCGAGGAAGCCGATGGCTTGCTGCATATTATGCCTGTTCCAGATTTCCATCTGTGTGAAAATAGTCCCTGTGCACTGGCGTTTTCTTCATCTTTTGAGCAGCTTCATCTTCTATCCATTTTTGGTTAAAATAAGCAGAAGTGGGTAATGAAGATTTTCTTCATATACATCCTGTGTTTCCTTTTTCAACTGAAAACAACAGAATAACAAAAAAGGGAAGAAGACTCAGATTAGGAATTTTTACAAGTTGATTTTAATGTTGAGTATAATAAAGACTTCTTACCTACATTTACTGCCCTGGGAAAATAAATCACAAAAAAGCAACTCAGAGTAGTTCAGTGTCACTGACATGGTAACCAAGTTGGGACTATTTTGCAGAGGACTGTTTGTCCATAAACAGCCGAACTGTATTTGTGATCCCTGTAAACTGTGAGGCACCTCAGTGCAGGGAGAGCCAGGGGTTCACCTTCACCAGACCAGTCATTTACGTAGAAGTTTCTGCTCTTCGTCCTCTCTGCCCCCTGCCAGGGCCCCAGGAATCAAGCGGGCAGGCATTTCAGACCAGTTGGAGATGGTGGCAACTCCTGGGCCCAAGGGAAAGGATTTGGGGCCTAAGACATTTCAAAGGCTCTAAGCTGTTTTTTAAGGGTTTTAAAATCAATGATAAGTAGTTCAAAAATTATTTTCTCTAAGGAGGAAAACATATTCCAACAATTAGAGCATCAAGCTTCAATACTACTCCGGTGAAGTTCCCAGGCCTCTCCATGATAGATTTTAAAATCCAAACAGAGTTGTCAAATACAAAGTATACTTTTCCTCATTCAGCTAGAATAATTTTGACAGTCATATTTATGTCTATTTTAGCAAACAACAATTTTTTGTTTATAAAAGAAATTAGTATTTTTGAAATTGGTGTTTCTGAGCCAATTGTTAATTCATTTTTTAGTTTATAAGGATCAGAAATAAGTACTTCTTTAATTATACATGGAATCAACTCCTTTATTGTTTCAAATCAGATACCCACCCTCCACCCAACCCTGAAGCTGAAGGAATGGCTCTAACATGACACCTTCCTGGATTAGTAGGTCTGGGGCATTTTAATTTTAATCTTTTCAAAGTACATGTTTCTTCTAAATCATATTCCCGAACTGTACATGCCCTCACCATTAAGGGCAGAAGCAGTGAGCCTGCTTTTCCTTTCGCAACTGGGAACAGCAAGACAACCCCATCTTTACATCCTAATCCATTCTCCTAAGAACTGATTAGGGTACAGTCATGGAAGTAACTTCATTCTGTTTTCTTAGATGGAGTTTGTTTTGTTTACAGATGATTAGTTGGTTAGAAAGATCCCCATGGACTTTTGTTGCCACCACAGTAGTGACAGTGTTAATCCTAAACCCAAGGTCCCTCAGCATCACTCTAAAATAACAACAACAACAACAATAATAATAAAAGCCAAGAAAATGGTTTCACAAACTTCCCAATCCAAACCCACTCACCGGGACCTACCCACT